>NC_041393.1:74383617-74399080 GCF_002162155.2 Triticum dicoccoides
CGGGCGGCGGCGGTGAGGTAGACGGTGGCAGCGGTGAGGTCGAGGGCGGCCACGGTGAGGTCGAGAGCGGCGGCGGGCGGCGGTGCTGAGGTTGAGGGCGGGCGGCGGCGGTGAGGGCAGGCTCGGGCGGCGGCGACAGAGGAGTAGGGGAAAGGGGGGAATGGAGGACTTAGCCAAATTTTGAGCCACGGGGGTGGTTAATTCAGAAGTAACAGTAGCGCGTTCCAGAAAGAGCGCTACTGCTACGTTAGCTACAGCGCGTTCTTGTATACACGCTACTGCTACTCATTTCTCTTTTTTCCCTTTTTCACTTGTTTTTCTTCACATTTTTTTCCTTTCACCTTATTCTATTTCTTTATTTTCAATTACCTTTCTATTTGCTTTCCATTTAATTTTATATCCTTTAGCAGTAGCGTGATTAGAAGAAAACGCGCTGCTACAAAGTAAGTAGCGGTAGCGCGGTTCTATATGGATGGCTACTACTATGTGTAGCCTATCGGCTAAGCCGTGGGAATTATAGTGGTAGCGCTTGTTTCCTAACATGCGCTACTGCTAACATTTGAGCTATAGCACGCTTTACGTGAACGCGCTACTACAAATTAGCAGTAGCGCCCTATTTTAACCAGTGCTACTGCTATACCTCTGTGTATAGGCTTTTCCCTAGTACTAATATAGAGACTTAATTAATTATACAGAAGTAGTACTTACAGACAGTAGCAAGTGATGATTGTTTTATCGAGGGCCTTTTGATTGAAAAACTAGAAGAACTCCTCATATGGAACAGACAACAGATCAATTCCAACAAGGCTGTGCTCCTCTTTAACTCTCAGCGTCAAAGTATCCGTCCCAGACTTCCTGCAGATGTCTATCTACCAATCATGGAATCTTCGCATCATCATTATTAGAGGAGTACCAGGTTGGACGAGAGTCTTCCCGTGCCGGAATTTGAATGTGTCCACCTCCATTGTATCAAAAAGTGCATCGCCGGGCATGTAATCTCCAGGATTGGTACCGAGCAGCATCCCCGGAAGATTAGCGACGATATCGCTAGACACATTGAGCGGAGGGCACGATTGCTTCGCTTGTTCACCGAGCTGGTTATTTTTTCCCACTTCTTCGTTCTGCTAACCTTTGATCTGTGCAAGTACTCCCCGACCGCCCCACTTCCTTGTATGTCCTTTCAATAATGCTGTCATATTTGGATTGTGGCGGAGGCGGTGATAGTCGCTGCAGGGCATCCAAAAGTGCACTTTGCTTTCATTGGATATATCTTCTCCTCCGGAGGTGGATGTTTCTTAGATTTTACCGATTCAAAGAAGTCCCTCACTTGGCCTTCACAGATCTTCTGGTTTTCCTCCTCGCTCCTCTCGTATGGTAACTTCTCTAGAGGCTTGAGAGACGATGGACCGATTCTGTATTGCCTCCCGCCTCTGGCTGTACTGCTACACGCCGAAGCAGCCGAACCGGCTGCAGCTGTCTTCTTCCATTGCTTACGAGGCGGAGAAGAAGGAGGCGGACTGCTACGAAGCGCCGAAGCGGTGACGTCTGTGTTCCACCGTTGCTATTGCTTACGAGGCAGCGAAGGAGAAGGCGGGCTGCTCGGATGCGCCGAAGCAGGTGGAGAAGGAGGTGGAGTACTGCTGCCCGCACGCGCCGGAGCATGAGGCGGAGTGCCCTGATCACTCGCCAGAGGAGGAGGAGGAGGTGGAATGCCCAGCTAACTCACAGGAGGCGTGAAGTTCAGAAGGTTGATGTGCTCCATCCGCCATAGACACGGAGTCTTCATAGCAAGACCCAGCTGAGTCTCCCCATCACCTGTAGGGTGCTCAAGCTGGAGCTCCTCAAATCCCTCCATTATTTCATCCACCATCACAACGGCATAGTTTTGTGGAATCGGACGACAGTGAAAAGTTGCTCCGGGTGAAGGAGTGAACACAGAGCTGACAGCCGCTTTGACTTTGAGCTGAAGCCATTGCGTCATAAGGTGGCACTGGTGTGAATCCTTGATAAAATCCACGGGGTAGCTAGGACCCGTCAAGTCAGGCTGCTGAACGAGCTCGGTGGAAGCCACGCTGCTTCTCCGCTGAGATGGCGGGGTAGCTTCTGGGGTAGCTTAGACAGGATCTCGCAGCTGGTTCTCAACATCTTGTCGTTCCTCTAGCTTTTGTACCCTTGCCTTAAGCTGTTGCAGTTTTCTCTGCTCCACTTTCCTCCTCCTCTCTTGGGTTTTGTAACCGCCTGCGTCGGGAAACCCAACCTTCCACGAAACGGAGCCTGGCGTGCCTCGTGTTTGTCCAGGGTGCTCAGGTTTCCCGAGGGCCTTTGTGAGCTCGTCGTTCTCTCTATCAGGAACGAGCGTACCTTCCTGCGATTCCTTGATTGCTTTCTGAAGCTGCGAGATGGGTGTTGCAAGTTGCTCGTCCGTCCAACAACACTTCCCTGTTTTAGGGTCCAAAGTTTCCCCAACCCCGAATAACCAAGTCCTTGAACGGTCTAGCCAGTGCAATGTCTCTGGTTCGACCCCTTTAGCAATTAGGTCCTGCTCAGCCTTGTCCCACAACCACCGGGCTTTGAGGTAGCCACCTGACCCTGTGCGATGGTGATGCTCCTTCTTTGCAGCATTTATCTTGTTAATCGCTGACATATTCTTATTCCTCTCCGATTTCTTGTGGGCCAAAAATGCAGGCCAGTGATCTCTTATCTTCTCAAATGGGCAGGTGAATTCTGGAGTCTTGTTTTGGTCGACATACGTTGATTTTAACTCATTCTTCCACCTCCTGAATAAACCTGCCATCTTCTTGAGAGCATGAGCCTTGATCAATGGCTCTATAACTGGCTTCTCCGGATCCTCCTCTTCCGGTAGGGTGCAATTTACCTTCAACGCAGTCCAAAGATCAGCTTTCTGTCTATCTTTGACAAAAGAAACTTGAAGCTCTTCCTTCTTAGTCTCATACCATTGCTCGATGCTGATTGGGATCATGTCCCTAACAAGAACCCCGCTAAAGGGCCACCATGTGGCATGTGCGAGCGCCGAGGGCGGGGATCCCTTTAGTACCAGTTGGTAACACCAACCCGTAACAAAAGCTTTGGGGGATTTTGGTTTTATTATTTATTTTCGCTTTAATTTTCTGTTTTCCATTTAATTTAGAGATTGTTTTCCATTTATTTCATATAAAAACTCTTGCATATCATACCATCACCAACAACAACACTAGCTAGTTATATATATATATCGTCATTACCACTATTTTTCTCATCATTATGTAATCACCACCAATAGTAGCTTAAAGAAGAAACATTCACTTGTACAAAAAGCAAAGATATCATCGAGTTCAACATGGTCATGAGATTATTTATAATCGTTCATAACTAAGACCACAAAAGCAAATCACTAATAATTAAGTTCAGGACGAAACACGGACATGGGACGACAAGTACTAATAGCAGGAAGTAGGTAATATCACTCCAGCTGCTCTCTCTCAGGTAAAATGTCATAGAATATGTGTAGCTCTCCTGATTCATCATATTGGAGCATGCAGATGAACCTGTCTCCTAATCGTGGGTTGCGCTTCTGATTGTTGCCCCCTAGTACTTCTCCGCGGTCATTCATAATTTTGCTCCAGTCTTTCACTATTAAGCATTCCTCGGTTCTAGAAATCCCAAATGTACTCGTGTGCAATGTAGGATGTCTTGGCCGTAAGCTAACAATTGACATGCGACCGTTAGTCGAGATCCACTGAGGCACAACTATCATCAGGAGTCCCTGTTGAAGAACATCGTCTAGTAACATACTTAGCAATGAAGTTTAGCTTAAAAAATAAAGTATGCAAAAGATGCACTAAGGATAAATAGTAAAAATCTTACCATCTTTCCTAAATACATGTGACCATAGTTCAATACGAACACTATTGGTCGCACGTTTTGAGTACTAAGATTTGCAAGTCTAGGAAAATAATTTCTCTTGACAGCATCAAGATCCTCAAGCCGTGAAACATATTGACTTATCTCCTCATAGTTTAGTTTAGCCCCGGGATAGTGGAAGGTCCTGTCTACCAAGCGTCGGACATGTTTGCTTGAATGAAAATAAGCTGTCAACAAAAATTAGTTGTCAACTATTTTTCAAATAAACAATATCGAAGACATAAATATGGTTGAGGAACACTCACATAATGGTAGAACTGGAGGCGTCTACACATCGACCCAGATATCGATATTACCTTCAATATCATCTTCCGGACGAATATCAAAGGTGATAACCATATCAGGCTCAAATGCATAAGCCTTGCATAGTGCTTGCCAAGTTTTGCATTCAAAATAGGTGTAGGTGTCTGCATTGTATAATGTTGCATGAAAAGTATAACCATGCTCGGTCTTCAAGTAAACTCTCTTTACCTTCATAGTTTTCATAGTACTGAAACCTATCATATCCAATACAAAAATTCTTGCATGGTAGGGAATACGCTATAGTAGAATACTAACAAATTAAAATTATAAGTTGAAGCAAATGAAGCATATGCTTAATTACGAAAAAAGACTTGTCGTTGTGACTTACTGCATTCACTTCGAAGGTCTCATCCAGCTTGATGCTAAAGCGCCTACCATCAACTAGGAAATTTCTGTCGCACATGCTGCGCTTGTCTTCATAGTATTCGCACATAACGAAATCATTCTCGTCGTCATACATTTCCTATGTTCATATATAGTTGAAACATTAATTTATATAAATACTTGTGCAATTTAAATAGACATACATTTTCACAAATAAATTGTCTAAGGTGAATTATTGTCAATGTCTCTTCCCAAGAATCATGATGGACAAAGTGACAATTCAAAAGGAATTGATCCAACATTATGTTACTATGGAAATTAGAAATCCTTTTATTTTCTTCTATTAAAGAGTATTTAAGTTCTTGAAGTGCTTGGAAGGTTTGTTTTAAATTGTCAACAAATAAATATTTTTTAATAGTATTTTATTATGCGTTAGTAAATAGTAAGATGAAGAAAAAAATGTGATATACTAGTTACAATAGCGCCTAAGGGCCCAAAAATTTCTCGAATAGGAATTATAGGATTCCATTCTTTTATCGCATTGGGATGTTTTGAATTCTTGAATAAACCAATTCGAGAACAGTTGGATGCCGACAAAATAATCAAAGAGTGGTATTCTCTATTTCGATTCAACAAAGTGCCAATAACTTCTGGATGTTGGCTAAGTGATTCAATCTTCGCCTTGGAATAAAAAGAACTAATGTACTAGCAGTTCTATTAATTCAACTAGCTAGTTCTATTAATTCAACTAGCTCTATTAATTCAACTACTAAGCATTTATTAAAAATAAACTAGTCTAAGCTTTTTACTAAAATCTAATATATAGTAAACTTTTAAATCTTTTAATTAATTATTAGATCATCAAATCTCATATATATATATACAAATATATCTAGCTAATTCATCTAACATTTGACATTAATATATCTACATTATTTTCTATCTAATTCATCTATGACATTAATATCTAACATTTCTAACATGCATTAATCTAACATGCATTTATATAAACTAAAAGTATAAAAAATAAAAAACAGAAAAAAGAATATGTAAGAGTTGTATATGATGTACTACGGCGGCGATGGCCGGGAACGATGAACGGCGCGGGGACGTACGGCGACGGGCGTGTGCGACGGGGCGACGAACGGGGACAGTCGGGTGCGGCGGGGGCCAGGAGCGGCGATGGGGCGAAGGGGCGACGGGGGGCGCGTCGGGGGCGGCGACGGCGACGTTCGACCGCAGCGGTGGGGGGCGACGGGGCGAAGGGGCGACAGGGACGGGCGCGGCGGGGGCGGCGACAGGGGGTGACGGGCGCGGCGGAGACAGGCGCGACGATGACGAAAAGAAGCAGATGGATGAAAAGTAACTGAAATTTCGTAAGTGCTATATATATAGGAAAGGCTTTTAATACCGGTTCGTGACACAAACCGATACTAAAGGTCAAATTTGGTCAGGCCAAACGGCGGGAAGTGACAACCTTTAGTACCGGTTCGTGGCTAGAACCGGTACTATAGACAAACCTTTAGTACCGGTTAGAGCCACAAACTGGTACTAAAGGCTTAGGTCCGGTGCGGCAAGTTTAGTCCCACCTCGCTAGCTGAGAGGCTTCCGCGCTGGTTTATAAGCCCCAGTGCGGTAGCTCTCTAGAGCTCCTCTCTTTAGCAAGCTTTCGGGCCTGACTTTGCCGGGCTTCCCTGTGGGCCTGCTCGGTCTTATGGGCCTGTTTTGAGGCCCATGGCCAAGCAGGTCCACTGGGCTGTGGGCAGAGTTTTTGTTGATGTTGTTTTTTTCTTTTCTGCTTTATTTATTTTCTTTTATTTATTTCTTAGTTGTTTTATGTTGTATTTAGAGTTTCTTTTATTTATTTCTAAGTTTTTTTTTATTTTCTTTTATTTATTTATTTGCTTTCCAATTTTAGGGTCATTTAGCACAAAACAAATCTTTAAATGCATGAAAAATAGCAAATGACGTCAGAAAGGGTTGAAAGTTTATAACGTGGCTTTGAATTGTGCATACTGAATGCAAAAGAAGTCTGGAGTTGTAATAAGTTTTAAAAAATGAAGTGCCAGGGTAACAGATGAGTTTTCGTCTGAAACCCTGATACTTCGAAAGAGATTGTCCAGTTTGTACACGAGGTGCCTCTAGTTTTTGCCGTAACCCTCTCTACTTTTTCACACATGCTATGTGGGTGAAATGATGATACCATGCTGAGTTCCAACCTTTCCAGAGTTCATTTTTAGTGCTTTTCAATTTCAGGGTCATTTAGCTCAAAACAAATCTTTAAATGCATGAAAAATAGCAAATGATATTAGAAAGGGTTGAAAGTTTATGACGTGGCCTTGAATGGTGCATACTGAATGCAAAAAAAGTCTGGAGTTGTAATAAGTTTAAAAAAATGAAGTACCGATATAATAGATGAGTTTTCGTCCGAAACTCTGATACTTCGAAAGAGATTGTCCAGTTTGTACACGAGGTGCATCCAGTTTTTGCCGTAACCCTATCTACTTTTTTGCACATGCATGCTATGTGGGTGAAATGATGACACCGTGCCAAGTTCCAACCTTTTTAGAGTTCATTTGTAGTGCTTTTCAATTTCAGGGTCATTTAGCTCAAAACAAATCTGTAAATGCATGAAAAATAGCAAATGATGTCAGAGAGGGTTGAAAGTTTATGATGTAGCTTTGAATGGTGCATACCGAACACAAAAAAATTCTGGAGTTGTAATAAGTTTAAAAAAATGAAGTTCCAGTGTAACAGATGAGTTTTCATCCGAAACCCTGATACTTTGAAAGAGATTATCCAGTTTGTACATGAGGTGCATCCAGTTTTTGCCGTAACCCTCTCTAGTTTTTCGCACATGGTATGTGGGTGAAATGATGATACCATGCCAAGTTCCAACCTTTTCAGAGTTCATTTGTAGTGCTTTCCAATTTCGGGGTCATTTAGCTCAAAACAAATCTTTAAATGCATGAAAAATAGCAAATGATGTCAGAAAGGGTTGAAAGTTTATGACGTAGCTTTGAATGGTGCATACCGAACGCAAAAAAAATCTGGAGTTGTAATAAGTTTAAAAAAAATGAAGTTCCGGTGTAACAGATGAGTTTTCGTCTGAAACCCTGATACTTCGAAAGAGATTATCCAGTTTGTACACGAGGTGCATCCAGTTTTTTCGGTAACCCTCTCTACTTTTTCGCACATGCTATGTGGGTGAAATGATGATACCATGTCAAGTTCCAACCTTTTCAGAGTTTATTTGTAGTGCTTTTCAATTTCAGGGTCATTTAGCTCAAAACAAGTCTTTAAATGCATGAAAAATAGCAAATAATGTCAGAAAGGGTTGAAAGTTTATGACGTGGCCTTGAATGGTGCATACTGAATGCAAAAAAAGTCTGGAGTTGTAATAAGTTTAAAAATTGAAGTGCTAGTGTAACAGATGAGTTTTCGTCCGAAACCTTGATACTTCAAAAGAGATTGTCTAGTTTGTACACGAGGTGCATCCCGTTTTTGCTGTAACCCTCTCTACTTTTTCGCACATGCATGCTATGTGGGTGAAATGATGATACAAGGCCAAGTTCCAACCTTTTCAGAGTTCATTTGTAGTGCTTTTCAATTTCATGGTCATTTAGCTCAAAACAAATCTTTAAATGCATGAAAAATAGCAAATGATGTCAGAAGGAGTTGAAAGTTTATGGCGTGGCCTTGAATGGTGCATAGTGAACGCAAAAAAATTCTAGAGTTTTAATAAGTTTTGAAAATGAAGTGTCGGTGTAACATATGAGTTTTCGTGATGTCAGCAAGGGTTGAAAGATTGATGCCGGTGTAAGTTTTCGTCCGTGTAAACATGTAAAAATATACATCAAAAATACATTGATCATCAATGATCTTTTTGTGTAGAATCTAAATTTTCAATAGGAATCTACCCCGGTTTAAGAACCGGCAAAGACTCCTATTGCAGCCACAGATCCTACACATAAAGTTCACTGAAGACCAAGTGGTTGTGATAGTTTGAGAAGTAACACATTTAAGGTGGTAAAAACCTTTTTAGCCGAGCGAGGTGGGACTAAAAAACAGCTGCAACTAAATAACTTTAGCACCGGTTTCTGGCTCGAACCGGTACTAATTGTTCTAGGTGGGGCCCCAACCTGACAAAAGTCTGCCACAACCTCATTAGTACCGGTTCGTGGCATGAACTGGTACTAAAGGTTCTCCTCGAACCAATACTAATGATCGACGACAGCCTAGCCGTTTGAACCGGCACTAATGTGACCGTTAGTGTCGGTTCATCGGCAAACCGGTACTAATGTGCTCAACATTTGACTCTTTTCTACTAGTGAATATCTCTTCTTGTTCGAAGTCTATTTATTGATCCATAGTTTCTGCAAATATTACAACATGGAAATTAATATACAAACATGAGAGATGGATATATTAATAGTGGCAAACATAGACCCCTCGGTGATCCTCGACCCTCGACCCCTCGACGACCCTCGACCCTCATCCCCTTGGCGATCCTTGACCCCCTATACTAGCTAGTTACGATCCTGGCCCGCTCGGATTCTCTTAACCATTAAGGGATTTAACAAGATGGGGCCATTCTAGATGTGCAGAAAATGGTCCATATTTTTCCTGATCTCAAGAAAACCATTGCTTCATCATTTGCTGAAAGTAACAGGCGCATAACGGTACAAAGCTCTCCAAAACTATTTTGGAATGGAGTCCCGAATAAGATAATTCGCTTTTTGGTACGAAGTTCAGCAAGAGCCTTCCGAATATCGCTATTTGGAAGGCCTTTACTGAAATCCGTACCAAAAAGCGAATAATCGTATCAAGGACTCCATTTCAAAACAACTTTGAAGGGTTTCGTAGCATCATACGCGTGTTACTTCCATCAAATGATGTAGCCATGGATGAGATCAGAAAAAAATGGATCAACTTTTGCACATCCATAATGGGGGCATTCTTGTTAAGCGGAGACCCTCGACCCTCATTGATCCTCGACCCTAGACCCCTCAAACCCTCGACCCTCGACCCCTCGACGACCCTAGACCCTCGACCCCTCGACGACCCTAGACCCTCGACTCTCGATGACCCTCGACCCTCGACGCTCGATGACCCTTGATAGGTCACCAACGTATCTATAATTTTTGATTGCTCCATGCTACTTTATCTACTGTTTTGGACTATATTGGGCTTTATTTTCCACTTTTATATTATTTTTGGGACTAACCTATTAACCGGAGGCCCAGCCCAGAATTGCTGTTTTTTTGCCTATTTTAGTGTTTCGAAGAAACGGAATATCAAACGGAGTCCAAACGGAATGAAACCTTCGGGAACGTGATTTTCTCACCGAACGTGATCCAGGAGACTTGGACCCTGCTCCAAGGAACAAAAGAGGCGGTCACGAGGGTGGGGGCGCCCCCCTAGGGCGCGCCCCCTGCCTCGTGGGTCCCCTGTTGCTCCACCAACGTACTCCTTCCTCCTATATATACCTACGTATCCCCAAACGATCAGAACAGGAGCCAAAAACCTAATTCCACCGCCGCAACCTTCTGTATCCACGAGATCCCATCTTGGGGCATGTTCCGGAGCTCCGCCGGAGGGGCATCCATCACGGAGGGCTTCTACATCAACACCATAGCCCCTCTGATGAAGTGTGAGTAGTTTACATCAGACCTTCTGGTCCATAGCAAGTAGCTAGATGGCTTCTTCTCTCTTTTTGGATCTCAATACAATGTTCTCCCCCTCTCTCGTGGAGATCTATTCGATGTAATCTTCTTTTGCGGTGTGTTTGTTGAGGCTGATGAATTGTGGGTTTATGATCCAGCTTATCTATGAATAATATTTGAATCTTCTCTGAATTCTTTTATGTATGATTGAGTTATTCTTTGCAAGTCTCTTCGAATTATACTTTTGGTTTTGGTAGTTCTTGCAATGGGAGAAGTGCTTAGCTTTGGGTTCAATCTTGCGATGTCCTTTCCCAGTGATAGAAGGGGTATCAAGGCACATATTGTATTGTTGCCATCGAGGATAACAGGATGGGTTTTTATCAGATTGCATGAATTTATCCCTCTACATCATGTCATCTTGCTTAAGGCGTTACTCTGTTTTTAACTTAATACTCTAGATGCATGCTGGATAGCGGTCGATGAGTGGAGTAATAGTAGTAGATGCAGAATCGTTTCGATCTACTTGTCTTGGACGTGATGCCTATATACATGATCATACCTAGATATACTCATAATTATGCTCAATTCTATCAATTGCTCAATAGTAATTTGTTCACCCACCGTAGAATATCTATGCTCTTGAGAGAAGCCACTAGTGAAACCTATGGCCCCCGGGTCTATTCTCATCATATCAATCTCCATTACTTTATTACTTGCTTTGTTTTTACTTTGCCTTTTACTTTTCACTTTGCATCTATATACCAAAATACCAAAAAATATTATTTATCATCTCTATCAGATCTCACTCTCGTAAGTGACCGTGAAGGGATTGACAACCCCTAATCGCGTTGGTTGCGAGGAGCTATCGTTTTGTGTAGGTACGAGGGACTTCTGCATGGTCTCCTACTGGATTGATACCTTGGTTCTCAAAAACTGAGGGAAATACTTACGCTACTTTGCTGCATCATCCTCTCCTCTTCGGGGAAATCCAACGCAGTGCTCAAGAGGTAGCAAGAAAATTTCTGGCGCCGTTGCCGGGGAGGCTCACGCAAGAGCAAGTCAACCATACCAAGTACCCATCACAATCCCTATCTCTCGCATTAGATTATTTGCCATTTGCCTCTCGTTTTCCTCTCCCCCACTTCACCCTTGCCGTTTTATTCACCCTCTCTTTCCCAATCTCCTCCTCTTTTTCCCGTTTGCCTTTTCCCGTTACCTTTCTGTTTGCTTGTGTGTTGGATTACTTGTTGCCATGGCGCAAGATAATACCAAATTGTGTGACTACTTGAATACCAATAATAATGATTTCCTTAGTACTCCGATTGCTCCTCTTAATAATGATGAGTCTTGTGAAATCAATACCGCTTTGTTGAATCTTGTTATGAAAGATCAATTTGCCGGCCTTCCTAGTGAAGATGCCGCTACTCATCTAAACAATTTTGTTGATTTGTGTGATATGCAAAAGAAGAAAGATACGGATAACAATATTGTCAAAAATAAGTTATTTCCATTTTCAATTAGAGATCATGCTAAAGTTTGGTTTTCGTCTTTGCCTAAAAATAGTATTGACTCTTGGAACAAGTGCAAAGATGCTTTTATCTCTAAGTATTTTCCTCCTGCTAAGATCATCAATCTTTGGAACGATATTATGAATTTTAAACAACTTGATCATGAGCATGTTGCCCAATCTTGGGAAAGAATGAAATTGATGCTTTGCAATTGCACTACTCATGGTTTGAATTTATGGATGATCATACAAAATTTTATGTCGGATTGAATCTTGCTTCTAGAAATATTTTAGATTCGGCTGTGGGAGGCACGTTTACAGAGATTACGTTAGGAGATGCTACAAAATTGCTTGATAATATTATGGCTAATTATTCTCAATGGCACACCGAAAGATCCTCTAGTAAAAAAGTGCATGCTATAGAAGAAATCAATGTTTTGAGTGAAAAGATGGATGAACTTATGAAGATGTTTGCTACTAAAAATACCTCTCTTGATCCCAATGATATGCCTTTGTCTACTTTGATTGAGAATAATAATGAATCTATGGATGTGAATTTTTTGGTAGGAATAGTTTTGGAAACAACGCGTATAGAGGGAATTTTAATCCTAGGCCTTATCCTAGTAATCCTTTTAATAATTATGGAAATTCCTACAACAACTCTTAAGGAAATTTTAATAAGATGCCCTCTGAATTTTAGAGTAGTGTTAAAGAGTTCATGAATTCACAAAAGAATATTAATACTTTGCTTGAAGAGAAATTGCTTAAAGTTGGTGATTTGGCTAGGAACGTTGATAGAATTTCTCTTGAAATGAATTCTTTAAATCTTAGAACTATTCCTCCTAAGCATGATATCAATGAGTATCTCAAAGCCATGAGAATTTCCATTGATGAGTGCAAAGAAAGAACCGCTAGGATGCGTGCTTCCAAAGATGCCTTTATTAAAGCGTGTTCTTCCAATTCCTATGAAAATCAAGATGAAGATCTAAAAGTTATTGATGTGTCCCCCATTAAATCTTTGTTTTGCAATATGAATCTTGATGAAACTGAAGATGATCTTCCTTTACCTAGAAGGCGTTTTAAGAATTCGGAGTTTCTAGATCTTGATGATAAAATTGATAAATGTGGGATTGAAAGAAATAAAACCTAGATGTTGCTAAACCCACTATTTTGGATCTCAAGGAATTTAATTATGAAAATTGCTCTTTAATTGATTGTATTTCCTCGTTGCAATCCATGCTAGATTCTCCTCATGCTTATAGTCAAAATAAGGCCTTTACCGAACACATTGTTGATGCCTTGATGCAATCTTATGAAGAAAAACTTGAGTTGAAAGTTTCTATCCCTAGAAAACTCTATGATGAGTGAGAACCTACTATTAAAATTAAAATTAAAAATTATGAGTTTCATGCTTTGTGTGATTTGGGTGCTAGTGTCTCTACTATTCCCAAAACTTCGTGTGATTTGCTAGATTTCCGTGACTTTGATGATTGCTCTCTAAACTTGCATCTTGCGGATTCCACTATTAAAAAGCCTATGGGAAGAATTAATGATGTTCTTATTGTTGCAAATAGGAATTATGTTCCCGTAGATTTTATCATTCTTGATATAGATTGCAATCCTTCATGTCCTATTATTCTTGGTAGACCTTTCCTTAGAACGATTGGTGCAATTATTGATATGAAGGAAGGGAATATTAGATTCCAATTTCCCTTAAAGAAGGGTATGGAACACTTCCCTAGAAAGAAAATAAAATTACCATATGAATCTATCATGAGATCCACTTATGGATTGCCTACCAAAGATGGCAATACCTAGATCTATCCTCGCTTTTATGCCCAGCTAGGGGCGTTAAACGATAGCGCTTGTTGGGAGGCAACCCAATTTTATTTTTTTGTTTTTTTGTTTTTGCTTATGTTTATGAATAAATAATCCATCTAGCCTCTTTTTGGATGTGGTTTTATGTTTAGTGTTTGTGCCAAGTAGAACCTATAGGATAACCTACGATGATAGTTGATTTAATTATGCTGAAAAACAGAAACTTTGCGAGCATGAATATAATTTTGTTAAATCACAGAAACGTGATTTTGCATTGATTCTTTTTTATGATGTTCAATAAACAAATTGTCCAGGACTTCCAAGTTTGGTAGAATTTTTAGAGTTCCAGAAGTTTGCGTTAGTTACAAATTACTACAGACTGTTCTGTTTTTGACAGATTCTGTTTTGCGTGTATTGTTTGCTTATTTTGATGAATCTATGGCTAGTAAAATAGTTTATAATCCATAGAGAAGTTGGAATACAGTAGGTTTAGCACCAATATAAATAAAGAATGAGTTCATTACAGTACCTTGAAGTAGTCTTTTGTTTTCTTTCTCTAACGGAGCTCACGAGATTTCTGTTGAGTTTTGTGTTGTGAAGTTTTCAAGTTTTGGGTGAATTATTTTGATGGATTATGGAACAAGGAGTGGCAAGAGCCTAAGCTTGGGGATGCCCATGGCACCCCCAAGATAATACAAGGAGACCAAAAAGTCAAAGCTTGGGGATGCCCCGGAAGGCATCCCCTCTTTCGTCTACTTCCATCGGTAATTTACTTGGAGCTATATTTTTATTCACCACATGATATGTGTTTTGCTCGGGGCGTCTTGTATTATTTGCATCTTTGATTGTTAGTCTACCACTATCATACTTTCTATACACACCTTTTGAGAGAGCCATACATGAATTGGAATTTTCTAGAATACTCTATGTGCTTCACTTATATCTTTTGAGTTTGATAGTTTTGCTCATAGTGCTTCACTTATATCTTTTGAGCGTGATAACATTTGCTCTAATGCTTCACTTAAATATTTTAGAGCACGGTGGTGGATTTGTTTTAAAGAAACTATTGATCTCTCATGCTTCACTTAGAGATTATTATGAGAGTCGTTAATAGCATGGTAATTTGCTTAATATTAATATACTCGGTATTCAAGATATGTGAAACTTTCTTTTGAGTGCGTTGAATACTAAGATAAGTTTGATGCTTGATAATTGTTTTGAGATATGGAGGTGATAATATCAAAGTCGTGCTAGTTGAGTAATTGTGAATTTGAGAAATGCTTGTGTTGAAGTTTGCAAGTCCCGTAGCATGCGCGTATGGTTAAAGTTGTGTAACAAATTTGAAACATGAAGTGTACCTGGCTTGTGCATCCTTATGAGTGGCGGTCGGGGACGAGCGATGGTCTTTTCCTACCAATCTATCCCCCTAGGAGCATGCGCGTAGTACTTGA
Organism: Triticum dicoccoides; assembly: GCF_002162155.2. Lineage (NCBI taxonomy): Eukaryota > Viridiplantae > Streptophyta > Magnoliopsida > Poales > Poaceae > Triticum > Triticum dicoccoides. The sequence continues at coordinate 74,398,608 of NC_041393.1, forward strand.
TTTTTGATGACTTCTAAATTTTTGCAATAAGTATATGAGTTCTTTTGACTAATGTTGAGTCCATGGATTATACACACTCTTACCTTTCCGCCTTTGCTAGCCTCTTCGGTACCGTGCATTGCCCTTTCTCACCTTGAGAGTTGGTGCAAACTTCGCCGGTGCATCCAAACCCCGTGATACGATACGCTCTATCACACATAAACCTCCTTATATCTTCCTCAAAACAGCCAGCATACCTACCTATCATGGCATTTCCATAGCCATTCCGAGATATATTGCCATGCAACTTCCATCATCATATTCATGACATACATTACTTTTGTCATATTGTCATTGCATGACCATGTAGTTGACATCGTATTTGTGGCAAAGCCACCATGCATTATTTTTCATACATGTCACTCTTGATTCATTGCACCATCCCGGTACACCGCCGGAGGCATTCATATAGAGTCATATCTTGTTCTAAGTTT
>NC_041393.1:74399090-74513687 GCF_002162155.2 Triticum dicoccoides
AAAGGCTAAAAGAAAAAAAGAAAGGCCCAAAAAAAGAAAAAGAAAAAAAAGAAAAAAAGGGAAAGAAAAAAGGGCAATGCTACTATCTCTTTTTCCACACTTGTGCTTCAAAGTAGCACCTTGTTCTTCATATAGTGAGTCTCATATATTGTGCTTCAAAGTAGCACCTTGTTCTTCATGTAGTGAGTCTCATAAGTTGTCTTTTTATACTAGTGGGAATTTTTCATTATAGTACTTGGCTTGTATATTCCTACGATGGGCTTCCTCAAGTGCCCTAGGTCTTCATGAGCAAGCGAGTTGTATGCACACCCACTAGTTTTCTTTTGTTGAGCATTCATAGCTCTAGTGCATCCGTTGCATGGCAATCCCTACTCCTCATGTTGACATCAATTGATGGGCATCTCCATAGCCCGTTGATTATCCTCGTCAATGTGAGACTTTCTCCTTTTTTGTCTTCTCCACACAATCCCCATCATCATATTCTATTCCACCCATAGTGCTATATCCATGGCTCACGCTCATGTATTGCGTGAAGGTTGAAAAAGTTTGAGATTATTTAAGTATGAAAAATTGCTTGGCTTGTCATCGGGGGTATAGAAGTTGGGAACATCTTTGTGTGACGAAAATGAAGCATAGCCTAACTATATGATTTTGTAGGGATGAACTTTCTTTTGCCATGCTATTTTGAGAAGACATGATTGCTTTCATTAGTATTCTTGAAGTATTATTATTTTTTTGTCAATATGAACTTTTGTCTTGAATCTTTCGGATCTGAATATTCATATCACAATTAAGAAGATTTACATTAAAATTATGCCAAAGTATCACTCGGCATCAAAAATTCTTTTTTTATCATTTACCTACTCGAGGACGAGCAGGAATTAATCTTGGGGATGCCTGATACGTCTCCAATGTATCTATAATTTTTTATTGCTCCATGCTACTTTATCTACTGTTTTGGACTATATTGGGCTTTATTTTCCACTTTTATATTATTTTTGGGACTAACCTATTAACTGGAGGCCCAGCCCAGAATTGTTGTTTTTTTGCCTATTTCAGTGTTTCGAAGAAACGGAATATCAAACGGAGTCCAAACGGAATGAAACCTTCGGGAACGTGATTTTCTCACCGAACGTGATCCAGGAGACTTGGACCCTACTCCAAGGAACAAAAGAGGCGGTCACGAGGGTGGGGGGCGCCCCCCCCCCCTAGTGCGCGCCCCCCTTCCTAGTGGCCCCCCTGTTGCTCCACCGATGTACACCTTCCTCCTATATATACCTACGTATCCCCAAACGATCAGAACAGGAGCCAAAAACCTAATTCCACCGCCGCAACCTTCTGTATCCACGAGATCCCATCTTGGGGCCTGTTCCGGAGCTCCGCCGGAGGGGGCATACATCACGGAGGGCTTCTACATCAACACCATAGCCCCTCCGATGAAGTGTGAGTAGTTTACTTCAGACCTTTGGGTCCATAGCTAGTAGCTAGATGGCTTATTCTCTCTTTTTGGATCTCAATACAATGTTCTTCCCCTCTCTCGTGGAGATCTATTCGATGTAATCTTCTTTTTGCGGTGTGTTTGTTGAGATCGATGAATTGTGGGTTTATGATCTAGCTTATCTATGAATAATATTTGAATCTTCTCTGAATTCTTTTATGTATGATTGAGTTATTCTTTGCAAATCTCTTCGAATTATCCTTTTGGTTTGGCCAACTAGATTGGTAGTTCTTGCAATGGGAGAAGTGCTTAGCTTTGGGTTCAATCTTGCGGTGTCCTTTCCCAGTGACAGAAGGGGCAGCAAGGCACGTATTGTATTGTTGCCATCGAGGATAACAAGATGGGGTTTTCATCATATTGCATGAATTTATCCCTCTACATCATGTCATCTTGCTTAAGGTGTTACTCTATTTTTAACTTAATACTCTAGATGCATGCTGGATAGCCGTCGATGAGTGGAGTAATAGTAGTAGATGCAGAATCGTTTCGATCTACTTGTATTGGGACGTGATGCCTATATACATGATCATACCTAGATATACTCATAATTATGCTCAATTCTATCAATTGCTCAACAGTAATTTGTTCATCCACCGTACAATATCTATGCTCTTGAGAGAAGCCACTAGTGAAACCTATGCCCCCCGGGTCTATTCTCATCATATTAATCTCCATTACTTTATTACTTGCTTTGTTTTTTCTTTGCCTTTTACTTTTCACTTTCCATCTATATACCAAAAATACCAAAAAATATTATTTATCATCTCTATCAGATCTCACTCTCGTAAGTGACCATGAAGGGATTGACAACCCCTAATCGCGTTGGTTGCGAGGAGCTATCGTTTTGTGTAGGTACGAGGGACTTGTGCGTGGTCTCCTACTGGATTGATACCTTGGTTCTCAAAAACTGAGGGAAATACTTACGCTACTTTGCTGCATCATCCTCTCCTCTTCGGGGAAATTCAACGCAGTGCTCAAGAGGTAGCAACCCTCGACCCCTCGACGACCCTCGCCCCCTCGATGACCCTGGACCCTCGACGACCCTCAGCACTCGACCCTCGATGACCCTCGACCCCTAGACGACCCTCGACCCCTTGACGACCCTCGACCCTCGACGACCCTTGACGTACCCTTGAAGACCCTTGACCCCTCGACAATCCTCGACCCTCGACCCCTCGACGACCCTCAAAGAAAAAAAAAGAGGAGAATAAGAAGAAAAAATAGAAGCAAAAAACAAGAAAAAAAGAGTAGAAGAAGAAGAATAGAGGATAAGAAGAAAAAATAGAATTTTTTTCTATTTTTTCTTCTTTTCCTCTATTCCTTCTTCTTATCCTCTTTTTTTTCTTCTTCTTCCTCTTCTTATTTTTTTCTCCTCTTCTTTCTCTCCTCTTCTTCTCCTTCTTCTTCTCCTCATGTCGAAGTTATCGGGGAGAGGTTATGTCGACAACGACGACATATACATAGAAAAAATGTTATCGGGGAGGGGGTATATCGACCCCCCCTCATGTCGAAGTTATCGGGGAGGGGGTATATATATAGACAAAATTACATCATTATATATCATCGAACAAAATTACATCATCATCATCACATATATACATCTATTTTTTTTCATATATCATCATCATCATCTAGTACAAAAAATTGACCAAGCTAATTTTCATATATCATCATCATCTACTACAGAAAAAATTGACCAAGTTTTCATATATATACAAAAACATCTAACAACATCTATATATGTATATATACTACAGAAAATTGACCAAGTAAAACATCTAAAATAGCATCTAAAAATAGCATCTAACAACATCTTAAAATAGCATCTAAAAACATCTAAAAATTGACCAAGTACATCTAGAAAACATCTAAAAATATCTAACAACATCGAAGCGGGGGCGGAGGGGCCGGCGCCGGCGCCGGCGGGGGAGGGTAGGGGCGCTGGACAGGGAAGGGGCGTGGGAGCAGGCTGGTGCTCACAGGGGGCGGCAAGGCACGGTGGGCGGCGCGCCGGGGCGGGCAGGGGCGCGGGGATTGGTGCCGTTGACGGGGCAGAGGGCATGGCGGCGGCGACAGCAATGTTGAGCAGCCTGACAGCGTTGGTGGCGGTGGCGACGGCGATGTTGAGCAGCCTGACGGCGTCGATGGCGGCGAGGTGGACCAGAGGAGCAGGGCGTCGGGCAGCGACGGCGACGAGGAGGAGCAGGGGCGTCGGGCGGAGAAGAAGTTATGGATTTTGGAAAAAATCCTAAGTGTTTTCCTATATAGCCCAAACTTTAGTCCCGATTGGTGCCATCAACCGGGACCAAAGCCCCCCTTTAGTCCCGGTTGGAGCCACCAACCGGGACCAAAGGTCTCTTTTCGGCAGCCCAAAGGGCGGCAAACAGAGGCCTTTGGTCTCGATTGGTGGCACCAACCGGGACTAAAGGGGGGATTGATACTAGTTCGTGCCGGGATCAAAGGCCTCGTGCTGCTCGTAGCCAAAACCTTTAGTCCCACCTCACTAGTTGAGAGGGGCGCGTAGTGGTTTATAAGCCCCACTGCCGCACCCCTATCGAGCTCCTCTCCATTGCAGGCTTACGGGCCTAATCTGACACTCCTATGCCTGTGGGCCTACTGGGCCTTTTGCGGGCTTGAATCCTGGCCCATGGTTGGGTTTCTAGTCGTATTCACGCCGTGGTGGCCTAGTAGGTGGCATTTTTTATTTTTCTCATGTTTTTTGTTTTTTGCATTATTTATTTTCTTTTATTTTTTCTTTATTTTTAGTTCTTTTTTCTTTAAGGTAATAAAAATTATAAACTTTCTGTTAGTGCCATTTGTTGTCCAATTTGAATAGTTTAAATTTGAATTTTTTGAAATTCGTGTGAATCGCTAGTTTTTGAATAACTTTACTATAAAAATAGATTTTTGAGTGATTCTTTTTCCTACTATTTAATATTACTGTGTTTTATCATTATATTAAAAAACACATTTTGTTATGTTAGTTTCTAACACAAAAATTATTTATGATAATTCTTTTTGCTATTAAAGTTTCTAACAAAAACTCTTTATGAAAAATCTTTTTGCTTTTAATGTTTTGAAAAAAAAATACTTTGATAATTTTGGTTGCATAAATTTTATATAATTTTAGTTTCAATAATAGTAGAGGTTTATAAAAGTTTTTTGAGTTGATTCCTTTTGCTATTGGTGTTTTATAAAAGCTTTTTATTTGATTCTTTTTGCTATTGAAGGATATTATAGTTTTGTTTTAGTTGATCATAACAGAATATTTTAAGTGATTATTTTTAGTTCATTCTTTTTGCTATTAGTTCATTATTTGAGCTAAATGACCCTAAAATTGAAAAACACTACAAATGAACTTTGAAATTGTTGAAAGTTGGCATGGTATCATCATTTCACCCACATAGCATGTGCTAAAGAGTTAAGAGGGTTACGGCAAAAACTGGATGCACTTCGTGTGCAAAATGGACAATCTCTTTCGAAGTATCAGGTTTTCGGACGGAAACTAATCTGTTACAAAGGGATTCCATTTTTTTGAACTTATTTGAACTCCAGACTTTTTGTTTGTTCAAAATGCACCATTCATCAACCCTCTCTGACTTCATTTGGTATTTTTCATGCCTGTACTGATTTTTTTGAGCTAAATGACCCTTAAATTGAAAAGCACTACAAATGAACTCTGAAAAGGTTGAAAGTTGGCATGGTATCATCATTTCACCCACATAGCATTGAACATATAAAGGATGAGCCAATACGCCCAACTAGCGCCAGTGGCCACGTCTCCTTTTATTCGCGCTATGAACAGTGCACGCGCGCTAGCCTACCGAGAGCCTCCTCTCTTCCCCAATCTGCCGCCTCCTCTTCTCCTCCTCTCCAATCCGCCGCCTCCTCTTCTCTTCCTCCTCATCCTCTCCTCCCCAATCCTCCGCCTCCTCTTCTCCTCTCCAATCCGTCGCCTCCTCTTCTCCTCCTCCCCAATCCGTTAGCCCTCACCACCATGAAGCCACAAGGGGGGAGGGGACTGCGCCACCACAGGGGGAGGGGACTGCGTCGCCGCTGGAAGAAAATAGGAAGAGGAGGTGGTGCGGGGGAGACCAGCGGCAGCGACGGCACATCGACGTACTCGACAAGGAAGCGAGCCAGAGCGCGGGCTGCTGTGAGCGTTGCGTCGCCTGGGAGCCACCATGGAGCAGGTGCTCTTCTCCTCCCCAATCCGTGAGGAGGCCGGCGTTGGGGGAAGGAGCATCCATGGTGTGGAGGAGGCGACCGGAGAGGGATGGATCTGGCCGGCACAGATTGCCTCCACTGCCTTCTTTTTGGGCTGCAACGGTGGACGTTTTCTCACCTTGTGCTCCCTGTCCGGCGATCTTCGTCTGCTTGCTCGTCCTTGCTGTCCTCACTACATCGGTATGTCTGCCTCTTCTACGTCATTAGTGCCAAGGTTCACACCTTTCTCACATCAGTTGTCATTTGGACAGCTCCTTTCAATCTTGATGAACTACAAATAATTTTATTTATTTGGATATGCTAGATGGTTGATGACAAGCAAGAATCATGATTTTGCCGATATACGTATCTACAACATGAGTTGCCATGAAAGGTATCTTTTCATCCAGCTCATTTACTTGTTTGGTTTTTATCAGGTGATGAAGTTGACAGACCTCTTATTTTATTGAGATGTATGGTTATGCCTAGAGTTGCAGTTTCAACATTACAATCAACATTAAAATGCACAGGCACTGGACCAATGGCACTTGCTTGGCCCTTGACTAGACATGAGTTGCTTTCTCTTTTGTGGTGACTGCCAAAGAACAAATCTCTTTGTTTCTACAAATATGTGATGCTTTCTATAGCAGGCAAGATGTCTGAAGGAATGCACAAAAGGGAATAGGATGTGAGTGCGTACTAATGTTATTATATTCTGTATCAACTATGTTCGCTCGTATGAACTAAGAATTGTATCTACTATATTGAGATAGAGAGTGCTTATTCTACACCCCAGCTTGCTAGATGGTAATGTTCAGAACCTGTTTTGGGACTCAAGGGCATGTGAGCAAGGGGAGCATTCTGTGAGTAAGAACCCTGTCATAGATGGATAATTTATGATTATGGCATCTTTTGTCTTGACAGTCGACCATTTTATTTGTAGAGATATTTGATCCTCACGGTATTCTTAGGTTTCTACAGAATTTACAAGACATAATAGAGCATGCTCTTTCCTTTTCTGCCTATGACATATGCTTTTAGATTTGGAGGTGGGCTGTTGAAGTAGCTATACACTGACCTCACACGTAAGCGATGCTAAGGATCTTTCAACACTATCAGATGCTCATTACTAAACTGATGGCTCAAGTCTGACGAAATCTATACAAAGTGTAGGTGTAATGAATTAGTTCAGTAATGCCTTTAGTAGCCATACCTTTTTCTTCCATCAGTTCATCTTTATAATGTATTGTTTATAACATGTCAATCAAAGCCTAATCTTGAAATTTCCCCATTTCCCATTTTGATAGGGGTAGCTTGTCTGTTGTACCGCTGAAGCTTATTGGAAACATACTAACTGTCCAACAGTAACGAACTTCAGGCTCGTGAATGGTAAGACATGAAAAGCTCATGAACAAGTAATTCATTATAGATTGATCGTTGAAAGGTTCTTTGGGATCCATTGATGTTTATTATAAGCTTAGATTTCAGGCTGTTTGCCGCCGCTGGAAGAAAATAGGAAGAGGAGGTGGCACGGGGGAGACCAGCGGCAGCGACGGCGCATCGACATGCTCGACAAGGAGGCGAGCCAGAGCGCGGGCTGCTGTGAGCGCTGCGTCGCCTGGGAGCCACCGTTGAACAGGTGCTCTTCTCATCTCCAATCCGTGAGTCATCACCACCAAGAAGCAACGGGGGGACTCCACCGCCGCTTACCTCCACCCGCCTCAGTTTGTTTTTCTCTCCTCCCCTGCTGCTACTTCCTCGTTTCTCTCAAATGAGTATCTCTGTCTCCTCTTATCATTGCCTTTTTTTGATTGTATTGAAATTGATTCAAAAGAATATCAGTTCGTGTGCTGCCAGTTAGATCGATCTATTCATTGTGGTTGATTTAGTTTTTAGGATCTGCCGCCCCCCCCCCCCTTTTTTTCATTTTTGCGACACACAACATGTTTCATGATGAGACTCATCAATTATCTTTTCATATTTTGATAGTACTATATTATTTACTTTGTGCAACTTTAGTTACCTGTAAGATGCAATCCACACCTTCAAATATTTGTGTTTCTGGGTGCTCTGTCTTTGACCATAAAATCATGAAAGTTTGTTAATAACTTAGAAGGATATGCTTCCGGTAATGTGTTTCACGCATATTATGTACTATTAGTGTGTGAACAATATTTTTCATAGGCTATACTTGCAAGTAAATTTGCTCGTCAGGACCATTCGAAGGCCAAGGCCACAGCTTACCGCGCACTGCAGGTATGGTTCCTTTTTTCTATAAATCTTTTTTTGTCACCTTAGTAAAGAACTGTTCATTTTGCATCTCGGATTGATCTTGGGGCTTCTCCTGGACCTACTTCTTGGAGTTGGCCTCCATACAGGTTCTAGATTATTTACAGAAACCCACGGTGTACTGCATCATATCTACGTGGCAACACCGGTACAGTTACAGTGTGCTGAATCATAAGAGTACTGCAACTCTGAATCTTGAAATGTTAATAGTTACGTTCTTATGATTTTCTTGCAGTTCCTGGTACTTGCGAGTATACCCCTAAAAAATTAGTACTTGAGAGTATGACAATCTTTTCTTATGTTTGATTCCCTCAAGGCAATCTCTTGAACTAAGCAGAGTTATGTTTCCTATGTACAGTTTGTTGCTCTCACTCAATCAATCAACGCTTTAAGTTTTGTTTTCAACGGTGTCAATTGACCATAGTGTTGCATGAAGCTTTATCTTTGATCCTTACCATAATATTGCTTTGTTGAACCATCTCCGAGCGTATGGACCTGGTTCTTTTTCGGTACAACTTTCTCTGTCTTTACATGTTTATTTAAATCATTTACGTTTCCTTTCCAGTTGCAGTGTTGGAGGATATATCCTCCGCCATGAATGGACACTGTGAGATGGCACGGCTCACTGATGAGGCAAGTGGCCGAGGTGAGATTAGGAAGAGACAGCGGCACTAACTTACTTGACAAGCTCACAGGTAAAAAAGTGTGGTTTGAAGTGTTTTCCAATTTCTGTGGCTTTCCTTGTTAAATGTATAAAAAGAAATAAGAAAATCATACTAAATGTGGAGCTTCATCTCATGTACATCTATAGCAATGATAATCTTAAATTTCTTTTGCGCTGATAGGTTTTCACTCATCAGAAATTTAGAATATAGCCTCCAACCACCATACAAAGACTGATATGTCACTTCGGTTGGTTGTTTTATTTTTCTCTGTTGTAGAATAGGAATGAGACATGTGCATATATTTCCGTTGTGTACCAGTCACTCAGTAAGGTCTAACTTCTTGAATGATTTGCATTATTGGATCCAGAGATGTATTGCCATCTTCTGTTCTTGAAGAACTGAATCTATTTTACATTTGTGTGGAGAACAAAATTGTTGTTGAGATTATTAGCAAAAGATCTTTCTCAACGTTGCAAGTGCTTGAGCTGCATTGTAAGGCTCCAAGAAAATTTTATTGACAATTTTAGTAGCTTCATTTTCAAGTTTCTGCATGACATCTCATACAATTCATGCACTCTACACATTTTGGAAATTCATGAATACTGATTTTCCTCCATTTGGTTCTTTTCCAAGGATTCTTCGCCGTTTCAATAATATCCGGTGACAAGGGGTATTACGAGTTTGATCCGCAGTTTCATCAGGACCTTGATCAACAAGGAAAGCATTTGCTTGTTGACCATATCTTTTACTTGTTTTGAAGGATTATACTATCATGTTGTTGTCCGTGTTGGTTACCATGTCGTACCTTTCTTTGCAATATCCATGTTTAGCTTTGTTTAACATGGCTAGGAGTTGCTTGCTGTATAATAAATGCTTAAGTTGACGATAAGGTGATGTTTTGCCTTGGCCTTTTGTTCTAATCATTCGTTGTTATTATCACAAATCATTTCATCATTTTTTGGCTTCATTCTTTCCTTCCTGCTCGCGGCAGGTGCAAGACTCGGGCAACGGGCAGGTACAAGACTCGGGCAACGGTTAATGGACAAGCACTATATACACAATGCATCTCTACTAATATAACTTACTTTATAAAGCCATCAATGTATGCTATTATCAAATGATTTGAATATTTTATTTTAAGCTATCGTGTAATGGAATATAAGTATCCATTAACTTGGTTCTAAATCAGTCTAATATGCATGGTTTGAATGCTCGGCTTGCTCTCCCTTTTTGCGTGATATGAATATTTTCTATTAAGCTATCATGTAATGTTATGCAAGTATTTATTAAGTTGGTTTAAATCAATCTCATATGCATGATTTTAATACTTGGCTCGCTCTTGCTTTTTACGCCATGGGGGCAACGGGTCATCTAGCATATGCACTATTGCAAGAGCTCTTTATATAACTTAGCATTTGTATAGATGCCTACCAAGACTTCTGTGTTTATCATCCTTTTGGATGTTATGTAATCCCCTAAGACCCTCTTGTGCATTTAACTGTCGGTTATTTGCTGCTTAGACTACTGTGCGGTATGCTTTTGAAACAGCCACAATGAAAGAAATATATGCTTTCATTTTGTTTTTACATATTTTAATACACACTCTATCAATACTTGGCATGCACTCGTCCTTTGCGCCATTGGCGCAACGGGTCATCTAGTGTGCTAAAAAGTTGAGAGGGTTACGACAAAAACTGGATGCACTTCGTGTACAAAATAAACAATCTCTTTGGAAGTATCAGGGTTTCGAACAAAAACTCATTTGCTACAAAGGAATTTCATTTGTTCACATGTAACTGCAGTGATATTCTAGATCAAAGGCATCATCATAATAGTTGTTGATAGAAAGTCTTCACTTTCTCTTCACTTGTGTCCTTTGCTTATTGCATCGTGACCATGGATAATCTTCATCGTTTAACGGGGTGCTTGGATCAGCCTTGACTTTGAAGGGAGGAATTTCATGAAACTTTTCATAATCTTCAAACATGTCTGTCTTGCCCTTCAATCCCACGATGTCTCTTTTTCCTGAAAGAACTATGTGGTGCTTTGGCTCATCGTTTGATGTATCCGCTTCCTTATCTTTTCATTTTCTCGATTTGATAGACATGTCCTTCACATAGAAAACCTACACCACATCATTGGCTAGGACAAATGGTTCATCTGTGTACCCCAGATTGTTCAGATCCACTGTAGTCATTCCGTACTATGGGTCTACCTGTACCCCGCCTCCTGACAGATTGACCCATTTGCACTTAAACAAAGGGACCTTAACATCATATCCATAGTCAAGTTCCCATATGTCCACTATGTAACCATAATATGTGTCCTTTCCCCTCTTGGTTGCTGCATCAAAGATGACACCACTGTTTTGGTTGGTGCTCTTTTGATCTTGGGCGATCGTGTAAAATGTATTCTCATTTATCTCGTACCTTTTGTAAGTCATTACAGTCGAAGATGGTTCCCTCGCCAACGAGTACAGGTCATCAGAGAGACAGTGTTGTCACACCTGACACGTGTTTGGAACCAACTGCCGAAACTCCTGTTGTGTTCACATGTAATCCAGTCGTCACACTGGTCCGGATGTTTGGAGCATAGAATATTCTTGTGTTCATCGACATACGGGGTCACCAAGGTAGAATTATGCAGAACTGTGTAGTGTGCTTGAGACCAAGAATGCCTATCCCTACATATTATTGAGTACCCTCCTAGCGTGCCTTTTCCACCCAGTCTCCCCTCATACCGCGATTGAGGGAGACCTATCTTCTTACGGTCAGGAATGAAGTCAACACAAAACCCAATGACATCCTCTGTTTAATGGCCCATGGAGGTTCTTCCTTCTACCCTAGCACGGATACGAACATATTTCTTTAGGACTCCCATGAACCTCTCAAAGGGGAACATATCATGTAGAAATACAGGGCCCAGAACGACAATCTCGTCGACTAGATAAACTAGGACGTGCGTCATGATATTGAAGAAGGATGGTGGGAACACCAGCTCAAAACTGACAAGACATTGCGCCACATCACTCCTTAACCTTGGTAGGATTTCTGGATCGATCACCTTCTGAGAGATTGCATTGAGGAATGAGCATAGCTTCACAATGGCTAATCGGACGTTTTCCGATAGAAGCCCCCTCAATGCAACCGGAAGTAGTTGCATCATAATCACGTGGCAGTCCTAAGACTTTAGGTTTTGGAACTTTTTTCTGTGCCATGTTTATTATTCCCTTTATATTCAACGAGTAGCTAGACGGAACCTTCATACTGAGCAGGCATTCAAAGAAGATTTCCTTCTCTTTTTTGGTAAGAGCGTAGCTGGCGGGACCTTCATACTGCTTTCGAGGCATGTCGTCTTTTTCGTGCAAACGTTGCAGGTCCTCCCGTGCCTCCGGTGTATCTTTTGTCTTCCCATGCACGCCCAAGAAGCCTAGCAGGTTCATGCAAAGGTTCTTCGTTACGTGCATCACGTCGATTGAAGAGCGGACCTCTAGGTCTTTCTAGTAGGGTAGGTCCCAAAATATAGATTTCTTCTTCCACATGGGTGCGCGTCGCTCAGCGTCATTCAGAACAGATAGTCCGCCAAGACCCTTTCTGAAGATTACTTTTAAATCATTGACCATAGCAAGTACGTGATCACCGGTACGCATGGCAGGCTTCTTTCGGTGATCTGCCTTGCCTTTGAAATGCTTGCCTTTCTTTCGACATTGATGGTTGGTCGGAAGAAATAGATGATGCCCCAGGTACACATTCTTCCTGCATTTGTCCAGGTATATACTTTCGGTGTCATCTAAACAGTGCGTGCATGCGTGGTATCCCTTCTTTGTCTGTCCTGAAAGGTTACTGAGAGCAGGCCAATCATTGATGGTGACAAACAGCAACGCATGCAGGTCAAATTCCTCCTGTTTGTGTTCATCCCACGCACGTACACCATTTCCGATCCATAGTTGTAAAAGTTCTTCAACTAATGGCCTTATGTACACATCAATGTCTTTGCCAGGTTGCTTAGGGCCTTGGATGAGAACTGGCATCATAATGAACTTCCGCTTCATGCACAGCCAAGGAGGAAGGTTATAGATACATGGAGTCACTACTAGGGAAAATCCTAGAAGCAGCGCGGGTTTTAGGCCTATCAGTAGCGCGGGCAGGAGCGCTACTGATAAGGCGCTACAGCTAAAGCTTAGGAGTAGCATGCCTAGACCCACGCTACTGCTAAATTAACTTAGTAGTAGCGCTTCTCCAGAGGAGCACTCCTGGTAATTAGTAGTAGCGCTTCCCCTTGCCCGCGCTACTACTATTATTTAGTATTATTTTTTTATTTCATGTTGTATTCATACACCTTTACACAAGTTTTCATACAATAGGAATTTAGAGATTGTTTTTACATCATAATGAGTTATTACATCACGGGGTGAAAGAACCGTGGACTAGTTTCAAGTGGATGTCCATCCACTTGAAACTAATACACGGTTCTTTCACCTAATGATATAATAATATCATCATCATCATATCATTAACAACTTATCATCATAATACATTATTGTCATATAACACCTCCTCAAGATCATCGTTTTCATCAATGACATCACATAGCAAATTGGTCACTAGTCGTAATCACAAGTACTCCTCATTATCAACTCTAACACATTACCACATAATAAACATATTGTACCTCATAGGACCTACTACATTCTATTAAGACCTACTACATTTTCTAAGGTAAAATAGCAAACAACAAGATAGCCCCTGACTATCCATTATGAAGAATGGAGATTAGCCTGTCTCCAATTCTTGCCTTTCGCTGAATGTTACTTCCAAGAACCTCCTTGCTAATGTCCATACATTTCTTCCATTCTTTGATGAACATGTGTTCACCAATTTTAGAAATCCGATATGCACAAGTGAGCTCCCTAGATTTACCTGCCAGTATGTTCAGAATTGTAAGGCGACCATTCAGATACATCAGATGAGGCACACAATCCATTGGGAGTTTCTGTTGAAAAACATAGTAATAATTTCATAGTTAGCAATTATGTACTAGTTCTAGAAGTATGCAAAAGATGCATGGATATCGTAATAGTAAAAAATCTTACCAGGGTATCTCCAGAGAAGTTACCGTGGTTCAACTCGTGCACTAGTGGCACGTATTCACCATAATTTGGAGGAGTTCGATAATAGTTATTGTAATCCTCAAGAAGAGTACAAAATGCGATCAGATGATTTTTCTCCTTATAAGTTAATTCGGAGCCATCGGTGTAGTGGGTTTTGTCTACCATCTTCCACACAGTCTTTGAATAATCAAAATAAGCTGTCAATGGAAATAAGCTGTCAACTATTTTGAAATAAACAATATAAATTAGTTAATAACTATGTTTGAGAAACTCACATAGCGGTACGATCGGAAGCGTATCAACAAGGACCCAAATGTCCATATTGTCTTGCTCGATGTCAGGATCACCAAGATCCATGGTGACAATCATACCCTCATAAAAACCATATATTTTCCAAAGTGCTTCCCAATTTTGGCAACCAAAATGGGTTACGCTCTGAGCATTGCACAGATTTACTTCAAAATCCATATCATGATGGGTCCTTAGGTGTATTTTCTTTGTTTCAAAATTTTCATGGTCTTCAAAACCCATCCTCTTCAAGACATAGCGTCTTGCATGGCATGCGATAAGCTAGTCGAATTATAAAAGATGAAAATTAGATGTTGAAATAGTTGAAGTCATGCTTAATTATGAAAAGAACACTTGTCATTGTTGCGTATCGTTTCAACATCGAAGGTCTCCTTGAGCTTAATGTTGAAGCGTCGATCTTCGTCCAGCTCAACGAACCTGTCGCACATACCTCGATCATCGTGGCACCAGTTGCACTCCCCCGGGAGACTGTCGTCGTCCGAGTACGACATTTCCTACATTCATAATTCAAAGATTAAGCTTGTACAATTAAATATATGTACTAAAAAACCTAAATTAGATCATTATTTTTTGAGAAAATCTAGGCCACTCGATATTTCCTACATATTCTAGCACAAGTCATGCGAGAATTCACGGAAAAATCCGGCATGAGCTTTGCTAAAAAGACATATCGAGCGCCTGAAATTTGCCGGAACGGAAATTAATCAACACTCCGGCAAAACATAGGCCACTCGGAGGTGTAAAATGAACATGAACGGCCACTTAGGCAACCACATATCCTATTTGAGCAACACAAGATATACATGGATACTTGGCTGGTCTCACCTCGATGTCGGAGGGGATCGGTGACAGGGACGACGACGGGGATGATGGAGGGGCTCCTTGATTTCTGCAAAAGCAAATACCGTATAAGTTATCACTAATACATCGTGAATAATTGCTTAAACTAAAAAATAATAACAAATATGACATGCTAAACTAGTTTTATTAATTCAACTAGTTCTTACTAAATATAAACTTACTATAAATAGAAAAAAAACTTGTTCTTTCTAAAAATAAAGTAGTTCAACTAGTTATATTAATTATCTTACTAAAAATACATTATTTCTATTAATTCAACTAGTTCAACTAGTTTATTAATTTACTTACTAAACTAGTTCAACTACAACTAAAGTAGTTCAACTACAACTACTATTAATCATACTGCCCTAGTTAACTAGTACCATCACTACTAGTAATTAACATCTACAGCTACCAAAAATCATTATCTATGAACCCTAAATTAACATCTACTACTACTAAACAACATCTAGTACTAACTAAGCAGAGAGAAAGGGGTGGGGGGAGACGGAGAGGTAGGGGCGGCGAGGGTGGGATCGGGATCGGGAGGCGGCGGTGTTGGGTGGGCTCGGGTGGCGGCGGTGAGGTCGAGGGCGGTGGGAGGAGGGCTGCCAGTGGAGGAGGGAGGAGGGGCGGCCGCAGGCGGAGGGAGGAGGGCGGCGGCGGAGGAGGGAGGGGCGGCCGCAGGCGGAGGGAGGATGTGCGAGGAGGAGGGAGGAGGGATGGAAGGAGGGGAGTATCTTGGCGGCGGACGGACGAAGGCGGCGGCGGCGGCGATGCACGACGACGTTATCGGCGCGCGGGCGAGAGTGAGAGTGTGAGTGAGAGAGAGGGTCGGTCGTGCGCGTGGGGGTAAGGTAGGGATAGTTGTAGCACGTTTGCCAAAACGCACTACAGCTAATCTGAATAGCGGTAGCGATGTGCATTGTTACGCGCTACTGCTAAGTTGGACTACCAGTAGCGCTTTGCAGATAAAGCGCTACTACTAAGTATAAGTATACAAAAATACATCAATGCAAAAATACATTAGCCATCAATGATCTTTTTGTGTACAATCTGAATTGTCAATATGAGTCCTCTCCGGTAGGAACCGGAGAGGACTCATATTGCGGCCACAAATTTTACACATAGAGTTCAGTGAAGACCAACTGGTTGTGATAGTTTCAGAAGTAACATATTTAAGGTGGTAAACACCCTATTCGCGGAGCGAGGTGGGACTAAACTTGTGGGCTGATCTTAGTAGTATTGATTTTCTTCGAAGCGCGCTGCTGCTAACTTCTATAGCAGTAGCACGGTTCAGTATAGGGCGCTACTGCTATAACTAGCTGGGGGGCGAGGTCATGGCAATTAGAGCAGTAGCGCGGTTTGGTGTGGACGCGCTACTGCTATTTTCCTTTCAGCAGCGCGTTTTACTATCACGCGCTGCTGCTAAATAGCAGTAGCGTCGTATTTTAAGGAGCGCTGCTAGTAAGATTCTGTGTATAGGCTTTTCCCTAGTAGTGAGTCATGGGCCAGGTGCTGTGATTGCTGCTCTAATCCTCAAAAGGATTAATGTCATCCGCGCTTAAACCAAACCATACGTTCCTTGCGTCACCTACAAACTCCTCCCAGTACTTTCTCTAGATTTTTCTCCACTGCGACCCATCAGTAGGTGCTCTTAACTTCCCGCCTTTCTTACGGTCCTCTCTGTGCCATCGCATCAATTTGGCATGCTCTTTGTTCCTGAATAGGCATTTCAACCATGGTATTATAGGAGCATACTACATCACCTTGGCAGGAACCCTCTTCCTGGGGCGCTCGCCGTCAACATCACCAAGGTCATCTCCTCTGATATTATACCGCAATGCACATCATACCGGGCATGCATTCAAATCCTCGTACGCACCACGGTACAGGATGCAGTCATTAGGGCATGCATGTATCTTCTGCATCTCCAATCCTAGAGGGCATACAACCTTGTTTGCTGCATACGTACTACTGGGCAATTCGTTATCCTTTGGAAGCTTCTTCTTCATTATTTTCAGTAGCTTCTCAAATCCTTTGTCAGGCACACCATTCTTCCACTGCAGCAATTCCAGTACGGTACCGAGCTTTGTGTTACCATCTTCGCAATTGGGGTACAAACTTTTTTTGTGATCCTCTAATATGCGATTGAACTTCAGCTTCTCCTTTTGACTTTCGCACTATCTCCTTGCATCAACAATGACCATGCGGAGATCATCATCGGGCACATCGCCTGGTTCCTCTTGATCTTCAACAACTTCCCCCGTTACAGCATCACCATATTCAGGGGGCACATAGTTGTCATTGTCCTCTTCTTCTTCATTGTCTTCCATCATAACCCCTATTTCTCTGTGCTTGGTCCAAACATTATAGTGTGTCATGAAACCCTTATAAAGCAGGTGGGTGTGAAGGGTTTTCGAGTCAGAGTAAGACTTCGTATTTCCACATATAGGGCATGGACAACACATAAAACCATTCTGCTTGTTTGCCTCAGCCACTTCGAGAAAATTATGCACGCCCTTAATGTACTCGGAGGTCTGCCTGTCACCGTACATCCATTGTCGGTTCATCTGCGTGCATTATATATAATTAAGTGTGTCAAAAACTATTACAGAACATCATGAATAGATAATTAAGTGACCAAATTAATAGAAGTTCATCATCACATTAAAACCAAAGTACATACATAGTTCTCATTGAACAACATAGAGCTCTCGAGAGCATCTAATTAATTAAACCATACATTGAAACTATGTAAAACATTTAAATGCAAAAACAAATGTGATCATAATCGCAACCAAGGTAACAATTGATTCAACGGCATAATGATACCAAGCCTCGGTATGAATGGCATATTTTCTAATCTTTCTAATCTTCAAGCGCATTGCACCCATCTTGATCTTGTAATCACCGATGACATCTGCAACATGCAACTCCAATATCATCTTCTCCTCCTCATTTTTTTTATTTTTTTTTCAAGAAATTGTTTTCTTCTTCAACTAAATTTAACCTCTCGGCAATAGGGTCGGTTGGAATTTCTGGTTCACATACCTCCTAGATAAATAAAATTTATGTCACGTTGGTCGGCATAATTGCCACAAACAATAAATAAACCAAATAGTTATAAAAGATAACATATACCACATCCGAATCATAGACAGGACGAGGGCCGACGGGGGCGGATACCAAAACCATCGCACTATATAATAAGAAGCAATAATAAAAGTAAGAAAATTATACAAGTATCTATCTAAACATACAAGTAAGAATTTTTTTTCCTTTCAGAAAAAATATAAGAACAAGAGACTCGACACGGTGGTGCCGGCGACGAGATCGGCGGGTGATCGACGGCGGTGAAGACGGGGACGGGACGTGACGGACCACTAAACCTAGACAAATATTGAGGAAAATGGAGCTTGGAGGTCGAGCTTGGAGAGGAGAAAGGTTAAGTAGTGTGGCTCAGGCGTTCCATCGAACACCTCATGTGCATAGGAGGTGAGCTAGAGAACCACAAAGCCCTCCCCTCGCCGGTGAGAAAAAACAGAGCAGTATGGAGTGCTTTGCTCGCCGGCGAGGGGGTATATATAGGCACATCATTGGTGTCGGTTGGTGGCTTGAACCGGGACCAAAGGTCCCGATTCAAGCCACCAACCGGGACCAATGATGATGGGCCAGAAGCGAGGCCCATTGGTCCCGGTTCGTCCCACCAACCGGGACCAAAGGTGCTAGACGAACTGGGACTAATGCCCCGACGAGGCCCGGCAGGCCCCCTGGCCTCACGAACCGAGACGAATGCCCCCGTGGATTCCGGTTCATGACTGAACCGGGACTAATGGGCTTATCTGGCCTGAACCAAAGCCCTATTTTCTACTAGTGTAATTTCGTTTAGCAAGACATTGCTCAATGCTATAGTGCACTATTTTTTTTCTTGGATTAAACACACTTACAGTTATATCACGGACTCAACAATATCACAATTGGGCACTAGGCGTTATCGTAGCGCAAGGACATGTTAACGTACACATTAGTGCATCTCTGGACACTATGTTTATTCTCTAAGTCAAGAAGTGATCGTACAAGCTAGAATTTCAAAATTTTGACTTTCACAGTTCTATGATAGGACTTCCATACAATAGCACAGATCTGTATTGTCAACATGTAAGATGTTTATAAGTGAAGTTCGTCCTCCTCACAATAGTTTGTCGTTATTTCCTTGTCAGTTATTATTAGCATTTATTTGCATCTGATTTTATTTGTACTTTCCAATTTTTGCTATAGCTGGCCATTTTCCTTTTTTGAAATGGAGGAGGACCCCCGGCCTCTGCATCTATACGATGCATGCAGTCACTTTATTAATTATTCACACAAGACTTTACAAAGTGATACAACAGTAAGATTAAAGCCACCGTCTAGGCAACATCTATCTTTACTCCTATCCAATTGATGAAGGGATGCTGATAGTCTGGGCCTAATACCAAACAGACCTCGCAGCCAAACCTAACATCTAAGATCTGAGGTCCCATCTAGGACGCCTGCCGGGTATGGGTCACCCACCGGTCCGGCACACGCCTCAACGAGGACGCCTGCCGGGTATGAGGCCGCCGCAGCCACCTGCCAACAATCAATCTTCAGAGTTGTACTGCTACATCTACCTTGCCCGGTCTAGCTGTCGTCGACGCCACCACGACGCCTGACCGCGTCACCCCCCTGCGCGAGTCCATCTCCGCACATCGAACACCGAGTCACCACAGCGCCATGCCGCCGAGATCCGCCACCATCAATGAGTGAGACGACGCACCGCTCCACCAAAGAATCGGTCCTCTATTCCCTCGATCACGTGTGTACCTCCAAGAATGACGCCCCCAAGGAGGCAACAACACTAGAGCGCCGCTATCATCCGATCAACTTATGTAGGGTTTCCCACGGAGGTAGCAGAGAGTGGCCTTGAACTTCTCCACGGCGATGCCTTCAAGAAGGAAACGATGCAGATAGCACCACCACCTTCAACCTTGGCAGTAGCCGAAAACAAGTTTTCACCCAGATCTGTTCGAAAGAATCCAACTCCCGTGCACGGCCGCCGCCACCACCAGGCTGAGCACTGATACGTCTCCAAAGTATCTATAATTTTTTATTGCTCCATGCTATAATTTTTTGGACTAACCTACTAACCGGAGGCCCAGCCCATATTGCTGTTTTTTTTTGCCTATTTCAGTATTTCAAAGAAAAAGAATATCAAACGGAGTCCAAACGGAATGACACCTTCTTGAGCGTGATTTTTGGAACGAACATGATCTAGAGGACTTAGAGTGTAAGTCAAGAAGCAGTCGAGGCCTCCACGAGATAGGAGGGGGGCCCCCATCCTATAGGGCGCGCCCCCAGTCTCATGGGCCCCTCGGGCGTCCACCAACATACTTATTCCTCCTATATAAGCCTACGTACCCCGAAAACATCCAGGGGGTAGACGAAACACAATTTCCACTACCGTAACCTTCTGTATCCGCGAGATCTCATCTTGGAGCCTTCACCGGCACTCTGCCAGAGGGGGAATCGACCACGGAGGGCTTCTACATCAACATCCTTGCCCCTCCGATGAGTTGTGAGTAGTTTACCACAGACCTACGGGTCCATAGTTATTAGCTAGATGGCTTCTTCTCTCTTTTTGGATCTCAATACAATGTTCTCCCCCTCTCTTGTGGAGATCTATTCAATGTAAACTCTTTTTGCGGTGTGTTTGTCGAGATCCGATGAATTGTGGGTTTATGATCAAGTTTATCTATGAATAATATTTGAATCTTCTTTGAATTCTTTTATGTATGATTGAGTTATCTTTGCAAGTCTCTTTGAATTATCAGTTTGGTTTGGCCTACTAGATTGATCTTTCTTGCCATGGGAGAAGTGCTTAGCTTTGGGTTCAATGTTGCGGTGTCCTTACCCAGTGACAGAAAGGGTTGCAAGGCATGTATTGTATTGTTGCCATCGAGGATAACAAGATGGGGTTTATATCATATTGCTTGAGTTTATCCCTCTACATCATGTCATCTTGCTTAATGCGTTACTCTGCTCTTTATGAACTTAATACTCTAGATGCAGGCAGGAGTCGGTCGATGTGTGGAGTAATAGTAGTAGATGCAGACAGGAGTCGGTCTATTTCTTATGGACGTGATGCCTATATACATGATCATGCCTAGATAATGTCATAATTATTCGCTTTTTTATCAATTGCTCGACAGTAATTTGTTCATCCACCGTAATACTTATGCTATCTTGAGAGAAGCCACTAGTGAAACCTATGGCCCCGGGTCTATCTAATATTATATTTGCTTCCAATCTACTTTTATTTGCATCTTTACCTTTTTGCATATATATTATAAAATATCAAAAATATACTTATCTTATCTTACTATCTCTATTAGATCTCACTTTCGCAAGTGACCGTGAAGGGGTTGACAACCCCTTTATTGCGTTGGTTGCGAGTTCTTTTTTTGTTTGTGTAGGTGCGTGGGACTTTTGAGGAGCCTCCTACTGGAATGATACCTTGGTTCTCAAAAACTGAGGAAAATACTTACCCTACTATTGTTGCATCACCCTCTCCTCTTTAAGGAAAACCAACGCAAGCTCAAGACGTAGCAAGCACATGTCGCCGCCGGCACCTCCACGATTGAGGCCGCGAGATCACCGGTGGAGCCTAGCCACCAGAAGCACCACCATCGCCATCCCGCAGGGCCACCGGCCAATGCCATCTCCAAAACCTCCATCTCGATCTAATCTGGGAGTACCCAGATCCGCCGTCAGGAGGCAGCACCCATGCCAGGGACGCCGCACCACCGAAGGGATGCCATGCCATCGAGCTAGCAGGGCGCGACAGGGAAATGCGCTGGGGACGGAAGTAACCTGCGGGCCTATGGCGCTGTTGAGGAGAAGGAGCCCCGCATCCCACCTCGCAGAACAGGTGACGAGCAGTCCCGCCGCCGCCAACGCCATGAGGACTTTGCCAGGTGGTGCCCGTCGGCGGCCGCGAGGGGAAGGGCAGCGGGGAAGGGAACCCCTAGGCGACGGCGCCCTCCCGGGTCGCCCGCGGGGGGGACGACACTGAAAAGTTTGAATTAAGAGATGATAATGTGTGTTACAATTTAGGACACTGGCCACATATGCTTGGTTCGCAACTAGGTTAATTCATGCATTGCTGGAATGCCGGAGGCCGTCGTACCGAGGGGTTGGTCAGTTGGCACAAACCTATGATATTATGTGTTTCAAATATCTCAATCTAAGTTCTATGTTTGTTACAACATCTGCTTTTCAACTAGTTGCTGGGGGGTGGGGGGAGCTACGGAAAGATGTGTTCAAAAAGAATGACCGGCGCCGGCGGACAGCGGTTCGCTGAGCTTTATTTCATCCTAAATGCTTGGTCGTGCACACGCCCTATCTCGTCCAAACGAGCGGCCGCGTCTGGACCGCTCGATGTTGCCCTGTTGTGCATCGCGTCGTGCAGGTCCACCTTCAGGTGCCACTTGGTCGGCCAAGACTCGCTACGCGACACAACCCACCGTAATTTCTCGACCCTCCAGCCCCATCCTTTCCACCGCGGCGCTGTGGAGCCGCCTTGCTCCTCCCGTTCTCCACCATGGATGAAGAGTGGAGACCGAGACCCCACTCTTTTCCCATGGCGCCGCCATGCTCCTCCCCATCCTCGCCGTGGCGCTACCCCTGCTCCTTCCCAGACTGAACCCCTCCCATGGTGGCGACCTGCTCCTCCATGTCCTCCCCATGACTCCACCCCATCTTCCCAATGGATGCAGACTAAGCCCACTCCTCTCCCCATGGTGGTGACCTGCTCCTCCCTGTCCTCCCCGTGGCGTCACCCCTGCTCATACCCTTTTTCCCCATGGATGGAGATCTAACTCCCACCCTCTTCCCATGGAGGTGATGTTGGGGCACAGGGCGGCGGCGGTCGGACCGGTCGCCGTTGTGCGCCAAGTCCTCAAGTTTCTTCCCTGATGCACCTGATTTGTTGGTGCTAATAGAGTACTCTGTGCTAATAAAGGGAGTCATTTTCTTTATGCTGGACATTGATGCCTACAATATTGTCCGATGTCATGATGCATATTCATTTCCTTTTTCGATATGCTGGGCATGACAATTTGTCGTATCCTTGTACAAATTTGTGATGAAAGTACGCTAGATGTATAAGTCAAACATAGCAGAGAAGATCTTTTTTTAGCCGATCACGAAGGTGTACACCCTCCTCGGCGTAGATGACCACAAGCTGCACACTCTTGTTCATATAGCAGTTCACACACGACCGTCGAGTTGCACATTTTTATCGGCATAGTTGCGCATGCATGCTCGCCGAGTTGTACACTTTTATCGGCATAGTTGCATACGCATGCTCGCCGAGTTGCACAGTTTTATCGGCATAGTTGCACACGCATGCTCGCCGAGTTGCACACTCTGGTCTGTATAGTCGCACACGCACAGTCACAGAGTTGCACAATTTCATTTGTATTATCTCACAGACGACCACTATAGAAGTTTCGTCGGATGGCATCTATAGTAGTTATAGTTGCATACATAGTAGTTCTAGTTGGATATGATCGTAAGAATAGTTCCGGCACGACTGTGAGAGTTGCACGCGCGTGGCGGCATAGTCGCACACGCATGATCACAAAGTTGCACACTCTCGTCGTCTTAGTAGCTCATGCACAGCCTCGGTGTTGTTGCACACTTTTGTCGGCATAATTGCACATCTGCGGCTGTGGAGTTGCACATTTTCGTCTGCATAGTCGCACACGTACGGCTGCAGGAGGTGCACACGCGTGACCACAGAATTGCACACGCTCGCAGGCATAGTCACACATGCACGACCACGGAGTTTCACAGTTTTGCTAGCAGAGTCGCACACGCGCGACCGCGGAGGTGCGCGCGCATAGTAGTTCACGCATGACTTGGAAGTTGCACACGTATGGTGTCGCAGTCGCACACGCATGACCGCGAAGGTGCACACTCTTGTCGGCATAGTATCTCACACACGGTCATAGAGTTCCACACCGTCGTCGACATAGTCGCACATGCGCGGCCGTCGAGTTGCACAGTCTCATGCGCATAGTCGCACACACATGATCACGAAGTCGCACACTCGATCTCATTGGTGTAGTCGTACACGCGTGGCCGCAGAGGTGCACACGCATAGTAGCTCATGCATGAATCGGAAGTTGCACACGTGCGGCGTCACAGTCGCACAAGCATGACCACGGACATGGGCGAAGATAGGCCCCAGGCCTCCAGGGCCTGGGCCCGGGGCATGAGGCCGTACTCCTTTGGTGACTAGAGAACTACTAAGGACGCGAGGCCCAAATCCAATAACAGTTCTGCAATGCGGCACAGGGCCTGCTACTGGCCTGGCTCCGCTCCTGACCGCGGAGGTGCACACTCTCGTCGGTATAGTAGCTCATGCACGGTCGTGGAGTTGCACACTCTCGTTGGTTAGTCGCGTACGCGCGACCGTAGAGCTGCGCGAGACGACATAGTAATTAGCCAAGGCAGCAGACAAAATTAAACATTTCAGTGTTAGGGAGTAGTGTGGGGTGGTGCTATGAGCGAAAACTGCATGTTCACGGTTTAGATGGAAAAGTTGCATATTGACTGTTAACTAGTTGCACATTGATAGTTAAATAATTGCACCAAACGGAGACTAAATTGCACATAAAAAAGTTTGTCGAAACATATTCATGTGGGATCTAATTTAGAAGCGCACATCGTGAGGGTTCCAACCGTGAAAACGGATCTTAATTCTAACACGCGGTTTAAAAATTATGACTCTTTAAAAATTTAGAGACTCGACCTAATGTGTTCACACCTATTCACATAAATGCTTTTATCTGTTTACATGATACTTTTTCAATATATGGGTTAGTTATTTTCTAGTACGTGAATTAAAGGGGATAAATAGTTGTTATTTATAGATTACTAGGGGACCAAAACTTCCAGTTTTTAGGCTGGCCGCTCGCAAAAGGTAGCGAGCAGCCGGCCGTTTGCTAGACGGGTCCTTATTTCATTTATTACCCATTGGTTTTGAAAGGAAATATCACCCATTCTCACCCACCTTCTCATAATATCCAGATGTTAGTTTCGTATAGTGAAAATTTTGGTTGAATGCTTAGTGTTCTTAAATACCTTCTTTTTAAAAGTTTCTAAGCTCGGAATATCCTTGTCATTCTTTTGTGTCATATTCAGTCTTATTAAATGTTCAAAATATGTAGTGAAGAGAAATTCATTTGGCACAACATATTTTCCATCTTAATAATAAATGCGAGCAACATTTTATCGGGGAACAGAAAGAGTGAATGCATTCTGCACAAACAGGTCTACCTGGTGCATGTTGGGCATCCATTGTCCCAGAGAATTTGCCACACATATTCTACCAATGTGCCAATGGCACGACGACGCCATTGGGCAGAGTCGAGCAAGTGGTCTGTCAACCTAACAGTGGTAAC
The DNA here is from genome assembly GCF_002162155.2 of Triticum dicoccoides. Lineage (NCBI taxonomy): Eukaryota > Viridiplantae > Streptophyta > Magnoliopsida > Poales > Poaceae > Triticum > Triticum dicoccoides. The sequence goes on from NC_041393.1 coordinate 74,424,501, forward strand.
TATATCAACATGTATGGTAATTGTCTCTGTGCCATGGCTATTAACTGCACGATCTTGATGTTGAGTCAATTCGGACCATCCTTCATGACATGTGCTATTGTAGCGGACCGGGCTTTAACAGGATCGGACTGAAGGTTTTTCAGGCCATATTTCACGGACCGGATCGGCTATTTTTTTGAGCGGGCCAGGACCGAGCCGGGCGGGACCGAGTGGTCCATGAGCGGGCCAAAAAACCTGCTCGTGTCGTCCACCCTGAATCTGGACCGTCCTCCATGACATTTGCTATTGTAGCTAGACTCACTGTGTGCACTAAAAGATAATGGCTGCAAGGTTTAGAACGCTTTAGAAAATAAATCTGTACTGCACTAGAAATTATTTGGATGGAAATATGAGCATCACATCCATGAAAATATGAGCATCACATCCTCATTGATTCACTTTTGTCCTTTTTTTTTGCGGGAAGATTCACTTTTGTCCTTAATCGTACAATGTCATGTGGGCTGCAAGTTATTTGGCATGCAATAGTTTCCGTATAGTGATGAAATCAATGTGAAAAACAAAATCTACCTTGCTACTCCCTTTGATCCCTGGTGACACGCAAACTAGAACAAAATGCAGCAGCACCCAGAAAGATTCCTCCATGGAGGTGAGCGACACCTAAAGGTGTTGCCATCATCGATTCCAGAACACCGACAGAGCATAGCTTTGTCCCACAATGCCACACATTCCACCAATCACGCCCAAACATGACCAACAACACTGGAGTCGTCGCAGCCCTCTGATCGTGTCCTTCATGTCATACACAGGAAGAGGAGCCTAGCCTATCGTCTAGGGAGTGCGATGCAAGTCACCACCACACCGGGACCTATTGAAGAACTTGGGGACACCTCCACCGCCGGACCACAACACCCAGAAAGCTACCCCATCCCGTGCCACCACCTAGAGCTCCAAGGGTCATGCACCAACCACACACCTAATCTCGCACGTGTCCGGACAGCATCCGCCACCACACCGACCTACACATCCAGCTCTTGCGTCACCATCAAGGAGATCGACCACACCACACTGCTATTTTGGACCGCTTGCAGCTATTTGGAGCGAGCCTCGCCATTATTGCGGAGGCCTAGAGGGCACCGGGGAAGGGCGGGGGCTCTTAGTTGGCGCCTTGGAAAGCAACCAGGAAGGCCCTTCGTCATTTTTTATCCTATAAACATATGAACATATAACGAGTAGTTTGGACAATACACTTAGAGCATCTTCATCCACGTACCTCTAATTCAACCCCTCAAATGACCGCGGACGCGCCGGGTCAGTGACCGGGCGTGTCCGTTTTAAGCCTCTATTTCGAAGCCACAATCCTCATGTTCTTCCTCATAGGTCCTCCGGTCACTTGCATGTGATTGGTCGACATGAAGAGAGAGAAAGAAAAGAACGAATAAAGAAAGAGAAAAGATGGTCCGGGGTGGGGGCGTGTCCTATGTGGCGGATTGACCAGGCGCGTCCGGGCGTGTCCGCGAGCCCTCATATCCTATCCATATTTGAGATGGATATGAGGGTTTGCGGACAGTCCGGACATATAGAAAAGATATGAGAGGTCCGGTTGGGTCAATTTTTTCTCTCTCTCCTGCCCGTTCACTGACTGGGTACGTCGGCGGGCATATGAGAGATGGTTTGAGGCATCTGGTTGTAGATGCTCTTACCGAACACATTGTCGCACATCTAAACACAATACATACAACTAAGGAAAGTACATTAGAAGACACTACATCTAAATGCATTACATGTAAGGGCACTGCAAAACATGCAGATACGTCAATGCCCTTAATTCGGAGATGTGAGCCAGTAGTGCAAAAAATGACGTAAAACTTTCGCCAAAACATATAAAGATAGGATCCATTGTTGAAAAGCTTGCCACCAATGCACACATCATAAAATTTGGACCCCCCGTTCAAAAGTGAATGTACTTTTCCAGTCTAGTAGAAAAGCTAGAGCTTCCTTTCCATTGGGAGACCTTCCCCTAAGCGTAACAACTGGCGTGGGTGCCACACATTGGGATGGGGCTGGGGGCACACTCAATCCTAGCGTGTCACTTGTTGCACGAGGATGCATTCAAAAGTGACCTCCATGGGAGGGTAAAAAAAATCTAGCCAAGACCGCATAATTCTGTTGAATTCATATTTGTATGTTAAATATCTCCAAGGCTAAATTGTCTCCGTCCGGAAATACTTGTTGGAGAAATGGATGCATCTAGACGTATTATAGTTCTAGATACATCCATTTTTATTCATCTATACGACAAGTATTTTGGGACGGAGGGAGTACTATACTATAAGACCATTGTAACACAAGTTGCTAAATGTACTGCCATGACATTTTGGGCCCAAGTAAGGTCATGTTAAAAAAGAAGCTTGGGTGCAACATATTAATCTTAATCATCTTGTCCTTTTCCACCAACCTTCTGGTATCATACCTAGTGTTGCTTCTCGTACTTTAAATTGGGTTGAATGTTCAATGTCTACTTACTTTTTTATCATTTTCGTACCCAATCTTGTAAATGATGAAAAGATGCAGTGATGAGAAATTCATAGGTCCTTCTCGCATGTGACATATCTGTGATAATTTTTTTGCGTATGCCATATCTACCATCTTAAATCTTTTCTAATCCTGTGTGTGCTCCATGCATCAGATGACTTAGCTTTTCTCCAGTGTAACAATGTTTAATTGACAGGAAAGGCATATACATGATGTTAAGCATTTTCAGTAGCAGCCGGATGTTCCAAGTAGAGAAGAGCCGAAAAGATGGTTGGCTCCTTCTTCAAACAGGTGTGCCTAGTGCCTAATGGCGTAAACGCTTTAGCCGATGAAAATCCCACAAATATCTTATCTCGTGCTAGCGGGAAGATGATTCGTTGGGTGGAACTAGGCGCACGACTTCCCTACCAAACCAAGCTCACAAAGCATGTACGACCCCGTCTATGTGCCATGGATTTTGATCGCTCAGTCTCCTCAAATATTGACGCCGTGGCTTTTGTTTTGCACTCTGGCACACTAAAATTTTGAACATTGTCAACAATCCAGATGTGCTATTGTAATTTCTGATGCCTCCTAGTCCTACTCCCACTATGTGCACTATGAAGAAAATAGTTGCAAGGTTTTCATCGCTTTCGAAAATAAACGTCTATTTCACTAGCACATATTTGCGTGGACAACATACCATCAAAAAGCAACTAAATTCATCATCTCTCTCCCCAATTTATAAGGAGAGCAACTGAAGTGTGTTTTGATGTGTTTCAACAACCCAACTATATACGAGGGTCACATGGTCATTGATTCAATTGTACTCAAGTGTACAATGTCTATTGGGGTGCAAACTATCTACACCTTATAGTAGCTTCACATATATATAGTGATGAAATCAACATGAAAAGAATTATATCAACTGCATTACTCCCTTCTATCCTAATTGTTGGTAGTTATCTCCTTGCGTGAGAATCAAGGGATTTGCATCTGCCCTAAGTTATTCTAGAACAGGGTAGTTGTAATTTACAACATGCTACACATTGCACTAATGTTGTAGCGTGGGGTGATGCAGTTATGGGTGCACGGCTCCATTCACTAGGACAGTGGCATTTACTACTCCGTCCATCCCATATAAAAAAAATATAAGAACGTTTTTGTCCCAGTATTCATATTCAGGCGCCCTTTGTCAATCATGCTTGTTGAAGAGATGAACTTATGTGGAGGTGTATATATAGTGGCGTGCATACATGTATTTTTTTTTGGTGGGATGTGCATACGTTTATTTATCTCTTCTACGATAAAAAGTAATAGTATATACTCATTTTCCTAACAAAAACTTCACCAATGCCTCCTTATAGAAAATTTAACTAGGGACCCCGCCCCGAAGACTTAGTCCACTCGTCCAGGTTTTTAAGGCCGTACCTTTGAATCTCTTGTACTTCCTCAACAAATCCGACACTCCCTCTGTAAAGTAATATAAGATCTTTTGGATCTCCAAAGATCATTTAAAAAGTAGCTAGACGTGTATTTCTCAACATATAAATAAAATAGAAAACTGAAGAAAATCAAGAAATAAAAAAAAGAAAATGGAAAAACCGCACGTCAGGTTCTAAAATAATTCATACCGGTCTGTAGAATCTTCTCAAAACCACTTTAATTGGCTGGCGCACTAAAACGAGCCGCCCCAGCGGCCGTGGCAAGGGGGAGCTATAGGCGCCAAATTGTGTGTGGTTTTTCATTTGACAAAAGTGTTCATTTTTTTTTGAGGGGCTGGCAAAAAGCGACACACACCTCCCAGTGTTCATTCGCTACTTTCCAGCAGTGGGCCGGCCCATGTAACTTCTCAAACCGGTTTTCAGTAGCTTTCCACATGTTTTCTTGTTCCTTTTTTCTGTTTTTATTTTCACTCGGTTTTGTTTGGTTTTCTTATTTCTGAACGCTTTTTTATATCAATGAACTTATTAAATTTGACTAAAGAAACTAATTTTGCAAACTTATTAAAATTTCTGAACGCCTTCAACATTCATGAACATTTTAAAATTAACAAATAATTTCCTACAGTGGCTACACGGAACACCCTTCCGTCCGGTGCACCCTTGTATAAACGTTATGTTGGCCAGTTGCCAGCCTAGTAACGTGACACATGCATGCTGGTGCCTTTGCCGGCACATAAATCTACGGAAAAACTAATGCCCACACGTGTGGGCATTTGCACATCGCCCACACGCCACCATCACCGCTCATTTTGCCACGTATGAATAGATGACATCAGCAGAATGTTTTTGGGTTTCGGCTTAAAAATATTTTATCTCCTAATTAAAAAAGCGAATTAAAAATCCGTTTTCACCATTAAATCCGTCTCAACGAGATCTTTAAAATTAGACCCCATGTTGATATGTTTCGACGAAAAAAAATTGCCCAGAAGTTGCCATGATGTTTACACTATAGTTGCCATAGTGCTTAAACTAAATTTGCCATGTGGCAATTTTAGTTGATAGATCATGGCAATTTTAGTTTTTTGGTGATGGCAATTCTAGTACTTTAACCATGAAAATATTTTTTTATATGAACCATGGAAATTTTAAGTGCATGTATTGTGGCAATTTTAGTTTATGATGCATGACAAGTCTAGTTTCTTAATTCTCCATTTTATAATATGTTAAAATACTTTTAAATGTAATGTAAAAGAAAAATAGCTGAAACATATCATGGCAACTTCAGTGTAAATATTATGGCAATTCATGTGCAATAGACATGACAACTTTTAACAAAAAAAATTCACCAAAATATATCGATACGAGATCTAGTTTCGAATATCTCGTCGCGAGAGATTTAATGGTGAAAACGGATCTTCAATCGGTTTTTTCATTTAAGAGATAAAATAATTTAAAACTGAAAATCCAAAAAGATTTCTATATACATGGGGTGACATGGCATAGTCTCTGTGTTTGCATTATCCTAAATCTAGCTAGTCCAATCCACAATTACTAAATAGAGTATGGTTGTCCACCATTAAGGGACATTAAGGGAGTGCAAAACCAAACCGAAAACTAAAAACCGAACCGAAAAAAAATAAACCATATCGAATTTTCGATTTTTTCAGGTTTTGGTTTCAGTTTCAGCTTGCAAATATGAAAACCATTAAGAATTCAGGTTTTCAGTTATAAACCGAAAACCGTTCGGTTAAATCAAAATAACCGAGCTATGTTCGCTGTGCAATGATACGAGTTGATCCTTCATCGACCCCTCCTTTTATAGCCTTCTGCGCACCACCCTGCTCCTCCGTTAGCGATGTGGTACTAAATTGCGTTGCTCCTGCGCACTTGGCGCTGGTGGCTGGCGCATGCAGTGCTTGGTTTTTGGGCCTCAAAATGTTCAGCCCAGCCATAAGTCTGTTTGGGCCTCAAATTTGTTAGCCCAGACGGTGTTGAATGACAGAATTTTGCACTTTGTACTTATATATGACACGAGATTTGCTACATCCTTGTCTCAAAAAAATGATGCTCATGCCAGGCACCAGCCCTCATCCTTGTGTTCAAAAAAAAATTGATGCTCGTGCCAGGCACCAGCGCTCATCCTTGTGTCCAAAACAACGAGAGTTGTTTGTTTGGGATGTGATGAGGTCATCCTAAATCTCCACATGACACGAGACTACGTGAGCTCATCCTTGTCTAAAAAAGGAGAGATCATTCGGGATTTGCTACTGTCGTACTAGGATTTGCATGTCTCTGGCATAGCTAGTCTGATGCTCGACAGAAGCAACAAAGCAACAAGCTCCTTGCTTTTTATTTCTTCATACATCAACACTTGACCATGAGCAAGTAGTTTGTTTTAGAGTATTAAGTGGACAAGCATAAGTCGTGCGTGTACAGTTGTTCAAAAATTCGCGTCAACTTTAGTTATTTTGGTTATTACCGAAACCGAACCGAAAATAAACGGTTATTACCAAAACCGAACCGTATCTACGTATAAAATTGTATAAACCGAAACATAAAAACTGTATAAACCAAAATCCGTATAAACCGAACTGAATCAAACCAAAAAAAACGAATGCACACCCGTGGACCACCATCGATCGCTCACGCAGCAGAGCACCTCTCAAAATATCTTCGGCAGCCCAGGATCAATTGGTACGAGAACAGACTATTGCGGATCGGTGCACCATCACTAATCAACCGTCCTTGCTTGACAAAACATGCCTTTCCCTTCCCAACAGACCAAATCTTTCACCGCCGTACCCTAATCACCTACTAATCAGCCGATCAAATCAAAAATCATGGACGAAAGTCGACATTTATGTAAATGAATCTGCCCGTTGTGTAGCTGGTGAAGGGTCTAGATCGACCGTAGCGTTGGGGCACGCTCGACTTATACTAGGGTACCGACAGGTAACACCCGGCGCGTCAAGAGTTTTCTGTAGTGAATTTGGTTTAGAGAAAAACGCAGACAATGAGCTTCTAACGAACACGGCGTGTCACACTCACATGACACTCGTCTCTTCGGTTTGCAGCTCCGAGTGAGTCCAGCCAGAAACGAACAAAGCGAGCCACGATTTAGGTCCGTTCTTTCTGCCCCCGTACATCATCCAACCTATCCAAGACGACGCCTTGCCGCTGCCGCCCGAGCCACGCTCTTAGAGATGAGATGAGATGATCTGATCTGCCGGCCGAGCTCTTAGAGCATCCCCTCGGCCCCCCAGCGCATAGGCTGACGCATTTTCGGACATTCATCCGGCAATTTTTAGACTCTAGGTGCAATCAAGGCCCTAGCCACGCCCCCAGGTGCCGCCCCCCAAGGCCCCAACCACGCGCCTCATATTCAAACTTGATTGTTTCCGCTCCACAAAAATGCCATAGTCCGACGATTAGCGCAATAGTTCGGCGATCATCGCCGTGCCACAGTTCGGCGATCAAATAAAAAGTTCAGCGCACAAAAGAAAGGACACGCAAGGAATGCATCAAACCTCAGGGTCGGCCTCCGGCGTTGTCGTCGACATGCGCGGGCTGGGAGGCGTCGGCGCGGCTTCTAGACTGGTCGGCCCGGCTTCTGTGCTGCTGGGCGTCGCGGAGGCATCATCACTCGGGGCTGGGCTGTGGCGTTGGCGTCGGCGTGGGAGTTGGCATAGGCGTCGGCGGTATCTGGTTCAAGATGAGGCCGCGCTCCGTCAGGTACCACGCCTTGAGCTTCTCGTCGCCGCTCTGAAGCATGTCAGCGCCGCCCATCAAGAAAGCCAGGTCGGTATTCCTCTTCTTCGCGGCGACGTTGGTCCGGAGCAAGTCGAGTTTGACGGCGTTGTTTGTCATGAAAGCAGCCCACCGCGCCTTAATTTTCTCTTCTCGCAGGGCGGCCCTGGTCTTGGCATCGGCGAGGCAATCCTTGATGGACTCTTGCACGCGTGCGGCAGCCGACTCAGCGTGTTTCGCCTTCTTGGCCCCTTTGTTGCCCTCCGGGCGCCCGTCCGCCGCGCCCGGGGTTGGCGCGTCCGGCTTATACGTCTCCTTGGCCTTGGCGAGGGTGCGCGGATATCTGCCCACTTCTCGCACTTGTTGATCCGCTTGAAGACGTGGAGGTACTTGAACTCTTGGTCGCTGTTGTCGTCGCGGTACATGGCGAACATGCACAGCAGCTGCGCCGAAGAGCGAACATCAGTCAGTGCGGGCGCGCACATGGGCGTGCGCACGACGAAAGGAATAGGGAGAGGACTGCGTATTGTACCTGATCCTCGACGCTGGTGCCGCTCTCCGGGCGAGCCGCGACCTCCTCGACGATCCCATGCCATTTGTTGCACGCCCGTTTGGATGAGCCCCCAATGGTTCGCCATCGCCTTCGACCCGCTGCATGTAGACACCTTTGAAATAGGGGTCGACGAGTTTGCGCTCGTCGAAGTCGACCTTGATGCGGTACCAATACGTGACGACTTTCCACACTTCGGCGAGGCACTCATCTTCCTTGAACGCCTACTTGATGCGCGGCTCGCCGGTCTTGGCCGCTCGTTTATTCTTCTTCTTGCCTTTCCTCGTCGGAGCATCCGCTGGCTCCTCCTCCTCCTCCTCCTCCTCCTCTGGCTCTTCCTCGCCGTACTTAAGCTCGCCGTCCATGTCACCGAGATCAATCGAGCCGTCTTGTGTAGTGAACCCGAGGGAAGCGGTGGCGGCAGCTGAGCCGACTGCGATGATGTCTTCCATGTCGGCCTCCGTCGCGTCGGCGTCGCCAAGATGCGACAAGGAGGCTTGTGAGTAGAGCAGTTGGCCGCGGCGGAGACGTGGCGTCGGGAAGGCTGCGTAGTCCGGCTGCGAGTACGTGTATGGAGGGTACTTCAAGCCGGCGAACGCGGGCGAGGGCGTGCGCTGGATCGGGCGCCCATGGGGGAAGGTGACGTTGGTGTTGAACCCGCCGTGTACGTCGGCGTCGGCATAGCCCGGCGACGACGTGCAGCTCCGTGGTTGTGGCAACGACGAAAAGCCGGCAGGAGATCCGACGCTTTGCTGGCTCTAGGTCGTGTGCGGGCCGTGGCCGCCGGGTGGATTCATCATCCCCGCGCGAGCCGCCTCGGCTTGTTCGGCCGAGCTCTCCGCCTGCTCCGCCGCTGCCGCGGCCGCGAGCGCTGCCCTCTCCCTGGCCTTCTTGGCCCTGTTGCGCCTATCGGCGGTGACGGCCTCCCGGCGCTGCACTTTCGCTTCCAGTCGGCGTTGGTCATGCCCGGGGGCTTGGACGGTGGCGCCCTCTGCTTCCTCTGCTTCGGCTGGGCGGCGGCGGCGGCTGTGGTATACGTCGTGGCACGGGAAAACACGTACTTCTTCGGCGGCATGGCGGCCTGCTTGGCGGGGAGGAGGCAGAGTTTGGCGAGAGGAATGGAGAATGGGAGGGAAGCCGAGGGGGGAAGCGGGAGGAAACGGCAGGAAAAGAGCCTCCTCTCGTCGACAGAGCGGCCCCACACCCCTTTTCGTTTCTGCCGGCGCCCCCAGGCGACACCCGGGCGCTTGGGTTCGGCTCGGGATCGCCGGCTGTTAATTTGTCCCAAACCGGCGCTAAATGTGGTCTTGGGAATGCGACTGGATCTATTTTCGATCACCGGCGCTAAAAATTCATTTTGGTGGGACTGTTGGGGCCGCGGCTGGAGATGCTCTTAACGATGATCCCCAACAGGATCGGGAAGCACGTCGACTTTTCGCGCTTCCGCGCTGTGTGCCCGCCACCTGCCGTCGCGCGCGCCCCCCGCTGCTCCACCTGCCTGCCCGACATGCATACGTGGGGCTCCGGCCCGCTTGGGATGGGTAACCTGAGGAACCACTCGTTCGACCAGTTACTGGCAATGGCCTTCTTGGTCCATGCCCAATCTGCTCTAACCAATTAATAAACTACGCGCTTTGTATGTAATAAAAATCTGAATCAACAATTTCGAGACGGGGTATTATTCAATGATTTGTATTACATGATTGCTAGTATGATGCCACCTTAAGAAACGAAACATCATGTTTAAAGTTTAATGTCAGTACTTTGCCATGCATGCATTGTGTAGAAGTCGATATCAAAACTATAATTGCAAGAATTTGAAATGTACTTCAATTTGCAAATATCATGGATATAGTTTAGACATATACACCCAGATCTGTATTTATTATTAAAGTTTACCGGAAGTACATATCACCCCGAACATAAGGTTTTTGTACCAAAAGACAACAACTACCGTTGTCAGAACGAGTCGCCGACCCGTCGTTGTCGCTGCTCCCCTCTAGTGGTGTAAAATCTGAAAGTAAAATGGAGGAGAGAAACGAGACATGATCTAGCGAGGCGCAGGGGGTGGCACAAGAAAGTATACAAGTTCAGTCCCCTCGTGGTGGAGGTAAACACCCTAGACCTATTCTCTGGTGGGAGATAATCTCATCATCCCGCGCTGTAGCCGGCTTGAATTTGTCAATGATAGTCGCGAAGTGTTCATTCATGTGCCTCTAAGGATCACTTGGACATGGACAGGGACAAGAAGGACGGAAGGTAAACGTCGACATGCCCGACTTGGAAGACCATACAACTATGTTTCTTTGGATGGGTAACCTGAGGAACCACTCGTCTACCAGTTGCTGGCAATGGCCTTCTCGGTCCATGCCCAATCTGCTCTGAACCAATTAAACTATACGTGCTTCCTAGGTCAGTAGTACTAGTAAGTAAGAGCTTCTCTAAGAGAACGGACGTTTGGTTCTCGGCCTCCATGGAGGCCTTTTAAAAAAATATTCAAACATTTCAGTTTAATAAAAATCTGAATAAAATTGTGCAAGTAAACAAGGATGTTATGTGTATGTGTGTAAAAATTCAGGATGAAATACATTGAAATGCGTCCTGTATAAAAAAGACAAATTCATAGCCTGGAAGGATGAATAGTATCATGGGTTAAAAAGGCCCATATATGTCCTTTTTGCACAACCTTCATTTCAAAAAAAATTGTCCTGAAAATTTACACACATGTGTGTTATGCCTTCGTGTATATCTGTATTTTTTGAAATGTAAAAAATATGAAATTTGATAAAATTTAAAATTTGAATTTGGAGGCCTCCATGGAGGCCGAGCTCCAAAGGCAATTTTCGCTTCTCCAACCAATACCTTATAATTTAGAGGAGAAAATAACCTCCTATCCTTTAGAGGAGTATATTTGTTCCTCTAAAAAATTACAATGTCATTTGGCACATGCATTTCGTCAAACACTTGCTATGCGCCTCCAGGACGAGTGATGACGGTGGTGACCATGCCGGAGACTACTATGGACATAAAAAGTGCGCCACCGACCGCTCCTCCTTCCACGGTTATTTGAATTGTTGCAAATCCCATTTCCATTTTTTTTGTGTAAACGTAATGTTAGGTCTCAAGGGGATCAGTAGGTAGGCCACGTCGGGGAAGAACTCATGCCTCGTCAGCGGCCAGGCAGTGCCGTCGCCACCCACCACCACCGGGTATCTCATCAGGTGCCCCTGGATCCTCTCCACCACTTCACCCTCTTCCAGTTATCCTGTGACACCTGATTCACCAATCTCACGCACTCTGGCGACTTAAGCGCCTACAACTCCTCTGCCAGCCCGCCCAGGTGTTCCTCCCGTAGCGACATCCTGCACTGGCGCACCTACCCGCGCAGCCACCGCCCGGTGTGGTGTGACTGGCGTGCTCTGGTGGTGATAGAGGTATCACGGGAAGCAGAGAGGGAGCGCTGGCCTAATAAGAGGCGAGAAAGTCGGTTGGAGTTGCTGTGAGTAGCTTGTCCTGGTATGAGGTGACTATACATGTTCTAACCATATTGCACTATGTATCATCATTTGATAAATCAGGAAATGGTTCTTCTCTCTTGATTCAAGTAGAAATACAAATGGTAAAAGACACTAGAGCATCATTGGAGTGCATAACAACAATATTGTTGTTATGCACTCCAATGATGCTCTAGTGTCTTGCAATCGATCCATGATGCCTCTTATTCCTGATCTTGCAACTTCATTGTCGCATTGTATGATAGCCAGATATCATTACCAAAAACAATTAAATGTATTTCATTACTCACACTTGCGTATGAGGCATAACACTAACACCGGCTCCAAGATCACATAAAGCAGTTTTAACATAATTTCTCTTAATGGAGCATGGTATAGTAGGTAATCCTGGATCTCCAAGTTTCTTTGGTATTCCACCCTTAAAAGTGTAATTAGCAAGCATGGTGGAAATTTCAGCTTCCGGTATCTTTCTTTTATTTGTAATGATATCCTTCATATACTTAGCATAAGGATTTACTTTAAGCATTTCAGTTAAGCGCATACGTAAGAAAATAGGTCTAATCATTTCAGCAAAGCACTCAAAATCCTCATCATCCTTTGACTTGGATGGTTTAGGAGGAAAGGGCATGGGTTTTTGAACCCATGGTTCTCTTTCTTTACCGTGCTTCCTAGCAACAAAATCTCTCTTATCATAACGTTGATTCTTTGATTGTGGGTTATCAAGATCAACATCAGGTTCAATCTCTACATCATTGTCTTTGCTAGGTTGAGCATCAACATCAACATTATCATTAACATTATCACTAGGTTCATGTTCATCACTTGATTGAGTTTCAGCATCAGAAATAGAAATATCATTGGGATTCTCAGGTGTGTCTACAGTAGGTTCACTAGAAGCATGCAAAGTTCTATCGTTTTTCTTTTTCTTCTTTTTAAAAGAACTAGGTGCCTCTAAATTATTTCTCTAAGAATCTTGCTTGATTCTCTTAGGATGGCCTTCAGGATACAAAGGTTCCTAAGTCATTCTACCAGTTCTAGTAGCCACTCTAACAACAAAGTCATTTTTATTATTTAATTCATCAAGCAAATCATTTTGAGCTTTAAGTACTTGCTCAGCTTGGGTAGCAACAATAGAAGCATATTTGCTAACAAGGTGAAGTTCATCTTTAACTCTAGCAATATTATTGCCCACACGTCCTATCTCGAAAGCATTATTTTTTAAACTCTCTACCAACATAAGCATTAAAACTTTCTTGTCTAGCCATAAAGTCATCAAATTCATCTAAGCATGGGCAATGAAATTTAGTAGAGGGTATTTCAACTTTATCATATCTATAGAGAGAATTTACCTTTACTACCTGTGTCGGGTTATCAAGACAATGTGGTTCTTCGGGCGGTAAATTAAGACCATGTATTTCTTCAATAGGAGGTAAATTCTTAACATCTTCAGCTTTAATACCTTTTTCTTTCATTGATTTCTTTGCCTCTTGCATATCTTCAGGACTGAGAAATAAAACACCTCTCTTCTTCGGAGTGGGTTTAGGAACAGGCTCAGGAGTTGGCTCAATTGGATCACAAATTACTTCAGGAGTTGGCTCGGGAAGAGTCCAATTATTTTCATTAGTCAACATATTATTCAATAATATTTCAGCTTCGTCGACTGTTCTTTCCCTAAAAACACAACCAGCACAACTATCCAAGTAGTCCTTGGAAGCATCGGTTAGTCCATTATAAAAGATATCAAGTATTCCATTTTTCTTAAGAGGATGATCAGGCAAAGCATTAAGTAACTGGATAAGCCCCCCCAAGCTTGTGGGAGACTCTCTTCTTTGATTTGCACAAAATTATATATTTCCCACAAGGCAGCTTGTTTCTTATGAGCAGGGAAATATTTAGCAGAGAAGTAATAAATCATATCCTGGGGACTACGCACACAACCAAGAGCAAGATAATTATACCAAGTCTTAGCATCACCCTTTAATGAGAACGGAAGTATCTTAAGGATATAAAAATAGTGAGACTTCTCATCATGAGTAAACAGGGTAGCTATGTCATTCAACTTGGTAAGATGTGCCACAACAGTTTCAGATTCAAGGCCATAAAAAGGATCAGATTCAACTAAAGTAATAATTTCAGGATCAACAGAGAATTCACAATCCTTATCAGTAACACAGATAGGTGAAGTAGCAAAAGCAGGGTCGGGTTTCATTCTAGCATTAAGAGACTACTGCTTCCATTTAGCTAATAATTTCTTAAGATCATATCTATCATTGCAAGCAAAGATTTCCCTAGCAGCTTCTTCATTCATTACATAACCCTTAGGAACAACAGGCAATACATAATCATTGGGAGAACCTTCATCATCACTATCATCAATAATAGGTTCTTCAGTAATATCATTCCCCCTAATTCTAGCAAGTTGTTCATCAAGAAATTCACCTAATGGCAAAGTAGTATCAAGCATAGAAGTAGTTTCATCATGCATAGCAGAAGTGGCATCATCAATAACATGCGACATATCAGAATTCATAGCAGTAGCAGGTTTAGGTGTCACAAGCCTACTAATAACGAAAGGAGAATCTAGTGCAAGGCTAGATGGCAGTTCCTTACCTCCCCTCGTAGTTGAGGGAAAAATCTTGGTTTTAGCGTCTTTCAAGTTCTTCATAGTGATCAACAGATATAAATCCCAAGTGACTCAGATAATAGAGCTATGCTTCCCGGCAACGGTGCCAGAAATTGGTCTTGATAACCCACAAGTGTAGGGTATTGCAACATCTTTCGAGGGTAAAGTATTCAACCCAAATTTATTGATTCGACACAAGGGGAGCCAAAGAATATTCTTGAGTATTAGCAGTTGAGTTGTCAATTCAACCACACCTGGATAACTTAGTATCTGCAGCAAAGTATTTAGTAGCAAAAGTGGTATGATAATAATGGTAATGGTAGCAAAAGTAAAGATAAATGTTTTTGGGTTTTTGTAGTAGTTGTAACAGTAGCAACGGAAAAGTAAATAAGCTAAGAACAATATATGAAAAGCTCGTAGGCAATGGATCAGTGATGGATAATTATGCCGGATGCGATTCCTCATGTAATAGCTATAACATAGGGTGACACAGAACAAGCTCCAATTCATCAATGTAATGTAGGCATGTATTCCGTAAATAGTCATACGTGCTTATGGAAAAGAACTTGCATGACATCTTTTGTCCCACCCTCCCATGGAAGCGGGGTCCTAGCGGAAACTAAGGGATATTAAGGCCTCCTCTTAATAGAGAACCGGAACAAAGCATTAGCACATAGTGAATACATGAACACCTCAAACTACGGTCATCACCGAGAAGTATCCCGATTATTGTCACTTCGCGGTTGCCGGATCATAACACATAATAGGTGACTATAGACTTGCAAGATAGGATCAAGAACACACATATATTCATGAAAACATAATAGGTTCAGATCTGAAATCATGGCACTCGGGCCATAGTGACAAGCATTAAGCATAGCAAAGTCATAGCAACATCAATCTCAGAACATAGTGGATACTAGGGATCAAACCCTAACAAAACTAACTTAATTACATGGTAAATCTCATCCAACCCATCACCGTCCAGCAAGCCTACGATGGAAGTACTCATGCACGGCGGTGAGCATAATGAAATTGGTGATGGAGAATGGTTGTTGATGACGACGGCGACGAATCCCCCTCCCCGGAGCCCCTAACGGACTCCAGATTAGCCCTCCCGAGAGAGATTAGGGCTTGGCGGCGGCTCTGTGTCATAAAACGCGATGAAACTTTCTCTCTGGGTTTTTTCTCCCCGAACGTGAATATATGGAGTTGGAGTTGAGGTCGGTGGAGGTCCAGGGGGGGCACGAGATAGGAGGCCGCGCCCTAGGGGGGGGGGGGCGCCCCCTGTCTCGTGGACAGCCTGCGGGCCCCGTGGTGTTGATTCTTTCGCCAAAAATTCTTATTAATTCCAAAAAGTGCCTCCGTGGATTTCCAGGACATTCCGAGAACTTTTCTTTTCTACACATAAAACAACATCATGGCAGTTCTGCTGAAAACAGCATCAGTCCGGGTTAGTTTCATTCAAATCATGCAAGTTAGAGTCCAAAACAGGGGCAAAAGTGTTCGGAAAAATAGATACGTTGGAGACGTATCATGGAGGCAGGGGCGAACTGCGCCACGAGAGACGCCAAGGGTGATGGTACCAGCTGAAACGGGAACACCAGCTCATCAAAGTACACATGCCATGAAGTGAAAACGTGGTGGGACACTGGATCATACCACCCGTAACCTTTGGTGTTGGGAGGATAGCCAAGAAAGATGCAAGGGAGCGACCGGGGAGCGAGTTTATGGGGAGGAGTGGGCGCGGTGCTAGGATAACAGAGACACCTGAAAATGTGAAGACCATCATAAGACGGAACCGCACCGAAGAGGAGTGTAGTTTCAGCATGAACGACATGGGAGAATAATAAAGAGGAGGCTGGCGGTTGCGAGGGCATCCGGCCAGAACCGAGAAGGCACGTAGGAGTGGAAGAGCAACGTGCGGACACAGTCATTAAGAGTGTGAATGACGCGCTCAGCGCGACCATTCTGCTATGACGTGTAGGGGCAAGTGAGTCGAAAGATGGTGCTGTGGGACGCAAGAAGATTGCGGACGGCGACATTGTCAAACTCCTTTCCGTTGTCAGTTTGCAAGGCAAGAATAGGACGACCGAACTATGGGGTGACATATGAATAAAATGCTGTGAGTGTGGCAAGAGCGTCGGACTTGCGATGGAGAGGGAATGTCCACACATAATTGGAGAAATCATCCAATATCACCAAATAGTATAAATAACTCGTGTTGTTTGTAACCTGGGACGTCTAAACATCACTATGCAATAACTGAAACGAAAAAGTGGAAATGTTTATGGACTCGCTAAAGGGAAGACGGACATGCTTGCTAAGACGGCAAGCCTCACAAGTGTGGTCGTCAACCTTATTACATGAGAATGAAAAACTCTGAAGTATCTAACGCATAACGGTGGAGTTTGGATGACCGAGGCGGGCGTGCCAAAGATCGACACTAATGGCGAAGGCGGCGGGACGACGGGTGGTGGTGGCGCCGGAGGGATGCACCGGGTAAAGCTCGTCTGGTCTGTCACATCGGTGGAGTACCATCCGTGTACGGGCGTCCTTCACAGAAAAGCCGATATCGTCAAATTCAACAGTGATAGGGTTCTCACAAGCAAGGCGGCAAACAGAAACAAGATTGGTAACTAAGTCAGGAGACACAAGAACATTAGACATGTTAACGGGAGTAGAAGTAGAAGGAAATGACATATGGCCGACATGTGTAATGGGTAGAGAGGAACCGTTACCAACGGTGATGCGAGTGGGAGTATGAACATGAGTGGCAGACGTGAGGTTACCAGGATGAGTAGTCATGTGAGTGGTGGCGCCCGAGTCCATGTACCAGTCACCTCCGCCATCGTAGTTACTTGGTGACGGAGCTAAGTGCAGAGCTGCGAGGAGGGCGGGGTCCCACGGCGGCGGCACATGGGGAGGGAGAAACCCTCCGTAGGCCGACGCGAGAGCGGCGCCATAGGCGGGCGCGGCGCCATAGGTAGGCGCGGGCGCGGGTGCGGGTGCGGCGCCGTAGCCACTGTAGGGAGCGACATTCTGCACGGTGAAGAGCGCCTCGTGGCTCACCGGACATGGCCCAAGGATGCCCGGAGCGGGAGCCCAAGGGGCCGGCACCGAGTACGCGTGTACGACGCCCGTCCATGGGTTGGTGCCATACGTCCAGGGTGGGGTGGCCTGCTGCTGCTGCTGACGAGGCCCCCCCTTGCGCCTGTTTGCGACCGCCCCCGCGGCGGTTGCCGCGGCGCCCGCCACCCTGCTGCGACTGCTGGGGGGCAGCGGGAGGGGCGGGGGCGCGTGCGGTAGGGGGATGAACCCCGGAGGCGCGGGAGGCGGCGGCTGGCGACGAGGCGTGGGCGGGGCGGCCGGTGGTGGGGCGCCACGCGAGCTACCGGCGATGAGGGTGTGGTGCGCACGCGCTTCTTGACCCCCTTCATTCGACGCTCCTCCAACTGCAAGTATGCCACAAACATGGGGAAGGAGGGCTCCGGTATGAGGGAGAGGTTGGAGGCGGCGTTACCAAAGTCCTCGTTGAGGCCGGCGGTGAGCATGCTGAGGAGGAGGCCGTCATCAACTTTGGCACCAATGTCACGGAGCTCATCCGCCAATGTCTTCAGGCGGCGACAGTAGTCATCGATAGATTGATCATCCTGATGACAGTCAAAAAATACCTGCTGCAAAAAAATGCGGTGCTAAAGCTTGTTGTCGGTGAAGAGGCCGTTGAGCTTGACCCACACGGCGCGGGCTTCATCACCGTCGCTCACGACCATGTGAAACAGATCCTTCGAGATGGTGGTGAAGAACCACTAGATGAGTGTGGCGTCGATCGAGGTCCACTCGGAGTCGCCCACCATGGCGCGGGAGTCGACGGAGCCGTCAATGTGATCCACGAGGTTGTTCTCGCGGAAGAGCAGTGAGAAGTACGTCTTCAATGGAAAGTATGTGGCGTCGGTGGCATCGAGGACGACGGGGACGCGGTCGTGGATGTTGATGTCGCGGATGTCAGCGGGGTCTGATCCGGCGAAGGGGTTGGAGTAAGAGGAGGCGGAGGAAGACATGGCGGCTCACTACAAGAAATATGTCAACTAGTGACCTTCTGTCAGTGACCCTGAAAGAATTGATCATAGATCTATGACCATTTGAGACCAATTGGTCGAAAGCTGTTCGGGGGGCTCCAAACCCTAAACTATAACGACCATTTTGGTCAGAAATGTCGTAATTTCCTTACACGAAATGGTCATAAAGCAGATAGCACTAGTCCGTTGCCATATTTCTAGCTGATCATGACCAATATAGATGGTCATAACCTTATAAATTGTGGTGGGTTGCTATGACTAGGCGCCACCTCATCAGTTTTGCCTATGTGTCATGTCCATGCGTCAGTTTTTGCCCCAGGTTGTGAAGCAACCTATATTTCTGTCATTCCCTAAATTCCCAAAAAAATCTCATAAATTGTTTGGGTCATATCTTCGTCAAATATGTAAAAATCCTTCCTTGCGTAGTTCAAAAATAATTCAAAAATATTCATTTTCCTATTCTGTTCAGAAAAACACTTTGTGAAGGAAGTGCTATTTATATATTCTTGATTACCCTCAAAATTTTTGGGCACTATTTCCTATCCAAATCATTGCCTCATGACAAAATTCAGATCCATTTGCCCAGTAAATCTTCCTCGGCAAATTTCGATAGTTTTTGTCCACCTAGAACCTCTGTGAAAGAAGTACTAGCTATGCATATCCTAATGAGTTGAATTTTTGCCACATATTCTATATGCATATCTAACATACCTACACCAAATTTGAGCTCAGTTCATTTAGCCAATTTCTCTCATTAATTTTCCGAAGTTTCTGTCCAGAGAAGAGCATTGTGAAGGAAGTGCTATTTATATATTCTTGGTTGCCCTCAAAAATTTTGGGCACTCTTTCCTATCCAAATCATTGCCTCATGACAAAATTCAGCTCCATTTTCCCAGTAAATATTCCTCGGCAAATTTCCAAAGTTTTTATCCACCTAGAACCTTTGTGAAAGAAGTACTAGCTACGCATATCCTAATGAGTTGAATTTTTTCCACATATTCTATATGCCTATGTAACTTACCTACACCAAATTTGAGCTCATTTCATTTAGCTAGTTTCTCCCACTAATTTTCCGAAGTTTCTGTCAAGAGAAGAGCATTGTGTAGGAAGTACCACTTTGGCATGTCCAAATGGTATCCATTTTCTAAAGTGCTTTCCTATGCCCAAATAACCATCCTCCACCAAATTCCAGCTCAATCCATTCATTATTTTCAGCCCAGCTTCAACATTGGTATTTATGTCAAGTGTGGTACTTTGCAAAGCAAGTACCACCTAGGATCGTCCTTTTGAGTTGAAAATTTGTGAAGACATTCTTCTTAGTATATGATCATTCTCAGCCAAAACTCACGCCCATTGGCCATGTGCATTTCCTGTACCGCTAATCAAACACTTGGCTGCTAATTCATCTTTGAGCATAGTTCGGTCTCCTCATGAGAATTTTATTGTAATTTTCTTCCTAGCACCTACCTGGGGAGTGCCCAACCCACTAGACATGCCTAGGCCGCCCAGAACGCATGGCAACGCCATGGTCATGCGGTGACCACGCGGCGGGAATGCGAGCTTATGCGCTCTAGAGTTGGGACCCTCGGCCACCGTCCAAACCTCGATGTCTCGCCACCAAACCATGTATTTCTGATTAAATAGATACTTATGTACCTAGAAATGATTTTTGGAAAAAATAAACACCAAACTATGAGGCAGCTGTAGTTCAAATTTGACCCGCTTCCTACTGAATCGACGGGAATTTGTCTTTTTCACCAGAGGTGATTCAAAACTTTTTACACCCAACCATTATGTCAATTGTGCATTAAATATGGCCTAGTATTTTAGAAAATTTATTTGATCCAATTTTGCAACAAATATATGGTAGGTGCTTCATAAAAAAACTCATTTCAGGCACTCAGAAAATGGAAAATGGCTCTTTTGTGCAATGGAAGTGAAAACTTCCTTAGGCAACATTGTTTGCCATTCCAAGATGCACCTTTGTGCATGATATGAGATCATTTGAACAAACTATGTCCTGAATGTGGCCATAAGATTGATCATTTGGCTTAAAAGCCATGAATCTTCACACATGATAGCTAATTTCTGAGAACACTTTTTTAAAATAATAACCGTATTACAAGTTTATTATTTTTCCTGGTAACTAGGTCACATATAATGACACGATGCGAAGGTTTTGCAATTTTTTGATTTTTTTTTGAATTTTTCACGCCCATTTCAAAATGCGGTCAAAACGACGGGCATGACTGTTCCTCACTAGTGGTTGAATTTTGACAAGCTTTTGGTGTTTCTATGATTAAATAGATACTTACGTACCTATAAATGATTTTTGGAAAAAATAAAGAGCAAACTATGAGGCAGCTGTAATCAAATTTGACCAGCTTCCTACTCAATCGACGGGAATTTGTCTTTTTCACTAGAGGTGGATAAAAACTTTTTACACCCAACCATTTCGTCAGTTGTGCATTAAACATGGACTAGTACTTTATAAAATTGATTTGGTCCATTTTTGCAACAATTATTTGGTAGTTCCTTCACAAAAAAACCTTATTTGGGGCACTCTAAAAATGGAAAATGATTTTTCCATGTAAAGAAAATGAAAACTCCCTTAGGCAACATTGTTTGGAATTCCAAGATGCAGCGTTGTGCACAATATGAGATTATTTGAACAAACTGTGGCCATAAGATTGATCATTTGGCTTGAAAGCCATGAGTCTTCACGCACGTTAGCTCATTTCTGAGAACACTTTTTTAAAATAATTGACGTATTACAAGTTTATTATTTTTCCTGGAAACTTGGTCACATATGATGACACAATGCGAAGGTTTTCCAATTTTTTTATGCCCGTTTGAAAATGCGGTCAAAACGGCGGGCTTGACCATTCCTAGCTAGTTGTTGAATCTTGGAAACATTTTGATGTTTCTCTGATTAAATAGATAGTTATGTACCTATAAATGATTTTTGGAAAAAATAAAGAGCAAACTATGAGGCAGCTACAGTTCAAATCCGACCCGCTTCCTACTGAATCGGCGGAAACTTGTCTTTTTCACCAGAGGTGGATCAAGGCTTTTGACACCCAACCATTTGGTCAATTGTGAATTAAATATGGCCTAGTATTTTATAAAAATGATTTGGTCCAATTTTGCAACAATTATTCGGTAGGTTCTTAAAAAAACCTCATTTGGGGCACTCGAAAAATAGAAAATGATTTTTTGTCCAAAGAAAATGAAAATTTCCTTAGGAAACATTGTTTGACATTCCAATATGCACCCTTGTGCACAATATGAGATCATTTGAATAAACTATGCCATGAATGTGGCCATAAGATTGATCATTTAGCTTGAAAGCCATTGATCTCCACACATGATAGCTCGTTTCTGAGAATACTTTTTTAAAAGAATTACCGTATTACAAGTTTATTATTTTTCCTGGTAACTTGGTCAAATATAATGACATAATGGAAATGTTTTCCAATTTTTTTTATTTTTTTCTGATTTTTTATGCCCGTTTCAAAATGGGGTCAAAACGGCGGGCATGACCGTTCCTAGATAGTGGTTGAATCTTGGTATTTTTTTGTGTTTCTATGATTAAATAGATACTTATGTACCTACAAATGATTTTTGGAAAAAATAAAGAGCAAACTATGAGGCAGCTGCAATACAAATTTACCCGCTTTCTGCTGAATCGGCGGAAATTTGTCTTTTTCATGAGAGGTGCATCAAAACTTTTGACACCTAACCATTTGGTCAATTGTGCATTATATATGGCCTAGTATTTTAGAAATTTGATTTGGTACAATTTTGCAACAAATATATGGTAAGTCCTTCACAAAAAAACTTATTTTGGGCACTCAAAAAATGGAAAATTGTTTTTTCATGCAAAATAAATAAAAACTCCCTTTGTCAATGTTGTTTGCCAATCTAAGATGTAAACTTGTGCAAAATATGACATCATTTGACCAAATATTTGATAGGTCTTTCACAAAAAAACTCATTTTGAGCATTGAAAAATGAAATGAAAAAATTGTATGTAATCAATCATGACCAATTTATATGGTCAAAAAATCTACAAATTGTTTGTTGCGCTTTGATTGGTCCATAGGCATATCACGCGGATCATGCCTCAACCACCGTTGGATGCTTCTAGATCCAACGGCAGCCCTCTCCCCCTCACCCTCTCACCCAAACCCTAACTCAGATCCCCTCCTTTCCCCTGATCCACTCTCTCCCTCTCGTCCCACAGCTGCCACCCCAAACCCTCCTCTCCCTCCTCTCATCTTTCTCCCAGATCCGATCGAAGCACCGCCGCCACCCCCACCCATCACCGTCGACCTCTCCACCATCTTCCCGTCCCCCATCGCGACGCCATCCACCTCGTCGCCTCCCATCTCCTCCCTCCCCCTCCCGCCCCCACCTTCCCCTTTCGCCCCTCCTTCCTGGACCCCGACGGCGCCCGCATCGGCTCCGGCGCTGCCATGCTCCACGCCGTCGCCTCCCTCGCTCACCACCTCGTCTTCCAGGTCAGGAAGCCCTACCTCGATCCGCCTTTCCCTCGCCTGCTCACGCAGTCAGTATTTTTCTGCTCCCTTGACCTGAATTTTGACATCTGAACTCAATTTCTCTTGCAGGCCACCAAGGAAGAGATCGCCGAATTCCTCCCCGAAGAGACCAACTCCTCTGTCGATGATGTCCCGCTAGCATCCGTGGTGTGCTTCATGGCCACCAAGCACGTGCTGCTGCTGCACGCCGGCGGCGACAGCAAGAGGGTTCCATGGGCGAATC
This sequence comes from Triticum dicoccoides, assembly GCF_002162155.2. NCBI lineage: Eukaryota > Viridiplantae > Streptophyta > Magnoliopsida > Poales > Poaceae > Triticum > Triticum dicoccoides. The sequence goes on from NC_041393.1 coordinate 74,447,756, forward strand.
CCATGGGGAAGGCCTTCCTACGGTGCCTTACTTGGCCGGGGACAACCCCGATGGGTATGTGCCGCTGCTCTTCGACCACATCAGGGGGGTCCAGCACAAGGCAAGGATTCAAGACCGGCATCAGCAAGTCCAACCTGCTCTCCCGCTTCACCCGCAATGAGTTCAGCCTCGAGTCCAAGTCCACCATCAGGGGGGTCGAGTTCGCCACCCGCTCCCTCTAGGTCGACGGCAAGGTCGTCAAGGCCCGGATTTGGGACACCGCCATCTCTTCCTATCCCCGTTTGTTGGCAGCAGGTAGATTCCCCTTCCCCTTGAAGCGCGCGCGCGCGTGTGTGTGTGTGTGTGTGTGTGCTGTGGGGCTTTTGTTTGTTGGATCTCGCTGCCAAATTATGCTACGTGCTGGAGCGGCTGCGCACTGAAGTATAGGGGTAGGTTCATCCGGTCCTGCTAATGGATCATAGCATCAGCTGCTTACGAATTAGTTGGTTGTACGACTTGGGGACTTGCATAGCTAGAATCGCATGATCTGTTTGGTGCTGTTTTTGGTCCTGGAAATGCCCCCCTTGTAGATTTAGCTTAGTACACTATGATCATGTAGTCTGTGTAGGCTTATTACTCTGTGTGGTTTTATCTTGCCACTGTAGTGAGGATCAATGATTCACCGGCAACAGAGTTAGTTCTGATATTTCAGTTGTAATAGTTGTTACATTTCTCATGTTTAATTCCTGTTCTGGAAGTCCAAGTAACTTACAAAGTACGTCCTATCATGATCGATTCCTTCTCAGTTAGTCTCCGGGGGAAACAATATGCTAGTTTTGCCACCTCTGGGAATTCTATTAGTTTTGCTTTTTCCAACGGCGCAAACCGCACAAAACCATAGCATAGCATTTGAAAAAGCGTTATACTATTAACCGTACGCCTGTAGAGACTGCCGGTCATGTACTCTATTTCACAATTTTGATTTCTGCTCCGATTACACGCAGTCAGTCTTCCAAGGTCTATCGTGCGTCCTGCTAGTGTTCACAGCGTTCCAAGTTCATGGGGGTCTTGTTTATTTGTTCATGTGATGATTCTTCTACACATTTCATAGTTTCTTCTACATAGGCGCTACATTTTGGGTAAATCCTGTGTAGATTATGAAGTAACTTGGGTGCCTCCGTAACCATCTTCTTCGTTCTTTTGCAGTTGTGGAGACCATGGATGGGACTATCGCAGTTGCTTCTGCGTTTCACGGGCATCAGGAAGGTACTAATTACCATTTCCTTTCTCTAGTTCTTACTCACCACACTACATGGCAAGGCATATCTGACCATCGCAGGGTCCTTTGCTACATTTGTTTTTCAAATGTGGAAGCCATCATAACATCAGCTGGTCATAGTTATACGCATTGTTTAACTTTTTCTTCTTTGAATTTCACATTGCAGTTCTTTGTTGTAAGATAATGCACATGTATCAATACCAAATATGGAAAGCTTTAGTAAAAGATGTAAACATGCTCATCATATGCTATCTGATTCTGAGTCGATTTAGATTGATTATGGCTTTGTCATCCTGCTTTATGATTTACTCAATCACTGTTGTTTCATGATGATTATGCAGTAATGCTCCTCTTCTTCCTCGACCACCTGAACCACCACGCCGGTGGGCTCCTGAAGCATCAACTTCAATAATGGTGACCCTAGAGCTAGCTAGTTTAGTCTGCTGCGGTTTGGGGGTGCTTTGGGTTTCAATTCACTGCAGCAGAAGCACCATTTTGCCTTTTTCAGTTAGATGCCTTTGGATTGTTTGGGGATCCTATACTATTTAGTTGGTATTTGGTATTATATATTTTTCTTCTAGCCTAGAATTATTCATTTTAGATCTTGTTGCATGATCTGTCATGTATATGACTAGTACTACTATTTCTGCATGCTTATATGTTTGTGCATTGACTAGCTTAGCTAGCAAAGTAGTGTTCTGTTGAAATTTGAGGCATATCTTTGTTCATAAGTGTCTTTGTTCCCATGCAGTGTGCTTTGAAATGTAGGGCGAATCTTGTGGAGGAGTAGGGCGAATCGGACATTGTCTCGCTTGTGCCGCCGTGGTAAAAACAGAGCACCACTCTTACTTGATGTGCATGTGTTAATACGGCAGAATGATTGAGATCTGTTTGACTTTTCTCTTCTCTGTGTAGATAACATGCTGAATGTTGTTCATGCGACTGTGTATGAATCTTCTGTACATGTAGATTATCAGCATTGTTTAATGCTGCTGAGGGTGTAACAGAGGTGAGGTTTGTACTGCTGTTGAAACAAATAGCCGAAGAAGTCCCAATGTTCTTCTGTTAAGCCATTGTCTCATGCACTTACAAATTTCTGGTTGACGTGTAGTGTTTCAACCAACAGCAGCAAAATCAGTTTGATGTATGGATGCTTCATGCGGTGGCAGCTAATGATCTCTGTACTGATGACAGTTGTGTGGTAAGTGTACTGTGGTAAAATGCAGATGTTGATTATTTCCTCGACCATGGTTGTGATGTGCTTGGTTTTAGTGGTCCTGATGTATGAGCCTACTTTTCCTGTTTCTTGCTGTTTTAGGATATCATGTCCGATTTCAATGTTGGGTCGATCGAGTTGTCAATTTTCTCACCCTGGTCATACCATAATATGTTAGTGTTTAGTCATGTATGCATCTCCATCTTGCAAGCCTGCCATACATGATAGGATTAGTACTAATTAACTACTCATATGTGCTTGAAGAGAAGGATACAATTATTATTTAACCAGTCCAGATTTGTTACATTTGATGTGCTTCCAAAGGACACAGATCTCTACTCTTCTATATAATGTCGTCCATCTTCTACCCATGTATTTTATTGGCAATCATTCAACTTTCACTCTATCCCACTACTACTTTATGTAGATCAGGATCTAATGTCGTTGAGGTGGCTGCTGCTCTTACCGAAGATCAGAAGAAGCCTGGATATGTGCACCAAGTTTTAGTTGATGTTGCCACCAAGTTTTGGTGCATGTGTATTTGTTTTTTGATTGTATGTACTGAAGGAAATATGCCCTAGAGGCAATAATAAAGTTATTATTTATTTCCTTATTTCATGGTAAATGTTTATTATTCATGCTAGAATTGTATTAACCGGAAACATAATACATGAATGAATACATAGACAAACATAGTGTCACTAGTATGCCTCTACTTGACTAGCTCGTGAATCAAAGATGGTTAAGTTTCCTAGCCATAGACATGAGTTGTCATTTGATTAACGGGATCACATCATTAGGAGAATGATGTGATTGACTTGACCTATTCCGTTAGCCTAGCACTTGATCGTTTAGTATGTTGCTATTGCTTTCTTCATGACTTATACAAAGTTCCTACAACTATGAGATTATGCAACTCCCATTTACCGGAGGAACACTTTGTGTGCTACCAAACGTCACAACGTAACTGGGTGATTATAAAGGAGCTCTACAGGTGTCTCCGAAGGTACATGTTGGGTTGGCGTACTTCGAGATTAGGTTTTGTCACTCCGATTGTCGGAGAGGTATCTCTGGGCCCTCTCGGTAAAACACATCACTTAAGCCTTGCAAGCATTGTAACTAATAAGTTAGTTACGGGATGATGTATTACAAAACGAGTAAAGAGACTTGCCGGTAACGATATTGAACTAGGTATTGGATACCGACGATCGAATCTCGGGCGAGTAACATACCGATGACAATGGGAACAACGTATGTTGTTATGCGGTTTGACCGATAAAGATCTTCGTAGAATATGTAGGAGCCAATATGAACATCCAGGTTCCACTATTGGTTATTGACCGGAAACAGTTCTAGGTCATGTCTAGATAGTTCTCGAACCCGTAGGGTCCGCACGCTTAACGTTACGATGACAGTTTTATTATGAGTTTATGAGTTTTGATGTACCGAAGGAGTTCGGAGTCCCGGATGAGATCGGGGACATGACAAAGAGTCTCGAAATGGTCGAGACGTAAAGATCGATATATTGGACGACTATATTCGGACTTCGGAAAGGTTCCGAGTGATTCGGGTATTTTTCGGAGTACCGGAGAGTTACGGGAATTCGTATTGGGCCTCATTGGGCCATACGGGAAAGGAGAGAAAGGGCCAAAAGGGTGGCCGCACCCCTCCCCTTGGACTAGTCCGAATTGGACTAGGGAGGGGGGCGCCCCCTTCCTTCCTTCTCCTTCTCTCTTCCCTTTCCTTCTCTCCTACTCCTACTACATGGAAGGGTTCCTAGTTCTACTAGGAAAAGGGGAATCCTACTCCCGGTGGGAGTAGGACTCCCCTAGGGCGCGCCATAGAGAGGGCCGGCCCTCCCCCTCCTCCACTCCTTTATATAGGGGGGCAGGGGCACCCCATAGAAACACAAGTTGATCTACGGATCGTTCCTTAGTCGTGTGCGGTGCCCCCCCTCCACCATATTCCACCTCGGTCATATCGTCGCGGAGTTTAGGCGAAGCCCTGCGCCGGTAGAACATCATCATCGTCACCACGCCGTCGTGCTGACAGAACTCATACCCGACGCTTTGCTGGATTGAAGCCCGGGGAACGTCATCGAGCTGAACGTGTGCTGAACACGGAGGTGCCGTACGTTCGGTGCTTGGATCGGTCGAATCGTGAAGACGTACGACTACATCAACCGCGTTGTCATAACGCTTCCGCTTACGGTCTACGAGGGTACATGGACAACACTCTCCCCTCTTGTTGCTATGTCATCACCATGATCTTGCGTGTGCGTAGGAATTTTTTTGAAATTACTACGTTCCCTAACAGTGGCATCCGAGCCAGGTTTTATGCGTAGATGTCATATGCACGAGTAGAACACAAGTGAGTTGTGGGCGATACAAGTCATACTGCTTACCAGCGTGTCATACTTTGGTTCAGCGGTATTGTTGGATGAAGCGGCCCGGACCGACATTACACGTACGCTTACGCAAGACTGGTTTTACGGCCGTGCTTTGCACACAGGTGACTAGCGGGTGTCTGTTTCTCCAACTTTAGTTGAACCGAGTGTGGCTACGCCCGGTCCTTGCGAAGGTTAAAACAGCACTAACTTGACGAACTATCGTTGTGGTTTTGATGCGTAGGTAAAAACGGTTCTTGCTCAGCCCGTAGCAGCCACGTAAAACTTGCAACAACAAAGTAGAGGACGTCTAACTTGTTTTTGCAGGGCATGTTGTGATGTGATATGGTCAAGACGTGATGCTATATTTTATTGTATGAGATGATCATGTTTTGTAACCGAAGTTATCGGCAACTGGCAGGAGCCATATGGTTGTCGTTTTATTGTATGAAATGCAAACGCCCTATAATTGCTTTACTTTATCACTAAGCGGTAGCGATAGTCGTAGAAGCAATAGATGGCGTAAACGACAATGATGCTACGATGGAGATCAAGGTGTCGCGCCGGTGAAGATGGTGATCACGACGGTGCTTCGGAGATGGAGATCACAAGCACAAGACGATGATGGCCATATCATATCACTTATATTGATTGCATGTGATGTTTATCCTTTATGCATCTTATCTTGCTTTGATTGACGGTAGCATTTTAAGATGATCTCTCACTAATTATCAAGAAGTGTTCTCCCTGAGTATGCACTGTTGCCAAAGTTCGTCGTGCCCAGACACCACATGATGATCGGGTGTGATAAGCTCTACGTCCATCTACAACAGGTGCAAGCCAGTTTTGCACACGCAGAATACTCAGGTTAAACTTGACGAGCCTAGCATATGCAGATATGGCCACGGAACACTGAGACCGAAAGGTCGAGCGTGAATCATATAGTAGATATGATCAACATAGTGATGTTCACCATTGAAAACTACTCCATCTCACGTGATGATCGGTTATGGTTTAGTTGATTTGGATCACGTAAACACTTAGATGACTAGAGAGATGTCTGTCTAAGTGGGAGTTCTTAAGTAATATGATTAATTGAACTTAAATTTATCATGAACTTAGTCCTGGAAGTATTTTGCAAATTATGTTGTAGATCAATAGCTTGCATTGTTGCTTTTATATGTTTATTTTGATATGTTCCTAGAGAAAATTGTGTTGAAAGATGTTAGTAGCAATGATGAGGATTGGATCCGTGATCTAAGGTTTATCCTCATTGCTGCACAGAAGAATTATGTCCTTGATGCACCGCTAGGTGACAGACCTATTGCAGGAGCAGATGCAGACGTTATGAACGTTTGGCTAGCTCAATATGATAACTACTTGATAGTTTAGTGCACCATGCTTAACGGATTAGAATCGGGACTTCAAAGACGTTTTGAACGTCATGGACCATATGAGATGTTCCAGGAGTTGAAGTTAATATTTCTAGCAAATACCCGAGTTGAGAGATATGAAGTCTCCAAGAAGTTCTATAGCTAAAAGATGGAGGAGAATCGCTCAACTAGTGAGCATGTGCTCAGATTGTCTGGGTACTTCAATCGCTTGAATCAAGTGGGAGTTAATCTTCCAGATAAGATAGTGATTGACAGAATTCTCTAGTCACCATCACTAAAGTTACTAGAACTTCGTGATGAACTATAGTATGCAAGGGATGACGAAAACGATTCCCGAGCTCTTCGTGATGTTGAAATCGACGAAGGTAGAAATCAAGAGAGAGCATCAAGTGTTGATGATTGACAAGACCACTAGTTTCAAGAAAAGGGCAAAGGGAAAGAAAGGGAAACTTCAAGTAGAATGGCAAACAAGTTGTCACTCCCGTGAAGAAGACCAAAGCTGGACCAAAGCCTGAAACTGAGTGCTTACACTGCAAAGGAAATGGTCACTGGAAGCGGAAATGCCCTGAATATTTGGTGGATAAGAAGGATGGCAAAGTGAACAAGGGTATATATGATATACAGGTTATTGATGTGTGCCTTACTAGTGTTTATAGTAGCCCCTGAGTATTTGATATTGTTCGGTTGCTAAGATTAGTAACTCGAAATAGGAGTTACAGAATAAACAAAGAGTAGTTAAAGGAGAAGTGATGATGGGTGTTAGAAGTAGTTCCAAGATTGATATGATCATCATCGCACACTCCCTATACTTTCGGGATTAGTGTTAAACCTAAATAAATGTTATTTAGCGTTTGCGTTGAGCATGAATATAATTTGATCATGTTTATTGCAATACGGTTATTCATTTAAAGTCAGAGAATAATTGTTGTTCTGTTTACATGAATAAAACCTTCAATGGTCATACACCCAATGAAAATAGTTTGTTGGATCTCGATCATAGTGATACACATATTCATAATATTGATGCCAAAAGATGCAAAGTTAATAATGATAGTGCAACTTATTTGTGGCACTGCCGTTTGGGTCATATCGGTGTAAAGCGCATGAAGAAACTCCATAAAGATGGATTTTTGGAATCACTTGGTTATGAATCATTTGATCCTTGCGAACCGTGCCTTTGGGCGAGATGACTAAAACTCCGTTTTTCGGAACAATGGAGCGAGCAACAAACTTGTTGGAAATAATACATACTGATGTATGCAGACCAATGAGTATTAAGGCTCGTGGCGGGTATCGTTATTTTCTGACCTTCATAGATGATTTGAGCAGATATGGGTATATCTACTTGATGAAACATAAATCTGAAATCGTTGAAAGGTTCAAAGAATTTCAGAGTGAAGTGGAAAAATCATCGTAACAAGAAAATAAAGTTTCAATGATCTGATCGCAGAGACGAATATTTGAGTTACGAGTTTGGTCTTCAATTAAAATAATGTGGAACAGTTTCACAGCTCACGTCACCTGGAACATCACAATGTTATGGTGTGTCCGAACATCGTAACCGCACTTTATTGGATATGGTGCGATCTATGGTGTCTCTTACTGATTACCACTATTGTTTTGGGGTTATGCATTAGAGACAGTTGCATTCACGTTAAAAGGGCACCATCTAAATCCGTTGAGACGACACCATATGAACTGTGGTTTAGCAAGAAACCCAAGTTGTCGTTTCTTAAAGTTTGGGGCTGCAATGCTTACGTAAAAAAGTTTCATCCTGATAAGCTCAAACCCAAATTGGAAAAGTACATCTTCATAGAATACCCAAAGGAAACTGTTGGGTACACCTTCTATCACAGATCCGAAGGCAAGATATTCGTTGCTAAAAATGGATCCTTTCTAGAGAAGGAGTTTCTCTCAAAAGAAGTGAGTGGGAGAAAAGTAGAACTTGATGAGGTAACTGTACCTTCTCCCGAATAGGAAAATTGTTCATCACTGAAATCAGTTCCAGTGATTTCTACACCAATTAGTGAGGAAGCTAATGATGATGATCATGAAACTTCAGATCAAGTTACTACAGAACCTCGTAGGTCTTCCAGAGTACGGTCCGCACCAGCGTGGTACGGTTATCCTGTTCTGGAAGTCATGTTACTAGACCGTGATGAACCTACGAACTATGAGGAAGCGATGATGAGCCCAGATTCCGCAAAATGGCTTAAGGCCATGAAATCTGAGATGGGATCCATGTATGAGAACAAAGTGTGGACTTTGGTGGAGTTGCCCGATGATCGGCAAGCCATATTGTATAAATGGATCTTCAAGAGGAAGACGGATGTTGATAGTAGTGTTACTATCTACAAAGCTCGACTTGTCGCAAAAAGGTTTTTGACAAGTTCAAGGTGTTGACTACAATGAGATTTTCTTAACTGTAGCGATGCTTAAGTCTGTCCGAATCATGTTAACAAATGCCACAATTTATGGAATCTGGCAAATGGATGTCAAAACTGCATTCCTTAATGGTCTTCTCAAAGAAGAGTTGTGTATTATGCAACCAGAAGGTTTTGTCAATCCTAAAGGTACTAACAAAATGTGCATGCTCCAGCGATCCATCTATGGACTGGTGCAAGCATCTCGGAGTTGGAATATACGCTTTGATGAGTTGATCAAAGCATATAGTTTTGTACAAACTTATGGTGAAGCCTGTATTCACAAGAAAGTGATTGGGAGCACTACAACATTTCTGATAAGTATATGTGAATGACATATTGTTGATCGGAAATAATGTAGAATTATTCTGCAAAACATAAAGGAGTGTTTGAAAGGAGTTCTTTAAAATAAAGACCTCAGTAAAGCTACTTACATATTGAGCATCAAGATCTATTGAGATAAATTAAGACGCTTGATAAGATTTTCAATGAGTACATACATTGACAAGATTTTGAAGTAGTTCAAAATGGAACAGTCAAAGAAGGAGTTCTTACCTGTGTTGCAAGGTGTGAAGTTGAGTAAGACTCAAGACACGACCATGGCAGAAAATAGAAAGAGAATGAAAAGTCGTTCCCTATGCCTCAGTCATAGGTTCTATAAAGTATGCTATGCTGTGAACCAGACCTATTGTATACTCTGCCCTGGTTTGGCAAGGGAGTACAATAGTGATCTAGGAGTAGATCACTGGACATTGGTCAAAATTATCCTTAGTGGAATAAGGATATGTTTCTCAATTATGGAGGTGACAAAAGGTTCGTCGTAAAAGGTTACGTCGATACAAGTTTTGGCACTGATCCAGATGACTCTAAGTCTTAATCTGGATACATATTGAAAGTGGGAGCAATTAGCTAGAGTAGCTCCGTGCAGAGTATTGTAGACATAGAATATTTGCAAAATACATACGGCTCTGAATGTGATAGACCCGTTGACTAAACTTCTCTCACGAGCAAAACATGATCATACCTTTGTACTCTTTGGGTGTTAATCACATAGCGATGTGAACTAGATTATTGACTCTAGTAAACTCTTTGGGTGTTGGTCACATGACGATGTGAACTATGGGTGTTAATCATATACAGATATGATTATTGGTGTTAAATCACATGGCGATGTGAACTAGATTATTGACTCTAGTGCAAGTGGGAGACTGAAGGAAATATGCCCTAGAGGCAATAATAAACTTATTATTTATTTCCTTATTTCATGATAAATGTTTATTATTCATGCTAGAATCGTATTAACCGGAAACATAATACATGTGTGAATACATAGACAAACATAGTGTCACTAGTATGCCTCTACTTGACTAGCTCGTGAATCAAAGATGGTTAAGTTTCCTAGCCATAGACATGAGTTGTCATTTGATTAACGGGATCACATCATTAGGAGAATGATGTGATTGACTTGACCCATTCCGTTAGCCTAGCACTTGATCGTTTAGTATGTTGCTATTGCTTTCTTCATGACTTATACAAAGTTCCTACAACTATGAGATTATGCAACTCCCGTTTACCGGAGGAACACTTTGTGTGCTATCAAACGTCACAACGTAACTGTGTGATTATAAAGGAGCTCTACAGGTGTCTCCGAAGGTACATGTTGGGTTGGCGTATTTCGAGATTAGGTTTTGTCACTCCGATTGTCGGTGAGGTATCTCTGGGCCCTCTCGGTAATACACATCACTTAAGCCTTGCAAGCATTGTAACTAATGAGTTAGTTACGGGATGATGTATTACGGAACGAGTAAAGAGACTTGCCGGTAACGAGACTGAACTAGGTATTGGATACCGACGATCGAATCTCGGGCGAGTAACATACCGATGACAAAGGGAACAACGTATGTTGTTATGCGGTTTGACCGATAAAGATCTTCGTAGAATATGTAGGAGCCAATATGAACATCCAGGTTCCACTATTGGTTATTGACCGGAAACAGTTCTAGGTCATGTCTACATAGTTCTCGAACCTGTAGGGTCCGCACGCTTAACGTTACGATGACAGTTTTATTATGAGTTTATGAGTTTTGATTTACCGAAGGAGTTCAGAGTCCCGGATGAGATCGGGGACATGAAGAGGAGTCTCGAAATGGTCGAGACTTAAAGATTGATATATTGGACGACTATATTCGGACTTCGAAAAGGTTCCGAGTGATTCGGGTATTTTTCGGAGTAGCGGAGAGTTACGGGAATTCGTATTGGGCCTCATTGGGCCATACGGGAAAGGAGAGAAAGGGCCAAAAGGGTGGCCGCACCCCTCCCCTTGGACTAGTCCGAATTGGACTAGGGAGGGGGGGCGCCCCCTTCCTTCCTTCTCCTTCTCTCTTCCCTTTCCTTCTCTCCTACTCCTACTACATGGAAGGGTTCCTAGTTCTACTAGGAAAAGGGGAATCCTACTCCCGGTGGGAGTAGGACTCCCCTAGGGCGCGCCATAGAGAGGGCCGGCCCTCCCCATCCTCCACTCCTTTATATACGGGGGCAGGGGCACCCCATAGAAACACAAGTTGATCTACGGATCGTTCCTTAGCCGTGTGCGGTGCCCCCCTCCACCATCTTCCACCTCGGTCATATCGTCGCGGAGTTTAGGCGAAGCCCTGCGCCGGTAGAACATCAGCATCGTCACCACGCCGTCGTGCTGACGGAACTCATCCCCAACGCTTTGCTGGATTGGAGCCCGGGGAACGTCATCGAGGTGAACGTGTGCTGAACACGGAGGTGCCGTGTGTTCGGTGCTTGGATCGGTCGAATCGTGAAGACGTACGACTACATCAACCGCGTTGTCATAACGCTTCTGCTTACGGTCTACGAGGGTACATGGACAACACTCTCCCCTCTCGTTGCTATGTCATCACCATGATCTTGCGTGTGCGTAGGAATTTTTTTGAAATTACTACGTTCCCCAACATGTACACTTGTTGGATCGTGCAATATGTGCTATTGTACATGTGCTATTGTGAGTTTCATGGACAAATTTTTGGATTTGATCATTTAATTGAAAGAATGTTAGCCTGTTTGTTGTTGAAGTGTGTAAATTTGAAATCTCTGAATGATAAGGTTTGCATGTTCTATTGGAACAAATAATATTTGGGCTCTAAAAAGGTATGACCCAAACAATAGTGGACCAGAATGTTGTGCATTTATGAAAAGACGGTACAAAAAGGCTTAATGGAATGGACTGCGAAATGGCTAAGGCCTGGAAATAAAAACGCCAAATTGTTGGGCCCGACCCATGTACTTGACTCAAATTGAAAGAAAAAAACAACAAATGGGTTGAATTAATGGGCTCGGCCCATGTAAAACACTCAATCGGACCGGGATGAATCTTGTCAATGAACTTTTCAATTGGTTGTAATTTTGCCATGTCAGATTGCCACGTCGGACCCGACGTGGCCTGGGCAGACAACCAGTGACCAAAACAAAAGGTCATGGGTTCATCGACCTTCTGTTTTGGTCGTAAACGTCTACGACCTTCTTACAGAGAAGGTCGTTAATTTCAGTTTACGACCGCCAGCTTTTGACCTTCTGTTTTTGGTCATAAAAAGGTCGCAAATGAATAACAATGACCTTTCAGTGACCAATAGTCAAGGTCACAAGTAAACATATTTCTTGTAGTGGCTCGTCGGTTGTGCGGCGCGGCGGAGGTACGGCCCGGCGATGCAGGCAAGCAGCGGCGGCGAGCGAAGCTAGCGAGTGGCTCAGTTGCTGCAATCGGGCTGGCGGGAAAGCTAGCGAGTGGCGCGGGCCTGGTAGCTAGCGAGCGGCGCGGGAAAGGGAGCTAGCGAGCGGCGCGGCCTGGTAGCTAGTGAGCGGCGTGGCAGATAGCGAGTGGGAGCGGGCGCGGGTGGCCAGCGAGCGGGCGTGTGGAACGGGCGGCTAGCGGGATCGGGTTGGCGGGTGCATGGCGCGGCTAGCGAGGCGGGGGGATAGCAAGATCGAGCGGGCGCAGCGCGGGAGGGGAGGCGGCGGCGGCGTGGGGCAGCGGCGGGGGCAGATCGCGGCGGCGTGGGGCAGCGGCGGCGGCAGATCGCGGCGGCGGCGACCCGAGGCGGCGGCGGCCCGAGGCGGCGGCGGCGGCTAGGGTTAGGCGGAAGCGGGAGAGGATCGACTTGCGATAGATACCAGGTAGAGAATGATTTAGTGCATCGATATCTCATTGATCGTGCACTAGACACATATATATACGTACAAGGGTGCGACCCGTATCTTGTCTCATAAGATACACGTACATACAAAGAGAGACAAACACTACAAATACTGCATACAAAACCCAAATCTACATACATGTACACATGTTCAACGGAAGCAAATCAAATCAAATACAATTCCATTGCTCGTCCTATAAAATGGGAGAAATAACGCATGCCTCTGCACTTCCGTAAAGGTGACCAGCTTGAAGTTCATTTAGCCACTATCCTTAGGTGCATATAGTGTATAGAATAGACCTGGGAGGCATCAGGGAAGGCAGCGTTCCATGCGCTTGAGGAATAACGATGCCCACCATTAGCGCATCTAGAAATAACAGCACAAAGTCCCGGATGACGCTCTTCGTAGGTACTAGCAGCAGTCCCGCCAGTCCGTGTGTGCCTTTTTGCGCCTCTTGGACTTTCCATATTGGTGGCCGACATCAATACGGTTTTGCTATCGCGTGATGAGATTGGGTTTTTAGTATGATAACTGCTACACGTGTGGCATAAAGGAGTTCGGCCCATATGTTTTTTTTCTACCACACGTGTGACACGAAGGTGTTTTTTCCACATGTTTTTCTTTTCTTCCATATATGCATGCACACAAGAATGAAATTGATGATGACAGCAGAAATCTTTATGTATTCACAATTTTTTAAATTGTGTTATTTCTTAAATGAAAAACTAATTAAAATTTGTGCAACGTGACACTTCTGTTAACGGCGTGTTCAGTCTCTCGATGAGGTTCGCCGAGTTTTTTGTGACCGGAACTCGGCAAACATTGTTTATATTCACTGAGTTCTCGATAGAATGCATTCGGCATTATCAATGATTGTCGGGCCCCGTCCAGCCGAGTGCGTTGCGCCGAGTATGGCACTCGGGGAAGATTTCACCGTAATATGTGCTCTGCCGAGTTTCTTTGGAACTCGGCATAAACGGTGATTCTAGTAGTGATGCATATATCGTTGGTTTGGAAAGTGTCAATATTTTCCTCCAAAATAATAAATTTTTTGGAAGTAATCATGCATATATCATGCACCAACGCCTGGGAAGTCCATCTAAGTAAATAATTGGGAAGTAACCAAGCATATATCGTTGGAAAGTGCCCTTTTTTCCTCAAAAATGATCTTTTTTTATGAAGTAATCATGCATATATCATGCACCAACGCCTGGGAAATCCATCTAAGTTAATTTTCTTGCATGCATCGTCAATAGGGTGTCCATCTATTTTATGGCGTAATTGAAAGAGTGGCGGCATACAATTTATTTTTCCTTGTGTGGTTTCTATTGGGAGGGAGAAAAAATCGAGTGGAAGGGGGTGTTGGAAGGTGAGGCAAAAGAAAAACCGTGGGTACCGGCCTACCAACTTCTTCTTTAGAAGTAGAGATTATTTTATGATTCACTAATAAACCTGTTTTAAATTAATGTACCTTTGTTATTTTGTGGATCCTTTTTGAAGGTGTTGTGTTGGAGTGTTGTGAACTTTGTCTTCTAGCCGTTGATAAACTGCTCTATTCGGCACCAATGTTTGACTTTGCATGCCATTATCTTTCAACAATTAGTAATATATGGTTATGTGCATCTACGATGTAGAGGTCGGGGTTTTATCCCCCATTTGAAAAAAAAAAACTAGTGTGATTAATTTGCTAAAAGCTTTGTTTCACCTCCTTGAGAATATATTAACAGTTCTCGAATTGGTATCTTTAACTGACAATTAAGCTAACTAACAATCCAAGCTTAGTAGAACATGCAACTTTTTCATGATCATTTTTGCTCTAAAGCTTTTGCACAACGAGTTTTCCGGTCAACGTACGGAGCATTATTGATGCAGAGAATCTGCTGCATGCAGTAACCTCTCTATCTACCGTATAATTTTCTTCACCAAACAGTATAATCAATGTAGATTTAAATACAACTGAGAATCACTAATCGTGTGGTCGGAAATGTATGGTTGTGAGAATGACTAACTGAGTACATCATTCCCGAACCATATATAGTTGTGAGGTTGCTGAACCAAATCAAATCAAATACAGTTCCATTGCTCGTCCTATAAAACGGGGAGAAAGAATGCATTCCTCTGCAGTTGAGTAATGGTGATTCACTTGAGGTTCATTTAGCCACCACTATCCTTGGGTGCATGTAGTAATGTAGAATAGACCTGGGAGGCATCAGAGAAGGCAGCGTTCCATGCACCTCAAGAATGACGATGCCCTTCATCAGTACGTCTAGAGATAACGGCACAAAGTCCCGGATGACACTCTTCATTAGTACTAGAAACACTCCGTGTGCGCCTTTTTGTACTTCTTGGACTTTCCGTATTCGTGGCCAACATCGATATGGTTTTGCTATTGGGCGATCAGATCGGGTTTCTGGTGACTCGTTAGGGAGATGGATAACCCTTCGTTAGGGTTTGGCGCCCCTGGGGCGACGCCCTCGTCGCCGCCACGATCTGGCCAGCCAGCCGCCGTTCAGGTCCGCACCCTTTCCATGCGTGGCCCCCATCCGCGCTATGGACATGTTGCGGCTTCGTCCACCCGTAGCTTGTTGAGGAGATGGGGAATATTCAATCTGGTACACCCCATGGCGTTTGCGGCATGAACTCTGAGGAAAAGGTAGTCAGAAGCTCCGCCATCAGATGGCAACCTGGGTCCTCCGCCTATGCAGAAAGGCCTAGAGCTTGTAGCGAGTCACATCTAAAGCTGCCAGATCCTCCTGATCGAATCAAGATGGCGACTAGCGAACACACCCTTGGGACAGCTGGCTCTGTGGTGCCGACACCTCTGCTAACTATGGCGAACGGGCTGGTGGATCCCCGTGAGAACCTGGCAGCTGGTGGGGGCGAAAAAGGGGCACCCTTTGTGGACGCTACCCGCCCGAAGCCGGTTGCCGGGGGACCTAAGGGCTTGACCGGCGGCATCAACAGCTTAAGTTGGAATTGTCGCGGCGCGGGGAACACCACGACTGTTGGTGAGCTAGTTTCCCTGGTTAAAATCAACAATCCTAGCATTGTTTTTCTTTGTGAAACTTGCCAGAAAAAAGAAAAAATGCATCGCCTGCGGAATAGGTTGGATCTTCGTGGTTTCGAAGGAGTTAGTAGTGATGGCCTTAGTGGAGGTCTTGCTATGTATTGGCATGAGAGTCTGTCAATTGAAATAACACTTCTGCTTCGGTACACCCTCCCCCCTCACCCCCCAAACACGTGAACGGCCCAGATTAATCGATACCTCTTCATAAGTAAGGGCACGATGGTCATATATTAGAAATCATTCATCTGCTGTATACGATGTATAGTGAGCTGGGCCGGCCCATCTTTCCCTTCCTTTTTTTCCGATTTTAAATCGCGAAAAAATATGAGGCTGAGAGGAATCGAACCAGGTCCTACCTTGTACAAAATTCGACGTGATAACCAACCGGCGACTTGAGCACTTGTGTTTAGGTAGTTCTGTCTTGTCCTTTTCTTCCTTGCTCTTTCCTGTTTCTGATTTCCTTTTTTTCTTAGTTTTTCAAACATTTTTTTCGGTTTTCATTTCCCTTTTTTTCTTTTTAGTTTTATTTTCCTTTTTGTTTTACTTTTTCTTTTGAATGTGCAAACTTTTTCAGTTTCCTTTAAAAAAATCAATGAACTTTTTTTTAATATTGATGAATCTTTCTCGAGATGAATGATTTCTTTTTTAGAGTAGATGATTTTTAAGATGCATGATTTCTTTTTCTGAGCATGATTCAAGATGACTCTTTATTCATTTCCTGCAAAAGTTGAGTAGAGATTTCTTTTTTTCTAAATTGATGAATCTTTATTCAAGATGAATGATTTCTCAAGATGAATAAAGTTTTTTTTCTAAATTGATGAATCCTTCTAGCAACCGAACACCCTTCATTGAACATGGTCTAGTTTTGGATATTCTTGAAATGACCCCAACTTTTGCAGGAAGGTGGGCATTGCCCATGGTAGGCACCAGTGATAGGTTTGAATGATTTCTGACACCGCATGCAACTTGCGACACGCCCGATCATTTATCGGTCATTTTTCTTCGGAAAAACTCCAGAAAATGCAGAACTTGTTGAAAATCCAAACAACTTGGCATGGTGTCTTGAATTGGTCATACAAGGCCATGAAAAAATTAGGTCCATTTCAAGGATGTGAAGAAAACAACATGCTCTCAAAGAGAGCCTTCTGGCAACCGAACACCCTTTATTGAACATGGTCTAGTTTCGGACATTCTTGAAATAACCACAACTTTTTTAAGTAGGTGAGCATGTCCATGGTAGACATCCATGTCAAGTTTGAATGATTTATGACATCGTATACAAGTCGCGACACGTCCGACCATTTATCGACCTTTTTTGGCTGAGAAAACTCCAGAAAACGCAAAATTCATCAAAAAAACAAAAAAAAAGTTGGCATGGTGCATTTAGTTGGCCATACAAGGTCATATAAAAAATTGGGGCAATTTCATGGATGTCGAAACACAACGTGCTCTCAGGCGGAGCTTTCTGACCTACTTGAATACACTCATTTGAACATGGTCTATTTTTAGATATCCTTCAAATGACCACAACTTTTCCAAGAAGTTGAGCATGCACATGGTAGGCATCTATGTCAAGTTTGAACTATTTTCGACAGTGTATGCAAGTTGCCACATGTCCGAGCATTTATTTTCTTTTTTTTTACCGAGAAAACTCTAGAAAATGCAAAAATTATTGAAAACCAAAACAACTTGCCATGGTGTCTTGAATTGGCCATACAAGGCCATGGGAATAATTGGGGCCATTTAATGGATGTCTATTTTTGGATACGCTTGCAATAACCCAACTTTTGCAAGCAGGTGGGCCTACCCATGGTAGGAATCCATGCCAAGTTTGAACGATTTTCGACACCGTATGCAAGTTGCGACACGTTGGGCAATTTATCACCCTTTTTTGACAAAGAAAGCTTCAGAAAATGTAAAATTTGTAGAAAACCAAAAAACCTTGGCATGGTGCCCTGAATTGTTGCCAGTGAAAAAAATTAGGTCATTGGACGGATGTCGAGAAAAAACATGCTCCCAAACGGAGCCTTCTGACCTACCCCGACACCCTACGTTGAACATGGTGATTTTTCTACACGAATACAAAAAAATCGAGCAAATTGAAAAAAATTGTTACAAATTTTTATTTGTAGTTTTCTTGAAATTCCAAATTTAATAGTGACTTTCCTAAAATGTTAAAAGAAAAATGTTCGGGTTCAAAATTTTGTTAGCTCTTTGTAAAAATGTTTGTGTTTTGACATTATGAGCAATTTGAAAATACAAAAACATTCCAAGGAATTCATAAAATGTTCGCATTTTTGAAATAATTGTTCATAATTTCAGAAAATGTCCATGTTTTCAGTTTTGTTCCTCTTACAAGAAAATGTTCGTATTTTAAATTTTTTTTTTGCAGTTTCAAGAAATGTTCTCACTTTCAATTGTGCTCTTATTTTTCTAAAACAGAGTTTGAGGGTCTGAAACGTTGTTCACAAAAGGTTTGTGTTTAAAAAAATATGTTCACAAATTTTGAAAATGTTTGGATTTAAAAAAAATTACTTTGTGAAACAGAAATTCACATACGAAATTTCAAAAAAAATAGATCGTTTTGGACTAGTGATGTTATGCACTCGCAGGAGCTTGTGTGTTAGATCCGCGCACCCATTTATGTATTTGTGAATTGGTGTTAAAGTGTTGCCGCTTTCACTAATTCTTTAGGTCTTTAGGCGTGGCAGTCTGTAGCACTTGAGTTAGGCAGCCGAAGTGGCTAGCAGCGGTTGGAATTGTATGGTTGGTCGTGTGAGTTCGATACCCATATAGGGCGTAATTTTTGTTGATTTTCGAGCGCAAATGGGCCGGCCCAGGTTAGCTGTGCCTGTGCCGTATTCCAGCGTAGAGGAGGTCCTCCTACGTACAAAACTGGATACGATTTGTCAAAAGTCTAAATTACCCTTTATACGCTTTGTGAGGGGGGGTGTACCGAAGCATTCCTCTTGAAATAAAATCTAGCTCCAGCAGGTACATCGATGCCTATGTTCATGATGGGATGGATAAACCCCCGTGGCGATTGACATGTGTTTACGGTGAGCCAAGAACACAGAATCGACACTACATGTGGGAGACTATCCAAAAACTGCGAGCTGAATCTGATTTGCCGTGGCTCCTGATAGGGGACTTTAACGAGGTGTTGTGGCAGCTCGAGCACTTCTCAGCCACACCTCGCCCTGAAGCTCAAATGGCGGCCTTCCGCGAAGTTCTCTCCGTACAGACTTGGGGTTTGCAGGCATGCCCTATACTTATGATAACGGAAGACAAGCCAAAGCAAATGTACGTGTTCGGCTGGACCGTGCACTCGCTGATGACTCATGGCGTGACATTTTCTCGGATGGGCAGACTGTCCATCTAGTCTCACCGGCCTCTGATCATTGCCCCATACTAGTCAAGCTCCTGCAGGAGTCTCGAACAGCAGGAAGTCACCGGCCAAGACATCATTATGAGATTCTATGGGAGCGAGCTGCGGAGCTCCCTGAAGTTATTGCTGCGGCATGGAGATCAATGGGAACCAAAGCTGACTTGGGAGCAATTAAGGCCGGGCTGGATAACCTAATGACACACTTGCAAGGATGGAGTAAAAAACGTTTTGGCAACACTCTTAAGGAGCTAGAAAAGGTGCGTAAAGAGCTAGAGGATCTGCGAGCAAGTAATGCTGAACAGAGAGAAATCTGGCGAAAGTCAGATTATATGCAGGAACTCTTGTATCGGGAGGAGATGCTGTGGATGCAACGCTCTCGCATCAACTGGCTGCATGAGGGAGATCGCAATACAGAGTTCTTCCACCGAAAGGCTACTTGGCGTGCACGTAAAAATAGAATCAAGCGACTGCGTGATGAACATGGTGTTTGGCAGGAAGATGCTACAGCAATGCAGAAGTTAATACAGTCATATTTTCAGCAGCTTTTCACTAATGACCCAAACCTGGAGGCTAGCGATGTAGTACATCTGTTTCAGGAACATGCCACCGGAGACATGAATGATTTTCTGTGTAGAGATTTTACAGAGGAGGAAATCGGAGATGCTCCTTTTCAGATCGGGCCCCTTAAGGCCCCAGGCATCGATGGATTTCCGGCACGCTTCTACCAAAGGAACTCGGAGGTAATGAAGGCCGAGGTGGTTAATGCAGTAAAGTTATTTTTTGCCACAGGGGTGATGCCAGAGGGGGTAAATGACACTGTTATCGTACTTAATCCTAAGTGTGACCAGCCATCAACTGTGAAGGACTTCCGACCCATTAGCTTGTGTACGGTTCTTTACAAGGTGGTTGCTAAATGTTTGGTTAACCGTCTTCGGCCGATCCTGGGCGAGCTTATATCTGTTAACCAAAGTGCCTTTGTTTCCGAGCGTTTAATCACAGATAACGCCCTTTTGGCTTTTGAATGCATGCATTTTATTGAACATAACACAAAGGAGGACAAACAATTTTGTGCATACAAATTGGATCTATCAAAGGCTTATGATCGTGTAGACTGGGGATTTTTGAGGAAAGTGGTGCAAAGGTTAGGCTTCGCTTGCCGGTGGGTCGAATGGATAATGTCATGCATGACCACGATGAGGTATTCAGTCAAATTCAATGGAGCTATCCTGGATTCATTTTCCCCATTGCGCGGTCTCCGTCAAGGTGATCCGTTATCTCCATTCCTATTTCTTTTCGTGGCTGACGGTCTGTCTGCTCTACTCCAGAGAGAAGTGCAGGGCCAGAGTATTGAGCCTATAAAGGTGTGTCGTCGAGCGCCAGGTATATCACATCTCCTCTTTGCGGATGATAGCCTCCTATTTTTCAAAGCGGAGGTCCAACAGGCAGAACGGGTAAAACAAGTGCTTGTGGAATATGGTCAAGCTACGGGGCAGTTGATTAATCCTTAAAAATGTTCCATCTTCTTTGGAGAGACATGCACGATAAGAGTGCAAGAGGATACTAAAATTGTTCTTGGTGTGAGTAGAGAAAAGTTTGAGGCAAAATATTTGGGTTTGCCAACACCCGATGGACGCATGCACAAAGGTAAATTCCAGAATCTTCAATCAAGATTAGCCAAGAGAATCCTCCTTTGGGGTAACCAGTCTCAGGGCGGCAAGGAAATATTAATAAAAGCGGTGGCTCAGGCGTTACCAACACATATCATGGGTGTCTTTAAACTCTCATTTGGGTTATGTGATGATCTCACGCATATGACAAGGAATTTTTGGTGGGTTGCCGAGAATGGGAAAAGAAAGACACATTGAGTGGCCTGGGATAATATGGTGAAACCTAAAACTCATGGAGGCATGGGATTCAGAGACATGCGTTTGTTTAACCAAGCACTACTTGCTCGCCAAGCCTGGAGGCTGCTGGAATTCCCTAACTCCTTGTGTGCGCAGGTACTTAAGGCCAAATACTATCCCAATGGCATCCTGACAGACACAGTCTTTACTGGTAATGGCTCCTCCACTTGGCATGCGATTGAGTATGGCTCGAGCTACTTAAGAAAGGTATCATCTGGAGGGTAGGGAATGGAGCTAGCATACGAGCTTGGTGAGGTCCTTGGATCCCACGTAATCATCAGCTGCGTCCGATCACTGCTAGAGGGAGATGCCGGCTAAGATGGGTGGCGGATTTCATCGACCCCAATGGAAGCTGGAATATGGCCCTTGTCCGCCAACACTTCCTGCCTGTTGATGTTGCGGAAATCATCAAAATTAAACCGTCAACACGGAATCAAGAAGATTTTCTTGCATGGCACCCGGAGAAACGAGGAATGTTCACTGTGCGCAGTGCATACCACCTGGCTCTTGATGAAAAAATGTGTAACGAAAGCAGTGGCGCGTCCAGCAACAATCCAAGCGGTTACAGACCTGGCTGGAAGCTCATTTGGCAATGTCCAGTCCCTCCTAAGGTACGGATTTTTGCATGAAAGCTTGCATCTAATGCTTTGGCTACCCAGGAGAATATGTGCAGAAGAGGTATGGAGGAAGATCCCACATGCACTGTGTGTGGACGGGAACCAGAAGATGTTTTCCATGCCCTATTCCGATGCCCACATGCGCGTGAGCTCTGGGCAGCAATGCGTCAAGAATGGACCCTCCCAGCTGAAGGCGTTTTTGAGCCAACTGGGCCTGAATGGATATTGCAAGCTCTACATGCAATGACGGAGCAGCAACGGGCTATGGTTCTCATGATTCTTTGGCGTGTATGGCATTGCCACAATGAAATCACCCACCAAAAAATCCCACCAACGGCTCAAGGCTCAAAAAACTTCCTGGCAAGTTGCCTCAACTCTCTCTTGCTTATTCAGCAGCATCCTATTGTTGATGTTCAAAAGGGAAAGCAAGTGGTGTATTACGTCCAGAGCTGCACCACTACACGCCATTCGTCTGATGGCCGTCAAAAAGTGCGTCAGAAATGGGAACCTCCATCAGCGGACCGGGTCAAACTCAATGTGGATGGATCGTTCATTCCAGATGGGTCAGCAGGAACGGGCATGGCGCTTCGTGACAGTGCTGGATCCTCGATCTTCGTTGCATGCAGGTACCTCTTTGGATGCGCCGACGCTGTGGACGCAGAACTTGCTGCGATGGAGGAGGGCCTGGCCCTTGCGCTCCAATGGTCGCCACTTCCGTTGTCCGTGGAGACGGACTGTGCTGAAACTGTTGCCCTGGTGCAATCCTCCACCCCCAACATGTCGCGCTATGCGTCGCGTGTCCAGAATATTCGTGAACTTCTTCAGGAAAGAGATGTCTCGATCGTAAAAATCAGTCGCGAAGCCAACTTTGTGAGCCATGCATGGCTTAGCACAGCTAGGTAGAGAGCAGGTGAAAACTACAGTTTGGCTAAGAAATTTCCCTCGGGAAATTGCCATAGCTATGAACACCGATTGTATCTATATTGCTAGCTAATATATTCACTCTTTCCTCGCAAAAAAAAAAAGATCAGGCTTCTGGTATTATCCAACTGGAGCGACTATTCTATTATTAGTGCTTGGGGCGCTTAACAGCTTGACCTGTGGTCATTTTGTCCAAGGAAAACACTGATAATTCGTGCTTAGACCACACTACAACAGATGTAGTACCTTTTTTTAGGGGGAGATGTAGTACTTTCTGTTCTATCATTTCCAATCGCCTGACAAGGTCAACAAAATTGGCAGTTGATGCTTCTATGCCCATTTCTCCTCTAATTTTTTTCAGCATCTAGGTACGCAAATTATCTCTCAAAATATGTACACATTACGAAAAATCAGATGAAAATGTACCACAAAGAGACCTTACTCTCATATGAGATGGTGCATAATGTTAAGATATCTTAGAATCTTCTAGATGGTTTGTACGGTTGGTAGAGATAGGATGAATACCGAATCTGTTGAGATCATTTCGTACGTTTCAAGTATGTAACGACCCTTTCTTGTACGCCACGGATGGGGCTTTTCCATCCCTATATTAACACGTAACCGCGGCCTGCTACGGCAGGTAGAAACGCTTCCCAATTTACATGGTAATCAGAGCCAATCTTCCTTACCACATCTAGCTTTCCAATCTACCATCAATGGCGTCTTCATCCTCTACGGCGCCTTCCCTCTTTTCCAACCAAGTTTCCGAAAAACTCACCAGAGAGAACTTCCTCCTATGGAAGGCACAAGTCCTTCCTCAAATTCGTGGCCCTGGCCTTTATGGCTACCTTGATGGCAGCAAGCCTGCTCCCGAGCCTACCATCTCCTCCACCGACAAAGATGGAAAAACGGTGACTGTGCCGAATCCTCTCCACACCGCATGGGTAGGGATCGATCAGCAGATCCTTTCCTATCTTCTCAATTCCCTCTCAAAGGAGGTTCTCATCCATGTCCTTCATCTCGAGACCTCTGAAGCCGTGTGGAGCGCCCTCACCACCATGTTCGCATCACACTCCCGATCTCGCATCAACAACCTCCGCATATCCCTCTCCAATGCCCAGAAGGGCAATCAATCTGTCCCGGCGTATTTCTCTCGCATGAAGGGCCTAGCTGATGAACTTGCAGCCGCCGGGAAACCCATCGGCGAGGATGAGCTCGTCTCCTTTATCCTAGCCGGTCTTGACATGGAGTACAACCCTCTTGTTTCTGCTTTAGATGCCCGTACTGAACCAGTTTCTCTTGATGCGCTCTGTGGTCAGATGGCCAATTTCGATCAGCGGGTTGAGCTCCTACAGAACGCCGGGGGTGGATTCAAATCCTCGGCCAATTCTGCATCTCGTGGATGCGGTGGCTATCGCAGGCGGGGTGCTCCTCGTGGTCGCGACGGAGGGCGAGGCGGCAACAGCCGCGGTGGTGGTAACAGCGGCGGCAATGGTGGTGGTGCTCATCCCTCCTACAACAACAATAGGGGTGGGCGTGGTGGCAACAATGGTGCCTCCCGTGCTCCCGTGTGCCAGATCTGTGGCAAACCGGGGCACATCGCCATAAACTGTTGGTATCGCTACACCGACGACTACCCTCCGGAAGAGAAAACAGCCGGCTCCATCAACACCTCCAGCTACGGCATAGATGCCAATTGGTATGCCGATAGTGGTGCTACTGACCACATCACCGGCGAACTTCAGAAGCTTACAGTTCGTGACAACTATCGCGGTAGTGATCAAGTCTACACCGCAGATGGGTCAGGTATGCACATCAGCCACATTGGGCATTCGGTTATTAAAACCCCTTATGATAAAATTCATCTACGAAATATATTGCATGTCCCATCTGCCTCTAAAAATCTCCTTTCAGTTCATCGAATTGCTATTGATAACAATGCTTATCTTGAATTTTGGCCTACTTTCTTTTTCATAAAGGACCAAGCAACGGGGAGAATTCTTCATCGAGGCAGATGTAGAGACGGTCTTTACCCTTTGATCCCGCATAGGACATCCAATAAACAAGCCTTCGGTGCCATCAAGCTATCACCTTCACGGTGGCACGATCGACTTGGGCATCCATCTTTTTCTACCGTTCAACGTGTGCTTAGGAATAATAAGTTGCCGTGTCATGGCAAGCTAGATATTGAGTCTGTTTGTGACTCTTGCCAAAGAGCAAAGAGTCATCAATTACCTTATCCAGTTTCGAATAGTGTGTCTACTGTTCCTCTTGAATTAATTTTTTCTTATGTCTGGGGAGATGCCCCTCTTTTTGTTGGTAGATACAAATATTACGCCAGTTTCATCGAGGATTATAGTAAATTTTCTTGGATCTACCTTATCAAAAAGAAATCTGATGTATTCGAAGTATTCAAAAATTTCCAAGCACATGTTGAAGGTCAATTTGGTAGAAAAATTCTCACCGTCCAATCTGATTGGGGAGGCGAATACCAAAAATTAAATTCATTCTTTCAACAACTAGGCATATCGCATCATGTCTCCTGCCCGCACGCCCATCAACAGAATGGGTCAGCAGAACGAAAGCACCGTCATATTGTTGAAGTTGGTCTTGCTCTCCTTGCCAACGCATCTATGCCGTTAAAGTTCTGGGATGAAGCTTTCCTAGCAGCCACCTATCTCATCAACACTCTTCCCAGTAGCGTCATCAATTTCGACACTCCCTTTGAGTGCCTCTTTCATACTAAGCCTCACTATGCATCCCTTCGGGTCTTTGGTTGTGCTTGTTGGCCAAACCTCCGCCCATACAACACTCAAAAACTATCTTTCCGATCCAAAAAGTGTGTTTTCATAGGCTATAGTCCTCAGCACAAAGGGGTTAAGTGTCTTGACGTGTCCACTGCTCGTGTTTATATTTCTCGAGATGTTGTCTTCGATGAGACTCTTTTTCCCTTTGCATCACTCCATCCAAATGCAGGAGCTATCCTTTGAAAAGAAATTTTGCTTCTTCCCGATTTTCTCAAAAATCCATCTTTTGATCATGGGGGCGATAATAATTGTGATGCTCAAAATATGGCATGTGCTACTGACCAAACTTCTTCAAAGGATGGTGTGCAGGATACAGGAGATGTACAAAAACAATTGGGTGAAAATCTAGCCCAAAACAGATTAAATTTGGAGGCAAGTGATCCCTTATTTTATGTTGTACAAGATGACAGAAGCACGGGACACAGAGCAGATTCTGGCGCACGATCCCGTGCTGATCAGGGCGCCCGATCCGAGGCTGATCCGGCTGAAGCGGAAACTTCCAGCGCGCCAGGGTCGGCCCACCTCAGCCGCGAACCACCTGGCGTCGTGTGCTCACCCGCCTCCCGCATGCAGCCGCGGGCCAATCGCTCTCCTGCATGCAGTCCGGCGCGTGGGTCCGCAGAAACGGCACGCCCCGCTGACTCCTCGACACGCGCGCCTTCACCCGTGGGGAACCGCTCTCCCACGCTCAACAG
Organism: Triticum dicoccoides; assembly: GCF_002162155.2. NCBI lineage: Eukaryota > Viridiplantae > Streptophyta > Magnoliopsida > Poales > Poaceae > Triticum > Triticum dicoccoides. The sequence continues at coordinate 74,474,032 of NC_041393.1, forward strand.
ATCAGGAGGATCCGACGGGCCGGCCTCGCTCGCTGAGCCCGCGGGATCTTCTGCGGCAAGTGGGCAATCGACCAGTGGTGCTGCAGCACCCGGATCTTCTGCGGCTGGACCGGCTGAAGCAGCGCCCCAATCTTCTACGGTTGAACCTCCTGTGCGCAGTCATACACGATCCCAATCTGGGATACACAAGCCTCTACAACCAAAAGATGGTACAGTACTGTATGAAAAAAATTTCCGAGTTAAATATGGATCTTTTTGTTCCACAGGTGAGCCGCAAAGTGTACAAGAAGCGTTGGAGAGTATGAACTGGAAAAAGGCAATGGACACCGAATACTCGGCATTAATGAACAACAAAACATGGCATCTAGTTCCATCTAGTCATGGTAAAAATGTAATTGATTGTAAATGGGTGTATCGAATTAAAAAGAAAGCAGATGGTAGCATAGATAGATACAAGGCTAGATTAGTTGCAAAAGGCTTTAAACAAAGGTACGGGTTAGATTATGAGGACACTTTTAGTCTAGTCGTTAAAGCAGCTACTATCAGACTTGTTTTGTCTATTGCTGTGTCCAGGAGATGGAGCCTAAGACAGCTAGATGTGCAGAACGCGTTCCTTCATGGTGTTCTGAAAAAAGAGGTCTACATGAGGCAACCACCTGGCTATGAAGACAAAAATTCACCATTTCATGTGTGCAAGCTGGACAAGGCCTTGTATGGACTCAAGCAAGCACTAAGAGCATGGTACTCTCGGTTAAGCTCAAGATTACAAGAATTGGGTTTTACCCCTTCAAAGGCTGACACCTCATTATTTATTTTTAATAAATCCGGAGTAACAATATTTTTGCTCGTATATGTTGATGACATTATTGTTACTAGCTCCTCTCAGGAAGCAGTGTCAGCACTACTACATGATTTGGGTTCCAGCTTTGCACTCAAGGACTTGGGAGATTTACACTTCTTCCTTGGGATAGAGGTCAAGAAAACTGGAGACTGCATCGTGTTAACACAGGAGAAGTATGCCTCAGAAATCTTGACCAGAGTTGGCATGAAAGACTGTAAGCCTGCACCCACACCTTTGTCAAGCACTGAGAAACTTTCAGCTTTTGATGGTGAGCTTCCAGAACCGGAGGATAGTACAAGGTATAGAAGCGTTGTTGGGGCACTACAATATTTGACTCTCACAAGACCAGATATTTCTTTCTTGGTCAATAAAGTATGTCAGTATTTACATGCTCCAACTACAGTTCATTGGTCAGCAGTAAAAAGAATTCTTAGATATGTCAAAAACACCATCAACACAGGACTTGCATTTAGTAAGTCTTCATCTACTTTGTTAAGTGCTTTCTCAGATGCAGACTGGGCAGGATGTATTGATGATAGAAGATCAACTCGTGGCTTTGCAGTATTTTATGGTGCAAATCTAATTTCCTGGAGTTCAAGGAAACAAGCTATAGTGTCTCCCTCAAGCACTGAGGCTGAGTATAAATCGCTGGACAATGCAACGGCTGAAGTCATTTGGGTGCAGTCACTATTGAGAGAATTGGGTATACCCACGAGACATACTCCATGTCTATGGTGTGATAATCTTTGGGCAACCTATTTGTCAGCTAATCCTGTCTTTCATGCACGTACCAAGCATATTGAAATTGACTATCATTTTGTCAGAGAAAGGGTGGCAAGAAAACTACTTGATGTTCGTTTTGTGTCTTCAAAGGACCAGGTGGCGGATGGATTCACTAAGGCTCTACCAGTTCAAAATCTAGAAGACTTCAGACGCAATCTCACCTTAACCAAGGTGTGATTGAGGTGGGCTGTTAAGATATCTTAGAATCTTCTAGATGGTTTGTACGGTTGGTAGAGATAGGATGAATACCGAATCTGTTGAGATCATTTCGTACGTTTCAAGTATGTAACGACCCTTTCTTGTACGCCACGGATGGGGCTTTTCCATCCCTATATTAACACGTAACCGCGGCCTGCTACGGCAGATAGAAACGCTTCCCAATTTACACATAAGAGTGGTAGTCAGTTCTCGTCCGACAAGTTGTTGGCTCACCCATCCAGACCTTAACCTGATGGTACTCACATGTTTCTCCACACTAGCTTAAGTCAACGGAAACGATAAATAAGTAGAAAAGGATAAATTAAGAGGAATCGCACCATCAGAAGGAGAGAAAAGTACCAGGTTGATTAGAACAAGATCAAGAGGGGCAATACTCTGGTTAAACCAAGGAAAATATAGTGTGCTATGATAAAATAGTGCAGCCCTTAAAATTTGATATAGCAAAGCTATATCACCCTATAGCGGACAATCGTGCACTAACTTCAATTAGCAAGACATTGCTCAATGCTATAGTGCACTGTTTCTTTTCTTGGATTAAACACACTTACAATTATATCAGGGACTCAACAATATCGCAATTGGGCACTAGGTGTTATAGTAGAGCAAGGACATGTTAACCTACACATTAGTGCATCTCTGGACACTATGTTTATTCTCTAAGTCAAGAAAGTGATCGTACAAGCTATTATTTCAAAATTACGACTTTCGCAGTTCTATGATAGGACTTCCATACAATAGCACAGTTTTGTATTGTCAACATGTAAGATGTTTATAAGTGAAGCTCATCCTCCTCACAGTAGTTTGTCGTTATTTCCTTGTCAGTAATTATTAGCATTTTTTTGCATCTGATTTTATTTGTACTTTCCAATTTTTGCTATAGTTGGCCATGAAAAGTATGAGTTAAGAGATGATAATGTGTGTTAGGATTTAGGACACATATGCTAGGTTCGCAACTAGATTAATTCATGCATTACTGGAATGCCGGGGGCCGTTGTACCGAGGGGTTGGCCAGTTGGCACAAACCTATAATATTATGTTGAATTACCATATTATGTGTTTCAAATATCTCAATCTAAGTTCTATATTTGTTACAGCGTCTGCTTTTCAACTAGTTGCTGGGAGGGGTGGGTGGGTGGGGGGGAGCTAAGGAAAGTTGTGTTAAAAAAGAATGATCGGCGCCGGCGGAGAGAGGTTTGCCGAGCTTTATTACATTTATTACCCATTGGTTTTGAAAGGCAATATCACATCTCACCCACCTTCTCATAATATCTAGATGTTAGTTTCGTATAGTGAAAATTTTGGTTGAATGCTTAGTGTTCTTAAATACCTTCTTTTTAAAAGTTTCCAAGCTCGGAATATCCTTGTCATTCTTTTGTTTCATATTCAGTCTTTGTTAAATGTTTAGAATATGTAGTGAAGAGAAATTCATTTGGCACAACATATTTTAAATCTTAATAATAAATGCGAGCAACATCTTATCATCGGGGAAAAGAAAGAGTGGATGCATTCTGCACAAACAGGTCTACCAGTACCTGGTGCATGTTGTGTTGGGGAACGTAGTAATTTCAAAAAATTTCCTACGCACACGCAAGATCATGGTGATGGCATAGCAACGAGAGGGGAGAGTGTTCGTCCACGTACCCTCGTAGACCATAAGCGGACGCGTTATGACAACGCGGTTGATGTAGTCGTACGTCTTCACGATCCGACCGATCCAAGCACCGAACGTACGGCACCTCCGAGTTCAGCACACATTCAGCTCGATGACGATCCCCGGACTCCGATCCAGCAAAGCTTCGGGGATGAGTTCTGTCAGCACGACGGCGTGGTGACGATGATGATGTTCTACCGGCGCAGGGCTTCGCCTAAACTCCGCGACGATATGACCGAGGTGGAATATGGTGGAGGGGGGCACCGCACACGGCTAAGGAACGATCTATAGATCAACTTGTGTGTCATGGGGTGCCCCCCTGCACCCGTATATAAAGGAGGGAGAGGGAGGTGCGGCCGGCCTAGGAGGGGGCGCGCCAAGGGGAGTCCTACTCCCACCGGGAGTAGGACTCCCTCCTTCCTTGTTGGAGTAGGAGAAGTGGAAAGAGGGGGAGAGGGAAAAGGAAAAGGGGGCTGCCCCCCTTGTCCAATTCGGACCAGAGGGGGGGCGCAGGCCTCTTTCCTTTTGGCCTCTCTCCTCTATTCCCGTATAGCCCAATAAGGCCCATATACTCCGCGGCGAATTCCCGTAACTCTCCGGTACTCCGAAAAATACCCGAATCACTCGGAACCTTTCCGAACTCCGAATATAGTCGTCCAATATATTGATCTTTATGTCTCGACCATTTCGAGACTCCTCGTCATGTCCCTGATCTCATCCGGGACTCCGAACTCCTTCGGTACATCAAAACTCCTAAACTCATAATATAACTGTCATCGTAACGTTAAGCGTGCGGACCCTACGGGTTCGAGAACTATGTAGACATGACCTAGAACCATTCTCGGTCAATAACCAATAGCGGAACCTGGATGCCCATATTGGTTCCTACATATTCTACGAAGATCTTTATCGGTCAAACCGCATAACAACATACGTTGTTCCCTTTGTCATCGGTATGTTACTTGCCCGAGATTTGATCGTCGGTATCCAATACCTAGTTCAATCTTGTTACCGGCAAGTCTCTTTACTCGTTCTGTAATGCATCATTCCGTAACCAACTCATTTGGTCACATTGCTTGCAAGGCTTATAAAGATGTGCATTACCGAGAGGGCCCAGAGATACCTCTCCGACAATCGGAGTGACAAAACCTAATCTCGAAATACACCAACTCAACATGTACCTTCAGAGACACCTGTAGTACTCCTTTATAATCACCCAGTTACGTTGTGATGTTTGGTAGTACCCAAAGTGTTCCTCCGGTAAACGGGAGTTGCATAATTCTCATAGTTACAGGAACATGTATAAGTCATGAAGAAAGCAATAGCAACATACTAAACGATCAAGTGCTAGGCTAACGAAATGGGTCATGTCAATCACATCATTCTCCTAATGATGTGATCCCATTAATCAAATGACAACTCTTTTGTCCATGGCTAGGAAACATAACCATCTTTGATTAATGAGCTAGTCAAGTAGAGGCATACTAGTGACTATATGTTTGTCTATGTATTCACACATGTATCATGTTTCCGGTTAATACGATTCTAGCATGAATAATAAACATTTATCATGAAATAAGGAAATAAATAATAACTTTATTATTGCCTCTAGAGCATATTTCCTTCAGTCTCCCACTTGCACTAGAGTCAATAATCTAGTTCACATCGCTATGTGATTTAACACCAATATTCACATCTACATGTGATTAATACCCATAGTTCACATCATCATGTGATCAACACCCAAAGGGTTTACTAAAGTCAATAATCTAGTTCACATCGCTATGTGATTAACACCCAAAAGAGTACTAAGGTATGATCATGTTTTGCTTGTGAGAGAAGCTTAGTCAATGGGTCTGTCATATTCAGAGCCGTATGTATTTCGCAAATATTCTATGTCCACAATGCTCTGCACGGAGCTACTCTAGCTAATTGCTCCCACTTTCAATATGTATCCAGTTTGAGACTTAGAGTCATCTGGATTGGTGTAGAAGCTTGCATCGTTGTAACTTTTACGACGGGCTCTTTTATCACCTCCATAATCGAGAAACATCTCCTTAGTCCTCACTAAGGATATTCTTGACCCATGTCCAGTGATCTACTTATTAGATCAAAATTGTATTCCTTTGCCAAACACAGAGCAAGGTATACAATAGGTCTGGTTCACAGCATAGCATACTTTATAGAACCTATGACTGAGGCATAGGGAATGACTTTTCATTCTCTTTCTATTTTCTGCAATGGTCAGGTCTTGAGTCTTACTCAACTTCACACCTTGTAACACAGGTAAGAACTCCTTCTTTGACTGTTCCATTTTGAACTATTTCAAAAATTTATCAAGGTATGTATTCATTGAAAAATCTTATCAAGCATCTTGATCTATCTATATAGATCTTGATGCTCAATGTGTAAGTAGCTTCACCGAGGTCTTGCTTTGAAAACCTCTTATTCAAGTATCCTTTCATGCTATCCAGAATTTCCATATCATTTCCAATTAACAATATGTCATCCACATATAATATTAGAAATGCTACAGAGCTCCCACTCACTTTCTTGTAAATACATGCTTCTTCAAAAGTCTGTATAAAACCATATGCTTTGATCAACTCATCAAAGCATATATTCCAATTTCGAGATGCTTGCACCAGTCCATAGATGGATCGCTGGAGCTTGTACAATTTGTTAGCATCTTTAGGATTGACAAAAACTTTCTGGTTGCATCATATACAACTCTTCTTTAATAAATCCATTAAGGAATGCGGTTTTGACATCCATTTGCCAGATTTCATAAAATGCGGCAATCACTAACATGATTCAGACAGACTTAAGCTTCGATACTAGTGAGAAAATCTCATCGTATTCAACACCTTGAACTTGTTGAAAACCTTTCGCAACAAGTCGAGCTTAGTAGATAGTAAAACTACTATCAGTGTCCGTCTTCCTCTTGAAAATCCATTTATTTAACATGGCTTGCTGATCATCGAGCAATTCAATCAAAGTCCATACTTTGTTCTCATACATGGATCATATCTCAGATTTTATGGCCTCAAGCCATTTCGTGGAATCTGGGCTCATCATCGCTTCCTCATAGTTCGTAGGTTCATCATGGTCTAGTAACATGACTTCCAGAACAGGATTACCGTACCACTCTGGTGCGGACCATACTCTGGAAGACCTACGAGGTTCTGTAGTAACTTGATCTGAAGTTTCATGATCATCATCATTAGCTTCCTCACTAATTGGTGTAGGAATCACTGGAACTGATTTCTGTGATGAACTACTTTCCAATTCGGGAGCAGGTACAGTTACCTCATCAAGTTCTACTTTCCTCCCACTCACTTCTTTCGAGAGAAACTCCTTCTCTAGAAATGATCCATTCTTAGCAATGAATGTTTTGCCTTTGGATTTGTGATAGAAGGAGTACCCAACAGTTTCCTTTGGGTATTCTATGAAGATGCACTTCTCCGATTTGGGTTCGAGCTTATCAGGTTGAAACTTTTTCACATAAGCATCGCAGCCCCAAACTTTTAAGAAACGACAACTTTGGTTTCTTGCCAAACCACAGTTCATAAGGCGTCGTCTCAACGGATTTTGATGGTGCCCTATTTAACGTGAATGCGGCCGTCTCTAAAGCATAACCCCAAAACGATAGCGGTAAATCAGTAAGAGATATCATAGATCGCACCATATCAAGTAAAGTACGATTACGACGTTCGGACACACCATTTCGTTGTGGTGTTCCAGGTGGCGTGAGTTGCGAAACTATTCCACATTGTTTCAAGTGTAGGCCAAACTCATAACTCAAATACTCTCCTCCACGATCAGATCGTAGAAACTTTATTTTCTTGTTACGATGATTTTCCACTTCACTCTGAAATTCTTTGAACTTTTCAAATGTTTCAGACTTGTGTTTCATCAAGTAGATATACCCATATCTGCTCAAGTCATCTGTGAAGGTGAGAAAATAACGATACCCACCGCGAGCCTCAACATTCATTGGGCCACAAACATCAGTATGTATGATTTCCAACAAATCAGTTGCTCGCTCCATAGTTCCGGAGAACGACGTTTTAGTCATCTTGCCCATAAGGCACGGTTCGCAAGTACCAATTGATTCATAATCAAGTGATTCCAAAAGTCCATCAGTATGGAGTTTCTTCATGCGCTTTACACCGATATGACCCAAACGGCAGTGCCACAAATAAGTTGCACTATCATTATTAACTCTGCATCTTTTGGTTTCAACACTATGAATATGTGTATCACTACTATCGAGATTTAATAAAAATAGACCACTCTTCAAGGGTGCATGACCATAAAAGATATTACTCATATAAATAGAACAACCATTATTCTCTGATTTAAATGAATAACCGTCTCGCATCAAACAAGATCCAGATATAATGTTCATGCTCAACGTTGGCACCAAATAACAATTATTCAGGTCTAAAACTAATCCAGAAGGTAGATGTAGAGGTAGCGTGCCGACCGCGATCACATCGACTTTGGAACCATTTCCCACGCGCATCGTCACCTCGTCCTTGGCCAGTGCTCGCTTATTCCGTAGTCCCTGTTTCGAGTTACAAATATTAGCAACAGAACCAGTATCAAATACCCAGGTGCTACTACGAGCTCTAGTTAGGTACACATCAATAACATGTATATCACATATACCTTTGTTCACTTTGCCATCCTTCTTATCTGCCAAATACTTGGGGCAGTTCCGCTTCCAGTGACCAGTCTGCTTGTAGTAGAAGCACTCAGTTTCAGGCTTAGGTCCAGACTTGGGTTTCTTCTCTTGAGCAGCAACTTGCTTGCTGTTCTTCTTGAAGTTCCCCTTCTTCTTCCCTTTGCCCTTTTTCTTGAAACTAGTGGTCTTGTTGACCATCAACACTTGATGCTCCTTCTTGATTTCTACCTCCGCAGCTTTTAGCATTGCGAAGAGCTCGAGAATAGTCTTGTTCATCCCTTGCATATTATAGTTCATCACAAAGCTCTTGTAGCTTGGTGGCAGTGATTGGAGAATTTTGTCAATGACGCTATCATCCGGAAGATTAACTCCCAATTGAATCAAGTGATTATTATACCCAGACATTTTGAGTATATGTTCACTGACAGAACTATTCTCCTCTATCTTGCAGCTGTAGAACTTATTGGAGACTTCATATCTCTCAATCCGGGCATTTGCTTGAAATATTAACTTCAACTCCTCGAACATCTCATATGCTCCATGACGTTCAAAACATCGTTGAAGACCCGGTTCTAAGCCGTAAAGCATGGCACACTGAACTATAGAGTAGTCATCAGCTTTGCTCTGCCAGATGTTCTTAACGTCGTCAGTTGCATCAGCAGCAAGCCTGGCACCCAGCGGTGCTTCCAGGATGTAACTTTTCTGTGCAGCAATGAGGATAATCCTCAGGTTACGGGCCCAGTCCGTGTAATTGCTACCATCATCTTTCAACTTTGCTTTCTCAAGGAATGCATTAAAATTCAATGGAACAACAGCACGAGCCATCTATCTACAAACAAACATAGCCAAGCAAAATACTATCAGGTACTAAGTTCATGATAAATTTAAGTTCAATTAATCATATTACTTAAGAACTCCCACTTAGACAGACATCTCTCTAGTCATCTAAGTGATCACGTGATCCAAACCAACTAAACCATAACCGATCATCACGTGAGATGGAGTAGTTTTCAATGGTGAACATCACTATGTTGATCATATCTACTATATGATTCACGCTTAACCTTTCGGTCTCCGTGTTCCGAGGCCATATCTGCATATGCTAGGCTCATCAAGTTTAACCTGAGTATTCCGCGTGTGCAAAACTGTCTTGCACCCGTTGTAGATGGACGTAGAGCTTATCACACCCGATCATCACGTGGTGTCTGGGCACGACGAACTTTGGCAACGGTGCATACTCAGGGAGAACACTTCTTGATTATTAAGTGAGAGATCATCTTAAAATGCTACCGTCAATCAAAGCAAGATAAGATGCATAAAGGATAAACATCACATGCAATCAATATAAGTGATATGATATGGCCATCATCATCTTGTGCTTGTGATCTCCATCTTCGAAGCACCGTCGTGATCACCATCGTCACCGGTGCGACACCTTGATCTCCATCGTAGCATCGTTGTCGTTATGCCATCTATTGCTTCTACGACTATCGCTACCGCTTAGTAATAAAGTAAAGCAATTACAGGGCGTTTGCATTTCATACAATAAAGCGACAACCATATGGCTCCTGCCAGTTGCCGATAACTTCGGTTACAAAACATGATCATCTCATACAATAAAATATAGCATCACGTCTTGACCATATCACATGACAACATGCCCTGCAAAAACAAGTTAGATGTCCTCTACTTTGTTGTTGCAAATTTTACGTGGCTGCTACAGGCTTAGCAAGAACCGTTCTTACCTACGCATCAAAACCACAACGATAGTTCGTCAAGTTAGTGTTGTTTTAACCTTCGCAAGGACCGGGCGTAGCCACACTCGATTCAGCTAAAGTGAGAGAGACAGACACCCGCCAGCCACCTTTAAGCACGAGTGCTCGCAACGGTGAAACCAGTCTCGCGTAAGCGTACACGTAATGTCGGTCCGGGCCGCTTCATCTCACAATACCGCCGAGCCAAAGTATGACATGCTGGTAAGCAGTATGACTTGTATCGCCCACAACTCACTTGTGTTCTACTCGTGCATATAACATCAACGCATAAAACCAGGCTCGGATGCAACTGTTGGGGAACGTAGTAATTTCAAAAAAATTCCTACGCACACGCAAGATCATGGTGATGGCATAGCAACGAGAGGGGAGAGTGTTCGTCCACGTACCCTCGTAGACCGTAAGCAGAAGCGTTATGACAACGCGGTTGATGTAGTCGTACGTCTTCATGATCCGACCGATCCAAGCACCGAACGTACGACACCTCCGAGTTCAGCACACGTTCAGCTCGATGACGATCCCCGGGCTCCGATCCAGCAAAGCTTTGGGGATGAGTTCTGTCAGCACGATGGCGTGGTGACGATGATGATGTTCTACCGGCACAGGGCATCGCGTAAACTCCGCGACGATATGACCGAGGTGGAATATGGTGGAGGGGGGCACCGCACACGGCTAAGGAACGATCCATAGATCAACTTCTGTGTCATGGGGTGCCCCCTGCCCCCGTATATAAAGGAGGGAGAGGGAGGTGCGGCTGGCCTAGGAGGGGGCGCGCCAAGGGGAGTCCTACTCCCACCGGGAGTAGGACTCCCTCCTTCCTTGTTGGAGTAGGAGAAGTGGAAAGAGGGGGAGAGGGAAAAGGAAAAGGGGGCTGCCCCCCTTGTCCAATTCGGACCAGAGGGGGGGCGCAGGCCTCTTTCCTTTTGGCCTCTCTCCTCTATTCCCATATAGCCTAATAAGGCCCATATACTCCCCGGCGAATTCCCGTAACTCTCCGGTACTCCGAAAAATACCCGAATCACTCGGAACCTTTCCGAACTCCGAATATAGTCGTCCAATATATCGATCTTTACGTCTCGACCATTTCGAGACTCCTCGTCATGTACCTGATCTCATCCGGGACTCCGAACTCCTTCGGTACATCAAAACTCATAAACTCATAATATAACTGTCATCGTAACGTTAAGCGTGCGGACCCTACGGGTTCGAGAACTATGTAGACATGACCTAGAACTATTCTCGGTCAATAACCAATAGCGGAACCTGGATGCCCATATTGGTTCCTACATATTCTACAAAGATATTTATCGGTCAAACCGCATAACAATATACGTTGTTCCCTTTGTCATCGGTATGTTACTTGCCCGAGATTTGATCGTCGGTATCCAATACCTAGTTCAATCTCGTTACTGGCAAGTCTCTTTACCCGTTCTGTAATGTATCATTCCGTAACCAACTCATTTGGTCACATTGCTTGCAAGGCTTATAAAGATGTGCATTACCGAGAGGGCCCAGAGATACCTCTCCGACAATCGGAGTGACAAAACCTAATCTCGAAATATACCAACTCAACATGTACCTTCGGAGACACCTGTAGTACTCCTTTATAATCACCCAGTTACGTTGTGACGTTTGGTAGTACCCAAAGTGTTCCTTCGGTAAACGGGAGTTGCATAATTCTCATAGTTACAGGAACATGTATAAGTCATGAAGAAAGCAATAGCAACATACTAAACGATCAAGTGCTAGGCTAACGGAATGGGTCATGTCAATCACATCATTCTCCTAATGATGTGATCCCATTAATCAAATGACAACTCTTTTGCCCATGGCTAGGAAACATAACCATCTTTGATTAATGAGCTAGTCAAGTAGAGGCATACTAGTGACTATATATTTGTCTATGTATTCACACATGTATCATGTTTCCGGTTAATACAATTCTAGCATGAATAATAAACATTTATCATGAAATAAGGAAATAAATATTTACTTTATTATTGCCTCTAGGGCATATTTCCTTCATGTTGGGCATCCATTGTCGTAGAGAAACTGCCACACATATTCTACCATGTGCTAGTGGCACGATGACGCCATTGGATAGAGCTGAGCAAGTGGTCGTTCAACCTAACAGTGGTAACTATATCAACATGTATGGTAATTGTCTCTGTGCCATGGCTATTAACTGCACGATCTTGATGTTGAGTCAATTTGGACCGTCCTCCATGACATGTGCTATTGTAGCTAGACTCACTGTGTGCACTACAAGATAATGGCTGCAAGGTTTAGAACGCTTTAGAAAATAAACTTGTACTGCACTAGAAATTATTTGGATGGAAATATGAGGGTCACATCCTTGAAAATATGAGGATCACATCCTCATTGATTCACTTTTGTACTTAATCGTACAATGTCATGTGGGCTGCATGTTATTTGGCATGCAATAGTCTTGGTATAGTGATGAAATCAATGTGAAAAACAAAATCTACCTTGCTACTCCCTTTGGTCCCTGGTGACACGCAAACTAGAACAAAGTGCAGCAGCACCCAGAAAGATTCCTCCATGGAGGTGAGGGACACCTTTAGGTGTTGCCATCATCGATTCCAGAACACCGGCAGAGCATGGCTTTGTCCCACAATGCCACACATTCCACCAGTCACGCCCAAACATGACCAACAACACTGGAGTCGTCGCAACCCTCTGATCGTGTCCTTCATGTCATACACAGGAAGAGGAGCCTAGCCTATCGGCTAGGGAGTGCGATGCAAGTCACCACCACACCGGGACCTATTGAAGAACTTGGGGACACCTCCACCGCCGGACCACAACACCCAGAAAGCTACCCCATCCCGTGCCACCACCTAAAGCTCCAAGGGTCATGCACCAACCACACACCTAATCTCGCACGTGTCTGGATAGTATCCGCCACCACACCGACCTACACATCCAGCTCTTGCGTCACCATCAAGGAGATCGACCACACCACACTGCTACCGCTTGCAGCTATTTGGAGCGAGCCTCGCCAATAATGCGGAGGCCTAGAGGGCACCGGGGAAGGGCGGGGGCTCCTTGTTGGCGCCTTGGAAAGCAACCAGGAAGGCCCTTCGTCATTTTTTTATCCTATAAACATATAAACATATAACGAATAGTTTGGACAATACACTTAGAGCATCTTCATCCACGTACCTCTAATTCAACCCCTCAAATGACCGCGGACGCGCCGGGTCAGTGACCGGGCGTGTCCGTTTTAAGCCTCTATTTCGAAGCCACAATCCTCATGTTCTTCCTCATAGGTCCGGTCACTTGCACGTGATTGGTCGATATGAAGAGAGAGAAAGAAAAGAATGAATAAAGAAAGAGAAAAAATGGTCCGGGGTGGGGGCGTGTCCTATGTGGCGGATTGACCAGACGCGTCCGGGCGTGTCCGCGAGCCCTCATATCCTATCCATATTTGAGATGGATATGAGGGTTTGCGGACAGTCCGGACATATAGAAAAGATATGAGAGGTCCGGTTGGGTCAATTTTTTCTCTCTCTCCTGCCCGTTCACTGACTGGGTACGTTGGCGGGCATATGAGAGATGGTTTGAGGCATCCGGTTGTAGATGCTCTTACCGAACACATTGTCGCACATCTAAACACAATACATACAACTAAGGAAAGTACATCAGAAGACACTACATCTAAATGCATTACATGTAAGGGCACTGCAAAACATGCAGATACGTCAATGCCCTTAATTCGGAGATGTGAGCCAGTAGTGCAAAAAATGACTTAAAACTTTCGCCAAAACATATAAAGATAGGACCTATTGTTGAAAAGCTTGCCACCAATGCACACATCGCAAAATTTGGACCCCCCTTTCAAAAGTGAATATACTTTTCCAGTCTAGTAGAAAAGCTAGAGCTTCCTTTCCATTGGGAGACCTTCCCCTAAGCGTAACAACTGGCGTGGGTGCCACACATTGGGATGGGGGTGGGGGCACACTCAATCCTAGCGTGTCACTTGTTGCACAAGGATGCATTCAAAAGTGACCTCCATGGGAGGGTAAAAAAAAATCTAGCCAAGACCGCATAATTCTGTTGAATTCAAATTTGTATGTTAAATATCTCCAAGGATAAATTGTACTCCCTCCGTCCGGAAATACTTGTTGGAGAAATGGATGCATCTAGACGTATTATAGTTCTAGATACATTCATTTTTATCCATCTATACGACAAGTATTTTCGGACGGAGGGAGTACTATACTATAAGACCATTGTAACACAAGTTGCTAAATGTACTGCCATGACATTTTGGGTCCAAGTAAGGTCATGTTAAAAAAGAAGCTTGGGTGCAACATATTAATCTTAATCATCTTGTCCTTTTCCACCAACCTTCTGGTATCATACCTAGTGTTGCTTCTCGTACTTTAAATTGGGTTGAATGTTCAATGTCTACTTACATTTTTATCATTTTCGTACCCAATCTTGTAAATGATGAAAAGATGCAGTGATGAGAAATTCATAGGTCCTTCTCGCATGTGACATATCTGTGATAAATTTTTTTGCGTATGCCATATCTACCATCTTAAATCTTTTCTAATCCTGTGTGTGCTCCATGCATCAGATGACTTAGCTTTTCTCCAGTGTAACAATGTTTAATTGACAGGGAAGGCATATACATGATGTTAAGCATTTTCAGTAGCAGCCGGATGTTCCAAGTAGAGAAGAGCCGAAAAGATGGTTGGCTCCTTCTTCCAACAGGTGTGCCTAGTGCCTAATGGCGTAAACGCTTTAGCCGATGAAAATCCCATAAATATCTTATCTCATGCTAGCGGGAAGATGATTCGTTGGGTGGAACTAGGCGCACGGCTTCCCTACCAAACCAAGCTCACAAGCATGTACGACCCCGTCTATGTGCCATGGATTTTGATCGCTCAGTCTCCTCAAATATTGACGCCGTGGCTTTTGTTTTGCACTCTGGCACACTAAAATTTTGAACATTGTCAACAATCCAGATGTGCTATTGTAATTTCTGATGCCTCCTAGTCCTACTCCCACTATGTGCACTATGAAGAAAATAGTTGCAAGGTTTTCATCGCTTTCGAAAATAAACGTCTATTTCACTAGCACATATTTGCGTGGACAACATACCATCAAAAAGCAACCAAATTCATCATCTCTCTCCCCAATTTATAAGGAGAGCAACTGAAGTGTGCTTTGATGTGTTTCAACAACCCAACTATATACGAGGGTCACACGGTCATTGACTCAATTGTACTCAAGCGTACAATGTCTATTGGGGTGCAAACTATCTACACCTCATAGTAGCTTCACATATATATAGTGATGAAATCAACATGAAAAGAATTATATCAACTGCATTACTCCCTTCTATCCTAATTGTTGGTAGTTATCTCCTTGCGTGAGAATCAAGGGATTTGCATCTGCCCTAAGTTATTCTAGAACAGGGTAGTTGTAATTTACAACATGCTACACATTGCACTAGTGTTGTAGCGTGGGGTGATGCAGTTATGGGTGCACGGCTCCATTCACTAGGACAGTGGCATTTACTACTCCGTCCATCCCATATAAAATAATATAAGAACGTTTTTGTCCCAGTATTCATATTCAGGCGCCCTTTGTCAATCATGCTTGTTGAAGAGATGAACTTTTTTTTAGCATAAGAGATGCACTTATGTGGAGGTGTATATATAGTGGCGTGCGTACATGTATTTCTTTTTTGGGTGGGATGTGCATACTTTTATTTATCTCTTCTGCGATAAAAAGTAATAGTATATGCTCATTTTCCTAACAAAAACTTCAACAATGCCTCCTTATAGAAAATTTAACTAGGGACCCCGCCCCGAAGACTTAGTCCACTCGTCCAGGTTTTTAAGGCCGTACCTTTAAATCTCTTTTACTTCCTCAACAAATCTGACACTCCCTCTGTAAAGTAATATAAGATCTTTTGGATCTCTAAAGATCATTTAAAAAGTAGCTAGACGTGTATTTCTCAACATATAAATAAAATAAAAAACTGAAGAAAATCAAGAAATAAAAAAAAGAAAATGGAAAAACCGCACGACAGGTTCTAAAATAATTCATACCGGTCTGTAGAATCTTCTCAAAACCACTTTAATTGGCCGGCGCACTAAAACGAGCCGCCCCAGCGGCAGTGGCAAGGGGGAGCTATAGGCGCCAAATTGTGTGTGGTTTTTCATTTGACAGAAGTGTTCATTTGTTTTTTTTTTTGAGGGGCTGGCAAAAAGCGACACACACCTCCCAGTGTTCATTCGCTACTTTCCAGCAGTGGGCCGGCCCATGTAACTTCTCAAACCGGTTTTCAGTAGCTTTCCACATGTTTTCTTGTTCCTTTTTTCTGTTTTTATTTTCACTCGGTTTTGTTTGGTTTTCTTATTTCTGAACGCTTTTTTATATCAATGAACTTATTAAATTTGACTAAAGAAACTAATTTTGCAAACTTGTTAAAATTTCTGAACGCCTTCAACATTCATGAACATTTTTAAATTAACAAATAATTTCCTACAGTGGCTACACGGAACACCCTTCCGTCCGGTGCACCCTCGTATAAACGCCGGTGCACCCTCGTATAAACGTGATCGATGGGTGCTATTTTTCCGGAAAAGTGAAATATGTTGGCCAGTTGCCAGCCTAGTAACGTGACACATGCATGCTGGTGCCTTTGTCGGCACATAAATCTACGGAAAAACTAACGCCCACACGTGTGGGCATTTGCACATCGCCCACACTCCTCCATCACCGCTCATTTTGCCACGTATGAATAGATGACATCAGCAGAATGTTTTTTGGTTTTCGGCTTAAAAATGTTTTATCTCCTAATTAAAAAAGCGAATTAAAAATCCGTTTTCACCATTAAATCCGTCTCGATGAGATCTTCAAAATTAGACCCCATGTTGATATGTTTCACGAAATTTTTTTTGCTCAGAAGTTGCCATGATGTTTACACTATAGTTGCCATAGTGCTTAAACTAAATTTGCCATGTGGCAATTTTAGTTGATAGATCATGGCAATTTTAGTTTTTTGATGATGACAATTCCAGTACTTTAACCATGAAAATATTTTTTTGTATGAACCATGGAAATTTTAAGTGCATGTATTGTGGCAATTTTAGTTTGGTGCATGACAAGTCTAGTTTCTTAATTCCCCATTTTATAATATGTTAAAACTTACTTTTAAATGTAAAAAAAATAGCTGAAACATATCATGGCAACTTCAGTGTAAATATCATGGCAATTCATGTGCAATAGACATGGCAACTTTTAACAAAAAAAAATTCGCCGAAATATATCGATATGAGATCTAGTTTCGAAGATCTCGTCGCGAAAGATTTAATGGTGAAAACGGATCTTCAATCGGTTTTTTCATTTAAGAGATAAAACAATTTAAAAACTGAAAATCCAAAAAGATTTCCACATGCATGCGGTGACATGGCGTAGTCTCTGCGTTTACATTATCCTAAATCTAGCTAGTCCAATCCACAATTGACACGAACCATGAACTGAATAGAGTATGGTTGTCCACCATTCAGGGTGTGCAAAACCGAACCGAAAACCAAAAACCGAACCGAAAAAAATAAACCAAATCGAATTTTCGGTTTTTTCAGGTTTTGGTTTCAGTTTCAGTTTGCAAATATAAAAACCATTAAGAATTCGGTTTTTCAGTTATAAACCAAAAACCATTCGGTTAAATCAAAATAACCAAACTATGTTCGCTGTGCAATGATACGAGTTGATCCTTCATCGACTCCTCCTTTTATAGCCTTCTGCGCACCACCCTGCTCCTCCGTTAGAGATGTGGTACTAAATTGCGTTGCTCCTGCGCACTTGGCACTGGTGGCTGGCGCATGCAGTGCTTGGTTTTTGGGCCTCAAAATGTTCAGCCCAGCCATAAGTCTGTTTGGGCCTCAAATTTGTTAGCCCAGACGGTGTTGAATGACAGAATTTTGCACTTTGTACTTATATATGACACGAGATTTGCTACATCCTTGTCTTAAAAAAATGATGCTCATGCCAGGCACCAGCCCTCATCCTTGTGTTCAAAAAAAAAAAAATGATGCTCGTGCCAGGCACCAGCGCTCATCCTTGTGTCCAAAAAATATGATGCTCGTGCCAGGCACCAGCGCTCATCCTTGTGTCCAAAACAACGAGAGTTGTTTGTTTGGGATGTGATGAGGTCATCCTAAATCTCCACATGACACGAGACTACGTGAGCTCATCCTTGTCTAAAAAAGGAGAGATCATTCGGGATTTGCTACTGTCGTACTAGGATTTGCATGTCTCTGGCATAGCTAGTCTGATGCTCGACAGAAGCAACAAAGCAACAAGCTCCTTGCTTTTTATTTCTTCATACATCAACACTTGACCATGAGCAAGTAGTTTGTTTTAGAGTATTAAGTGGACAAGCATAAGTCGTGCGTGTACAGTTGTTCAAAAATTCGCGTCAACTTTGGTTATTTTGGTTATTACCGAAACCGAACCGAAAATAAACGGTTATTACCGAAACCGAACCGTATCTACGTTTAAAACTGTATAAACCGAAGTATAAAAACTGTATAAACCAAAATCCGTATAAAGCGAACTGAATCAAACCAAAAAAAACGAATGCACACCCGTGGACCACCATCGATCGCTCACGCAGCAGAGCACCTCTCAAAATATCTTCGGCAGCCCAGGATCAATTGGTACGAGAACAGACTATTGCGGATCGGTGCACCATCACTAATCAACCGTCCTTGCTTGACAAAACATGCCTTTCCCTTCCCAACAGACCAAATCTTTCACCGCCGTACCCTAATCACCTACTAATCAGCCGATCAAATCAAAAATCATGGACGAAAGTCGACATTTATGTAAATGAATCTGCCCGTTGTGTAGCTGGTGAAGGGTCTAGATCGACCGTAGCGTTGGGGCACGCTCGACTTATACTAGGGTACCGACAGGTAACACCCGGCGCGTCAAGAGTTTTCTGTAGTGAATTTGGTTTAGAGAAAAACGCAGACAATGAGCTTCTAACGAACACGGCGTGTCACACTCACATGACACTCGTCTCTTCGGTTTGCAGCTCCGAGTGAGTCCAGCCAGAAACGAACAAAGCGAGCCACGATTTAGGTCCGTTCTTTCTGCCCCCGTACATCATCCAACCTATCCAAGACGACGCCTTGCCGCTGCCGCCCGAGCCACGCTCTTAGAGATGAGATGAGATGATCTGATCTGCCGGCCGAGCTCTTAGAGCATCCCCTCGGCCCCCCAACGCATAGGCTGACGCATTTTCGGACATTCATCCAGCAATTTTTAGACTCTAGGTGCAATCAAGGCCCTAGCCACGCCCCAGGTGCCGCCCCCCAAGGCCCCAACCACGCGCCTCATATTCAAACTTGATTGTTTCCGCTCCACAAAAATGCCATAGTCCGACGATTAGCGCAATAGTTCGGCGATCATCGCCGTGCCACCGTTCGGCGATCAAATAAAAAGTTCGGCGCACAAAAGAAAGGACACGCAAGGAATGCATCAAACCTCAGGGTCGGCCTCCGGCGTTGTCGTCGACATGCGCGGGCTGGGAGGCGTCGGCGCGGCTTCTAGACTGGTCGGCCCGGCTTCTGTGCTGCTGGGCGTCGCGGAGGCATCATCACTCGGGGCTGGGCTGTGGCGTTGGCGTCGGCGTGGGAGTTGGCATAGGCGTCGGCGGTATCTGGTTCAAGATGAGACCGCGCTCCGTCAGGTACCATGCCTTGAGCTTCTCGTCGCCGCTCTGAAGCATGTCAGCGCCGCCCATCAAGAAAGCCAGGTCGGTATTCCTCTTCTTCGCGGCGACGTTGGTTCGGAGCAAGTCGAGTTTGACGGCGTTGTTTGTCATGAAAGCAGCCCACCGCGCCTTAATTTTCTCTTCTCGCAGGGCGGCCCTGGTCTTGGCGTCGGCGAGGCAATCCTTGATGGACTCTTGCACGCGTGCGGCAGCCGACTCAGCGTGTTTCGCCTTCTTGGCCCCTTTGTTGCCCTCCGGGCGCCCGTCCGCCGCGCCCGGGGTTGGCGCGTCCGGCTTATACGTCTCCTTGGCCTTGGCGAGGGTGCGCGGATATCTGCCCATTTCTCGCACTTGTTGATCCGCTTGAAGACGTGAAGGTACTTGAACTCTTGGTCGCTGTTGTCGTCGCGGTACATGGCGAACATGCACAGCAGCTGCGCCGAAGAGCGAACATCAGTCAGTGCGGGCGCGCACATGGGCGTGCGCACGACGAAAGGAATAGGGAGAGGACTGCGTATTGTACCTGATCCTCGACGCTGGTGCCGCTCTCCGGGCGAGCCGCGACCTCCTCGACGATCCCATGCCATTTGTTGCACGCCCGTTTGGATGAGCCCCCAATGGTTCGCCATCGCCTTCGACCCGCTGCATGTAGACACCTTTGAAATAGGGGTCGACGAGTTTGCGCTCGTCGAAGTCGACCTTGATGCGGTACCAATACGTGACGACTTTCCACACTTCGGCGAGACACTCATCTTCCTTGAACGCCTACTTGATGCGCGGCTCGCCGGTCTTGGCCGCTCGTTTATTCTTCTTCTTACCTTTCCTCGTCGGAGCATGCGCTGGCTCCTCCTCCTCCTCCTCCTCCTCCTCCTCCTCCTCTGGCTCTTCCTCGCCGTACTCGAGCTCGCCGTCCATGTCACCGAGATCAATCGAGCCGTCTTGGGTAGTGAACCCGAGGGAAGCGGCGGCGGCAGCTGAGCCGACTGCGATGATGTCTTCCATGTCGGCCTCCGTCGCGTCGGCGTCGCCAAGATGCGACAAGGAGGCTTGTGAGTAGAGCAGTTGGCCGCGGCGGAGACGTGGCGTCGGGAAGGCTGCGTAGTCCGGCTGCGAGTACGTGTATGGAGGGTACTTCAAGCCGGCGAACGCGGGCGAGGGCGTGCGCTGGATCGGGCGCCCATGGGGGAAGGTGACGTTGGTGTTGAACCCGCCCTGTACGTCGGCGTCGGCATAGCCCGGCGACGACGTGCAGCTCCGTGGTTGTGGCAACGACAAAAAGTCGGCCGGAGATCCGACGCTTTGCTGGCTCTAGGTCGTGTGCGGGCCGTGGCCGCCGGGTGGATTCATCATCCCCGCGCGAGCCGCCTCGGCTTGTTCGGCCGAGCTCTCCGCCTGCTCCGCCGCTGCCGCGTCCGCGAGCGCCGCCCTCTCCCTGGCCTTCTTGGCCCTGTTGCGCCTATCGGCGGTGACGGCCTCCCGGCGCTGCACTTTCGCTTCCAGTCGGCGTTGGTCATGCCCGGGGGCTTGGACGGTGGCGCCCTCTGCTTCCTCTGCTTCGGCTGGGCGGCGGCGGCGGCTGTGGTATACGTCGTGGTGCGGGGAAACACGTACTTCTTCGGCGGCATGGCGGCCTGCTTGAAGGGGAGGAGGCGGAGTCTGGCGAGAGGAATGGAGAATGAGAGGGAAGTCGAGGGGGGAAGCGGGAGGAAACGGCAGGAAAAGACCCTCCTCTCGTCGACAGAGCGGCCCCACGCCCCTTTTCGTTTCTGCCGGCGCCCCCAGTCGACACCCAGGCGCTTGGGTTTGGCTCGGGATCGCCGGCTGTTAATTTGTCCCAAACCGGCGCTAAATGTGGTCTTGGGAACGCGACTAGATCTATTTTCGATCACCGGCGCTAAAAATTCGTTTTGGTGGGCCTGTTGGGGCCGCGGCTGGAGATGCTCTTAACGATGATCCCCGACAGGATCAGGAAGCACGTCGACTTTTCGCGCTTCCGCGCTGTGTGCCCGCCACCTGCCGTCGCGCGCGCCCCCCGCTGCTCCACCTGCCTGCCCGACAAGCATACAAGGGGATCCGGCCCGCTTGGGATGGGTAACCTGAGGAACCACTCGTTCGACCAGTTGCTGGCAATGGCCTTCTTGGTCCATGCCCAATCTGCTCTAACCAATTAATAAACTACGCGCTTTGTATGTAATAAAAATCTGAATCAACAATTTCGAGACGGGGTATTATTCAATGATTTGTATTACATGATTGCTAGTATGATGCCACCTTAAGAAACGAAACATCATGTTTAAAGTTTAATGTCAGTACTTTGCCATGCATGCATTGTGTAGAAGTCGATATCAAAACTATAATTGCAAGAATTTGAAATGTACTTCAATTTGCAAATATCATGGATGTAGTTTAGACATATACACTAAGATCTGTATTTATTATTAGAGTTTACCGGAAGTACATATCACCTCGAACATAAGGTTTTTGTACCAAAAAACAACAACTACCGTTGTCAGAACGAGTCGCCGACCCGTCGTTGTCGCTGCTCCCCTCTAGTGGTGTAAAATCTGAAAGTAAGATGGAGGAGAGAAACGAGACATGATCTAGCGAGGCGCAGGGGGTGGCACAAGAAAGTATACAAGTTCAGTCCCCTCGTGGTGGAGGTAAACACCCTAGACCTATTATCTGGTGGGAAATAATCTCATCATCCCGCGCTGTAGCCGGCTTGAATTTGTCAATGATAGTCGCAAAGTGTTCATTCATGTGCCTCTAAGGATCACTTGGACAGACAGGGACAAGGAGGACGGAAGGTAAACGTCGACATGCCCGACTTGGAAGACCATACAACTATGTTTCTTTGGATGGGTAACCTGAGGAACCACTCGTCTACCAGTTGCTGGCAGTGGCCTTCTCGGTCCATGCCCAATCTGCTCTGAACCAATTAAACTATACGTGCTTCCTAGGTCAGTAGTACTAGTAAGTAAGAGCTTCTCTAAGAGAACGGACGTTTGGCTCTCGGCCTCCATGGAGGCCTTTTTAAAAAATATTCAAACATTTCAGTTTAATAAAAATCTGAATAAAATTGTGCAAGTAAACAAGGATGTTATGTGTATGTGTGTAAAAATTCAGGATGAAATACATTGAAATGCGTCCTGTATAAAAAGACAAATTCATAGCCTGGAAGGATGAATAGTATCCTGGGTTTAAAAGGCCCATATATGTCTTTTTTGCACAACCTTCATTTCAAAAAAAATTGTCCTGAAAATTTACACACATGCGTGTTATGCCTTCTTGTATATCTGTATTTTTTGAAATGTAAAAATATGAAATTTGATAAAATTTGAAATTTGAATTTGGAGGCCTCCATGGAGGCCGAGCTCCAAAGGCAATTTTCGCTTCTCCAACCAATACCTTATAATTTAGAGGAGAAAATAACCTCCTATCCTTTAGAGGAGTATATTTGTTCCTCTAAAAAATTACAATGTCATTTGGCACATGCATTTCGTCAAACACTTGCTATGCGCCTCCAGGACGAGCGATGACGGTGGTGACCATGCCGGCGACAACTATGGACATAAAAAGTGCGCCACCGACCGCTCCTCCTTCCACGGTTATTTGAATTGTTGCAAATCCCATTTCCATTTTTTTTGTGTAAACGTAATGTTAGGTCTCAAGGGGATCAGTAGGTAGGCCACGTCGGGGAAGAACTCATGCCTCGTCAGCGGCCAGGCAGTGCCGTCGCCACCCACCACCACCGGGTATCTCATTAGGTGCCCCTGGATCCTCTCCACCACTTCACCCTCTTCCAGTTATCTTGTGACACCTGATTCACCAATCTCACGCACTCTGGCGATTTAAGCGCCTACAACTCCTCTGCCAGCCCGCCCAGGTGTTCCTCCCGTAGCGACATCCTGCACTGGCGCACCTACCCGCGCAGCCACCGCCCGGTGTGGTGTGACTGGCGTGCTCTGGCGGCGATAGAGGTATCACGGGAAGCAGAGAGGGAGCGCTGGCCTGATAAGAGGTGAGAAAGTCGGTTGGAGTTGCTGTGAGTAGCGTGTCCTGGTATGAGGTGACTATACATGTTCTAACCATATTGCACTATGTATCATCATTTGATAAATCAGGAAATGGTTCTTCTCTCTTGATTCAAGTAGAAATACAAATGGTAAAAGACACTAGAGCATCATTGGAGTGCATAACAACAATATTGTTGTTATGCACTCCAATGATGCTCTAGTGTCTTGCAATCGATCCATGATGCCTCTTATTCCTGATCTTGCAACTTCATTGTCGCATTGTATGATAGCCAGATATTATTACCAAAAACAATTAAATGTATTTCATTACTCACACTTGCGTATGAGGCAACACTTAATTACCCCAGCATCTTGCTGGGGAACGTAGTAATTTCAAAAATTTCCTACGCACACGTAACATCATGGTGATGCATAGCAACGAGAGGGGAGAGTGTTGTCCACGTACCCTCGTAGACCGTAAGCGGAAGCGTTATGACAACGCGGTTGATGTAGTCGTACGTCTTCACGATCCGACCGATCCAAGCACCGAACGTACGGCACCTCCGAGTTCAGCACACGTTCAGCTCGATGACGATCCCCGGGCTCCGATCCAGCAAAGCTTCGGGGATGAGTTCCTGTCAGCACGACGGCGTGGTGACGATGATGATGTTCTACCGGCGCAGGGCTTCGCCTAAACTCCGCGACGATATGGCCGGGGTGGAATATGGTGGAGGGGGGCACCGCACACGGCTAAGGAACGATCCGTAGATCAACTTGTGTGTTCTGGGGTAACCCCCTGCCCCCGTATATAAAGGAGCAAGGGGGGAGGAGGCCAGCCCTACGAGGGGGCGCGCCAAGTGTGGAGTCCTACTAGGACTCCCTAGTCCTAGTAGGATTCCACCTCCCTTGTTGGAGTAGGAGAAGGGGAAAGAGGGGGAGAGGAAGAAGGAAAGGGGGGCTGCGCCCCTTGTCCAATTCGGACCAGAGGGGGGGCGCAGGCCTCCTTCCTTTTGGCCTCTCTCCTCTATTCCCGTATGGCCCAATAAGGCCCATATACTCCCCGGCGAATTCCCGTAACTCTCCGGTACTCCGAAAAATACCCGAATCACTCGGAACCTTTCCGAACTCCGAATATAGTCGTCCAATATATCGATCTTTACGTCTCGACCATTTCGAGACTCCTCGTCATGTCCCCGATCTCATCCGGGACTCCGAAATCCTTCGGTACATCAAAACTTATAAACTCATAATAAAACTGTCATCGTAACGTTAAGCGTGCGGACCCTACGGGTTCGAGAACTATGTAGACATGACCTAGAACTATTCTCGGTCAATAACCAATAGCGGAACCTGGATGTTCATATTGGTTCCTACATATTCTACGAAGATCTTTATCGGTCAAATCGCATAACAACATACGTTGTTCCCTTTGTCATCGGTATGTTACTTGCCCGAGATTCGATCGTCGGTATCTCAATACCTAGTTCAATCTCGTTACCGGCAAGTCTCTTTACTCGTTACGTAATGCATCATTCCGTAACTAACTCATTAGCTACATTGCTTGCAAGGCTTATAGTGATGTGCATTACCAAGAGGGCCCAGAGATACCTCTCCGACAATCGGAGTGACAAAACCTAATCTCGAAATACGCCAACCCAACATGTACCTTTGGAGACACCTGTAGTACTCCTTTATAATCACCCAGTTACGTTGTGACGTTTGGTAGCACCCAAAGTGTTCCTCCGGTAAACGGGAGTTGCATAATCTCATAGTTACAGGAACATGTATAAGTCATGAAGAAAGCAATCGCAACATACTAAACGATCAAGTGCTAAGCTAACGGAATGGGTCAAGTCAATCACATCATTCTCCTAATGATGTGACCCCTGAAATCAAATGACAACTCTTTTGTCCATGGCTAGCAAACATAACCATCTTTGATAAACGAGCTAGTCAAGTAGAGGCATACTAGTGACACTATGTTTGTCTATGTATTCACACATGTATTATGTTTCTGGTTAATACAATTCTAGCATGAATAATAAACATTTATCATGATATAAGGAAATAAATAATAACTTTATTATTGCCTCTAGGGCATATTTCTTTCAGTCTCCTACTTGCACTAGAGTCAATAATCTAGTTCATATTATCATGTGATTTAACACCAATATTCATATCTGTATATGATTAACACCCATAGTTCACATTGTCATGTGATCAACACCCAAAGAGTTTACTAGAGTCATTAATCTAGTTCACATCGCTATGTGATTAACACCCAAAGAGTACTAAGGTATGATCATGTTTTGTTCGTGAGAGAAGTTTAGTCTACGGGTCTGTCACATTCAGAACCGTATGTATTTTGCAAATATTCTATGTCTATAATGCTCTGCATGGAGCTACTCTAGCTAATTGCTCCCACTTTCAATATGTATCCAGATTGAGACTTAGAGTCATCTGGATCAGTGTAAAAGTTTGCATCGATGTAACTTTTACGACGAACTCTTTTATCACCTCCATAATCGAGAAACATCTCCTTAGTCCTCACTAAGGATATTCTTGACCGCTGTCCAGTGATCTACTATTAGATCAAAATTGTATTCCTTTGCCAAACTCAGAGCAAGGTATACAATAGTTTTAGTATACAACATAGCATATTTTATAGAACCTATGACTGAGGCATAGGGAATGACTTTTCATTCTCTTTCTATTTTCTGCCATGGTCGGGTCTTGAGTCTTACTCAACTTCACACATTTGCATCACAAGCAAGAACTCCTTCTTTGACTGTTCCATTTTGAACTATTTCAAAAATTTATCAAGGTATGTACTCATTGAAAAATCTTATCAAGCGTCTTGATCTATCTATATAGATCTTGATACTCAATGTGTAAGCAGCTTCACCGAGGTCTTTCTTTGAAAAACTCTTATTCAAGTATCCTTTCATGCTATCCAGAATTTCTATATCATTTCCAATCAACAATATGTTATCCACATATAATATTAGAAATGCTATAGAGCTCCCACTCACTTTCTTGTAAATACAGGCTTCTCAAAAAGTCTGTATAAAACCATATGCTTTGATCACACTATCAAAGCGTTTATTCCAACTCCGAGATGCTTGCACCAGTCCATAAATGGATCACTGGAGCTTGCACACTTTGTTAGCACCTTTTGGATTAACAAAACCTTCTGGCTGCATCGTATAAACCTCTTCTTCCAGAAATCCATTCAAGAATGCAGTTTTGACATCCATTTGCCAGATTTCATAATCATGAAATGCAGCAATAGCTAACATGATTCGGACAGACTTAAGCATTGCTACGGGTGAGAAAGTCTCATCGTAGTCAACCCCTTGAACTTGTCAAAAACCTTTCGCAACAAGTCGAGCTTTATAGACAGTTACATTACCATCAGCGTCAGTCTTCTTCTTAAAGATCCATTTATTCTCAATGGCTTGCCGATCATCGGGCAAGTCAACCAAAGTCCATACTTTGTTCTCATACATGGATCCCATCTCAGATTTCATGGCCTCTAGCCATTTTGTGGAATCTGGGCTCTTCATCGCTTCCTCATAGTTCGTAGGTTCATCATGGTCAAGTAACATGACTTCTAGAATAGGATTACCGTACCACTCTGGTGTGGATCTTACTCTGGTAGACCTACGAAGTTCAGTAGAAACTTGATCTGAAGTTTCATGATCAATATCATTAGCTTCCTCACTAATTGGTGTAGTTGTCACAGGAACCGGTTCTTGTGATGAACTACTTTCCACAAGGGAGTAGATACAGTTATCTCATCAAGTTCTACTTTCCTCCCACTCACTTCTTTCGAGAGAAACTCCTTCTCTAGACAGGATCCATTCTTAGCAACGAATGTTTTGCCTTCAGATCTGTGATAGAAGGTGTACCCAACAGTTTCCTTTGGGTATTCTATAAAGACGCACTTCTCCGATTTGGGTTCGAGCTTATCAGGTTGAAAACCTTTTTCATATAAGCATCGCAACTCCAAACTTTAAGAAATGACAGCTTAGGTTTACTGCTAAACCATAGTTCATACGATGTCGTCTCAACGGATTTAGATGGTGCCCTTTTAACGTGAATGCAGCTGTCTCTAATGCATAACCCCAAAACAATAGTGGTAAATTAGTAAGAGACATCATAGATCGCACCATATCCAATAAAGTGCGGTTACGACATTCGAACACACCATAACATTGTGGTGTTCCAGGTGGCGTGAGCTGTGAAACTATTCCACATTGTTTTAATTGAAGACCAAACTCGTAACTCAAATATTCGTCTCCGCGATCAGATCGCAGAAACTTTATTTTCTTGTTACGATGATTTTTCCACTTCACTCTGAAATTCTTTGAATCTTTCAACTATTTCAGACTTATGTTTCATCAAGTAGATATACCCATATCTGCTCAAATCATCTTGTGAAGGTCAGAAAATAACGATACTTGCCACGAGCATCAACACTCATTGGATCGCATACATCGGTATGCATTATTTCCAATAAGTCAGTAGCTTGTTCCATTGTTCCGGAGAACGGAGTTTTAGTCATCTTGCCCAAAAGGCACGGTTCGCAAGCATCAAATGATTCATAACCAAGTGATTCCGAAAATCCATTTTTATGGAGTTTCTTCATGCGCTTTACACCGATATGACCCAAACGGCAGTGCCACAAATAAGTTGCACTATCATTATTAACTTTGCAACTTCTGGCATCAATATTATGAATATGTGTATCACTACGATCGAGATCCAACAAACTATTTTCATTGGGTGTATAACCATCGAAGGTCTTATTCATGTAAACAGAATAACAATTATTCTTTAACTTTAAATGAATAACCGTATTGCAATAAACATGATCAAATCATATTCATGCTCAACGCAAACGCCAAATAACATTTATTTAGGTTTAACACTAATCCCGAAAGTATAGGGAGTGTGCGATGATGATCATATCAATCTTGGAACTTCTTCCAACACTCATCGTCACTTCCCTTCAACTAGTCTCTATTTATTCTGCAACTCCTGTTTCGAGTTACTAATCTTAGCAACCGAACAAGTATCAAATACTCAGGGGCTACTATAAACACTAGTAAGGCACACATCAATAATCTGTATATCAAATATACCCTTGTTCACTTTGCCATCCTTCTTATCCACCAAATATTCAAGGCATTTCCGCTTCTAGTGACCATTTCCTTTGTAGTATAATCACTCAGTTTCAGGCTTTGGTCCAGCTTTGGGCTTCTTCGCGGGATGACAACTTGCTTGCCATTCTGCTTGAAGTTCCCTTTCTTTCCCTTTGCCCTTTTCTTGAAACTAGTGGTCTTGTCAATCATCAACACTTGATGCTCTTTCTTGATTTCTACCTTCGTCGATTTCAGCATCACGAAGAGCTCGGGAATCGTTTTCGTCATCCCTTGCATTATAGTTCATCACGAAGTTCTACTAACTTGGTGGTAGTGACTAGAGAATTCTGTCAATCACTATCTTATCTGGAAGATTAACTCCCACATGATTCAAGCGATTGTAGTACCCAGACAATCTGAGCACATGCTCACTAGTTGAGCGATTCTCCTCCATCTTTTAGCTATAGAACTTGTTGGAGACTTCATATCTCTCAACTCGGGTATTTGCTTGAAATATTAACTTCAACTCCTGGAACATCTCATATGGTCCATGACGTTCAAAACGTTTTTGAAGTCCCGATTCTAAGCCATAAAATATGGTGCACAAAACTATCAAGTAGTCATCATATTGAGCTAGCCAAACGTTCATAACGTCTGCATCTGCTCCTGCAATAGGTCTGTCACCTAGCGGTGCATTAGGGACATAATTCTTCTGTGCAGCAATGAGGATAAACCTCAAATCACGGATCCAATCCGCATCATTGCTACCAACTTCTTTCAACATAATTTTCTCTAGGAACATATCAAAATAAACATATGAAAGCAACAATGCAAGCTATTGATCTACAACATAATTTGCAAAATACTACCAGGACTAAGTTCATGATGAATTTAAGTTCAGTTAATCATATTACTTAAGAACTCCCACTTAGAAAGACATCCCTCTAATCTTCTAAGTGATCACATGATCCAAATCAACTAAACCATAACCGATCATCACGTGAGATGGAGTAGTTTTCAATGGTGAACATCACTATGTTGATCATATCTACTATATGATTCACGCTCGACCTTTCGGTCTCAGTGTTCCGTGGCCATATCTGCATATGCTAGGCTCGTCAAGTTTAACCTGAGTATTCTGCGTGTGCAAAACTGGCTTGCACCTGTTGTAGATGGACGTAGAGCTTATCACACCCGATCATCATGTGGTGTCTGGGCACGACGAACTTTGGCAACAGTGCATACTCAGGGAGAACACTTCTTGATAATTAGTGAGAGATCATCTTAAAATTCTACCGTCAATCAAAGCAAGATAAGATGCATAAAGGATAAACATCACATGCAATCAATATAAGTGATATGATATGGCCATCATCATCTTGTGCTTGTGATCTCCATCTTCGAAGCACCGTCGTGATCACCATCGTCACCGGCGCGACACCTTGATCTCCATCGTAGCATCGTTGTCGTTACAACATCTATTGCTTCTACGACTATCACTACCGCTTAGTGATAAAGTAAAGCAATTACAGGGCGTTTGCATTTCATACAATAAAGCGACAACCATATGGCTCCTGCTAGTTACCGATAACTTCGGTTACAAAACATGATCATCTCATACAATAAAATATAGCATCACGTCTTGACCATATCACATCACAACATGCCCTGCAAAAACAAGTTAGACGTCCTCTACTTTGTTGTTGCAAATTTTACGTGGCTGCTACGGGCTGAGCAAGAACCGTTCTTATCTACGCATCAAAACCACAACGATAGTTCGTCAAGTTAGTGCTATTTTAACCTTCGCACGGACCGGGCGTAGCCACACTCGATTCAGCTAAAGTGAGAGAGACAGACACCCGCCAGCCGCCTTTAAGCACAAGTGCTCGTAACGGTGAAATTAGTCTCGCGTAAGCATACGCGTAATGTCGGTCCGGGCCGCTTCATCTCACAATACCTCTGAAGCAAAGTATGACATGCTGG
Organism: Triticum dicoccoides; assembly: GCF_002162155.2. Classification (NCBI taxonomy): domain Eukaryota; kingdom Viridiplantae; phylum Streptophyta; class Magnoliopsida; order Poales; family Poaceae; genus Triticum; species Triticum dicoccoides. Next base: position 74,504,900 of record NC_041393.1, read on the forward strand.
TAAGCAGTATGACTTGTATCGCCCACAACTCACTTGTGTTCTACTCGTGCATATAACATCAACGCATAAAACCTAGGCTCGGATGCCACTACTGGGGAACGTAGTAATTTCAAAAATTTCCTACGCACACGCAAGATCATGGTGATGCATAGCAACGAGAGGGGAGAGTGTTGTTCACGTACCCTCGTAGACCGTAAGCGGAAGCGTTATGACAACGCGGTTGATGTAGTCGTACGTCTTCACGATCCGACCGATCCAAGCACCGAACGTACGGCACCTCCGAGTTCAGCACACGTTCAGCTCGATGACGATCCCTGGGCTCCGATCCAGCAAAGTTTCGGGGATGAGTTCCTGTCAGCACGACGGCGTGGTGACGATGATGATGTTCTACCGGCGCAGGGCTTCGCCTAAACTCCGCGACGATATGACCGAGGTGGAATATGGTGGAGGGGGGCACCGCACACGGCTAAGGAACGATCCGTAGATCAACTTGTGTGTTCTGGGGTGCCCCCCAGCCCCCGTATATAAAGGAGCAAGGGGGGAGGAGGCCGAACCTAGGAGGGGGCGCGCCAAGTGTGGAGTCCTACTAGGACTCCCTAGTCCTAGTAGGATTCCACCTCCCTTGTTGGAGTAGGAGAAGGGGAAAGAGGGGGAGAGGAAGAAGGAAAGGGGGGCTGCGCCCCTTGTCCAATTCGGACCAGAGGGGGGGCGCAGGCCTCCTTCCTTTTGGCCTCTCTCCTCTATTCTCGTATGGCCCAATAAGGCCCATATACTCCCCGGTGAATTCCCGTAACTCTCCGATACTCCGAAAAATACCCGAATCACTCGGAACCTTTCCGCCCTCAAAAAAAAAAAACTCGGAACCTTTCCGGAACTCCGAATATAGTCGTCCAATATATTGATCTTTACGTCTCAACCATTTCGAGACTCCTCGTCATGTCCCCGATATCATCCGGGACTCCGAACTCATTCGGTACATCAAAACTTATAAACTCATAATAAAATTGTCATCGTAACGTTAAGCGTGCGGACCCTACGGGTTCGAGACTATGTAGACATGACCTAGAACTATTCTCGGTCAATAACCAATAGCGAAACCTGGATGTTCATATTGGTTCCTACATATTCTACGAAGATCTTTATCGGTCAAACCGCATAACAACATACGTTGTTCCCTTTGTCATCGGTATGTTACTTGCCCGAGATTCGATCGTTGGTATCTCAATACCTAGTTCAATCTCGTTACCGGCAAGTCTCTTTACTCGTTACGTAATGCATCATTCCGTAACTAACTCATTAGCTACATTGCTTGCAAGGCTTATAGTGATGTGCATTACCGAGAGGGCCCAGAGATACCTCTCTGACAATCGGAGTGACAAAACCTAATCTCGAAATACGCCAACCCAACATGTACCTTTGGAGACACCTGTAGTACTCCTTTATAATCACCCAGTTACGTTGTGACGTTTGGTAGCACCCAAAGTGTTCCTCCGGTAAACGGGAGTTGCATAATCTCATAGTTACAGGAACATGTATAAGTCATGAAGAAAGCAATAGCAACATACTAAACGATCAAGTGCTAAGCTAACGGAATGGGTCAAGTCAATCACATCATTCTCCTAATGATGTGATCCCGTTAATCAAATGACAACTCTTTTGTCCATGGCTAGGAAACATAACCATCTTTAATAAACGAGCTAGTCAAGCAGAGGCATACTAGTGACGCTATGTTTGTCTATGTATTCACACATGTATTATGTTTCCGGTTAATACAATTCTAGCATGAATAATAAACATTTATCATGATATAAGGAAATAAATAATGACTTTATTATTGCCTCTAGGCCATATTTCCTTCACATCTCTGTTCCAACTTTCATGGAGGGCGGCTATATATGGCCTGCACCGAGCACACACCAACTAATGGTCTTTCCCAGAATTGCCCTAAGAAAAATGCACCACATATTTACTCTCACTTCATTGTTGGGACAAAGTAGCAAGAGAACTTAACTAGCTAGTTGCAGGCTAGTACTACTAGTATCCTGGGCATGTCACAACTATTACTAACTAAAAAAAAACTAACTCAAGGACATGGTTTGTCATAGCATATGTTTGCATCATCTCATGAGTTGTGATCGAAAATGTGAAACTGGAGACTAAACGTTCAACTAAATGCCAAGAGGGGTCACCAAGTAAACAGTAATAACAAAACCAACATGCAGATGGGTACTCTTTCCTAAGAACTCTCTAAGAAGGCACAATTCACTTGGCTATGATTACGCAAGGTATCCCTACTTTTTCATGGCGTTGTATAGAGAAATTTCATACCAAAACTCGATCAATGCATAGACAAAAAAAGAATGTCAAATTCTAGTGAATAATGTAGCAAAAGTACGTTATTCATGATGGAGTTGTTCCTAGTGTTTCATGTTCGAAATTATGCGATTGTAGATGCATATAAGAATTTCAAACAGGTTTTAAAGGTTCTACTATGAGTTGGTGCTGATATCGGACAAGTCCATTCCTTACCATGGACATTCAGGTAATCATACATTCGGTTTGGTTGGGTCAGTTTGTAAGAAATTGACATGCAGAGCTGAATTTGTCTCCCTCCAAACAATTGGCTAAACCCATATATATAGGGCATAAACCTTGGTTGGCGAAGAATGTCATGCGGGCAAGTGTTGAACCGATGCAGACAATTCAAGTAGCGATGATTGGCGACACCATGCGGGCATGCGCAGCCAACGAAGACCTCCTATACGACGCCTTAGGCGCCAGTTGGCCGACTGGTGCTCCCACGCATGGTGAGCTGGGCCAACCCATTAAGCACGAACGCTCGCTCGTTGCTCCGTCGACAGGTGGTTCGCTCGCTCGATTCATTCGTGGTTCGGTCGTTTGTTTGCCAGTTTACCCTTGATTTTTTCTTGCCTCGGTCGTTAGTTCGTTGGTTTACCCTTGGAGCACTGACCGTTTGACCCGTTGATGATTGCCTTCTCAAAAATTTGGAAAGGAATTTTAGAAGTGTTCATAAAATTGGAAACAGTATGGAAAATACAAAAAAGTTCATGAACACAAAAATGTTCACGAATTTGATTTTTTTGTGATAATGCAAAAAAAGTTCACAAATTAGAAAAAGTTTACGAATACAAAAAAGTTCTTAATTTTGAAAGAAACTTCATAAGTTAAATTTTTTTCATGAAAAACAAAAAGAGAAAAAGAAAAATAGAATAAAATAAAAAGCCTAGAAAAACTCGGAACCAAAAATACCATACAGAAACCAAATCCGGTACAAACGACAAGGCTGGAATGTGCCGGCCCACTTAAGTTATTTAGCGTTAAAGGAGTGTGCATCATGATCAGAGAAGGCAGTATTGGACGCCTTAATCGCCGAATAGGATTCTCGCAGCCAACCAGCGATAGATAGGGACGGGCAACAGGGGTGATATGAGTGTACGAGCCTACATGCCATAGCCGAGGACGACGACCGACGATGGCGAGCTGGCGCCGCACGATAGGAGCATAAGCAAGTGCGGACCGTGGTGGGTAATGTCATTTTGCAGGTTGATGGGGAAAAAGTTTGGTATCTTCTTATCATTGTACTCCCTCCATTCCCTTATACAAGGCCACAAACTCTTATTACAGGTATCAAGATAAAACTTAATGACTGCTTTTTAAGGCAATTTTTTTCCGTTAATCGGGATCATTAATACGCCATAAGCATGCAATGAATGAATGAGAAGGAAGTAGCTAAGTGTCACTATGGCTACATGCATGTAAGTATTAAATAATTGCTAGTACGAGAAACATAGTTAATTTTTGCCTCGATTATTATTAGTGGCCTTGTATTGATGCAAAATGTATTTTTAATAGTGGTCTTGTACAAGGGAATGGAGAGAGCATACAAGATTCAAACGAGTTTTGGGTTTTATTTTGTGTCAAAATTCATAATAGCAGCCAAACACAGAAATTAGATTCCGGATCCCCTTACTGCCAATTCCATTTCCAATGGAAATATTATTCATACGGATCCAAAAGATCCATCCAAATATAATGATGGGTGCCAATTTTTGTCATGATTGTCTGGTTGATGAATGATCGATCTCCATTCACGAGAAAATCTGTTGCCCGCAGGAACATCTATCAAAGCCCGTCATAAAGTTCACCGGCCAATGTAGTGATCGTTCAAATCAGAAATCAGAACCAACAAGCATGTGCAGGCCGGAGCATGTGGTCTTCCTATGGTGATTACTTTATGATCTGGCTCTCTACGGTTGTTGTACAAGATCAACTCGAGTGCAGTTCCATTTCTCTTCCTATAAATAATGAAGAGATGCTAACTGCTTCGACATTTCACAGAAGCTGGCTGTCTTCGAGTTGAAATCACCACCATATCTTTGGGTGATCATAGTAAGTTTAGAAATGGGAGGCATTGGAGAAGTGCAAATCCTTACGGTTAAAGGGAGTCGCACGGCCTGGGGCTGCCGCCTGAGCTAAACAGTACCGACTAGTGGAGAAGCTGCCGACATGGACCAGCCGCCGACCTGGAGCAGCTGCAGCAGTCCGGGCAACAGCTGCTGAACCAGCCTCATGCGTAGCAGCCAGCTCATCCATCCGCCACCGCTGCAGTTGCATCCCTCCGACTAGTCCTTTCCATTAACTGCGCCTCTACTAGTACCAAAATGTGCTAGAAGCAAAGGCGTACGTAGACGCGCTGCTGTCTCTTACGTTGTTGGAACCACTATTTCCTCCCATTCAAATTTGGTGTTTTAATATTGGCTAGTGTGTGCAATTTACAAAAACACTAGTATATAAATACAATGACGTGCTACACCTTCATATATAGGAGGTTATGAATTGGCCGGCATTGTACTTATATTGTGGTTTTGCTTACCAATGATAAGTGTGAATAAATAAAAGAATATAAAACATCGGACAGCAGCGTGAGAAGCCGCCGGCGGACTTGCTAAAACTATTTTTTAATGTTGGCAGAAGAATTGCCAAATTCGTTGATCTGAAAGAGGTATTGTAAGAACACCACCAAAGGAGAAATGCACCGCATCAAGGCAAGTGCTAAAAAAGAAGAAAGGAAAATAGGGATGCTTGGTTTATTGACGAAAATCGGGCTAAAACCAAAGCAGTGCCTAGCTAGGCTAGGACTAAAGCACCACAACATATACTAGACGCCGGAAAGCCAAATCCCCACAACAAACCCGACCGGGCACTCCAGCGCCTTCGCTGCTACCAGAGTGCACACCGACAACCGTCATATTGTATCGGGCAGCTACGAGCATATCCACAAACATTGAGGACACCAGAGAGGAACGATACATCTGAAAGAGCGAGAATATGCCGCTCCGATCCCATGAGGCTAGCTGACATAGCTTGCCTGACGCTACTTGTAGACCAAGCGTGCTCCTGCTGCTCTCACCGTTCACCGACGATAAACTCCGAACTGATGCACCACGACACCACCACTAACCAGGTGCTCTCAACACCAGACTTGACTCCAAGGCAATGCTGGCAACAAAGTAATGACGCCAAAGGCGCCACCATTGCACACGGTTTTCACCAGGAGACAAGAACACGGAGCAGGAAGAGATGTAGGACCCCCTCGATGGCACCTCCAACAAGGGAAATCACACCCGAAGGCGTCATTTGCCATCAGCTCAAACCAGAGTCGAGCATGGCTTTCTTCAGGGAACCGAGCACCTATGCTGTGATGACGTCTCCAAACACACAACCACCAGACCGGAGCAGCAGGTGACACTTGATGCACGACACAAAACTAGCAATAGTAGAAAAACACCAATTAGTCCCGGTTCGTAAGGGCCTTTAGTCCCGGTTCATGAACCGGGACTAATGGGTCGTTACAAATACCTCCACCCATTAGTCCCGGTTCAAACACGAACCGGGACAGATGTGCCTCCACGTGGCCGGTCCGCCGAGCCCAGTCAGGGGGGCCTTTGGTCCTGGTTGGTGGCACCAACCGGGACCAAAAGTCCATGTTTTTTTTACAAAAGTGGCTGCTTTAGGGGTTTTGGGGTTATTTTTAGGTTGTTATTAGCTAGCTAATAGAGAGAAGTGTCCTCTCTTATATCTTCGTCCTTGGTTTATCAACACTACTGCTATGTTCATTTCACCTGCTGATATAACATGCTCATGCATGCTCGCATCATACATCATCATATATAATAACAAGTCCTACTAATCATGCATCATCATACAACTTCTACTCGTTATTAATAATAAGTCATATGATCATCATCCTCATAGTCATCGAACCCAACCCTACGTAATTGTTCTTAGCACATGATCATCAGTATTAGGTAGGACCTAAACACCCTTAAGGTAAAATAGCATAAAACAATATAGACTCTGACTCTCCATTATGAAGAATGGCGATCATCCTGTCTCCAATTCTTGCCCTTCGCTGCTTTTTGCTTCCAAGAAGCTCCTTACGACTGTCCATACATTTTTTCCATTCTTTGATTGTTATGTCTCCACTTCTTTTAGAAACCCGGTATGACAGTTGAGATTCGTAGGACGACCTGGTTGTATGTTCAAAACATGAAGGCTACCATGCGTATACATCAGATGAGGCACACAATCATTCGGGATTATCTGTTGAAAAACATAGTAATAATTTCGTAGTTAGCAATGATGTACTAGTTTTAGAAGTGTGCAAAAAGATGCACGGATATTGTAATAGTAAAAAATAATCTTACCAGGGTATCTCCATAGTAGTTACCATAGTTCAACACGTGCACTAGTGGCACGTATTGACCATAATGTTGAGGAGTTTGATTGTTGATATTGTAATTCTCAAGATCAGTACAAAATGCGACCAGATGATTTTTCTCCTGATAAGTTAATTCGGAGCCTTCGGTGTAGAAGGTTCTGTCTACCATCTTCCGCACATTCTTTGAAGAATGAAAATAAGCTGTCAATGGAGATAAGTTGTCAACTGTTTTGAAATAAACAATATAAATTACTTAATAACTATGTTAAGCTCACATGAGGGAAGAATTGGAGGTGTATCCACAAGGACCCAAATCGAAGGTCTCTCTTGCTCGATTGTAGGATCACCTAGATCCATGGTGACAAGCATACCCTCATCAAGACCATACATCTTGCAAAGTGCTTCCCAATTTTTGCAACCAAAATGGGTTACACTCTGAGCATTGTACAACTTTACTTGAAAATCCACACCATGATGGGTACTTAGGATAATTTTTTTGGTTTCGAAACTTTCATGGTCTTCAAAACCCATCCTCTCCAAGACATAGCGTCTTGCAAAGCATGGGAGAAGCTAGTCGAATTAGAAAAGATGAAAAATATTGTCATGATTAAAATAGTTGAAGTCATGATTAATTACGAAAAAAAACTATTATCGTCGGTTGCGTACCGTATGAACATCGAAGGTCTCCTCGAGCTTAATGCTGAAGCGACGATCTTCGTCCAGCTCAATGAACCTGTCACAGATACCTCGGTCGTCGTGGCACCAGTCGCACTCCCCCGGGCTGTTTTCGTCGTCCGAGTATGACATTTCCGGCCTATGTTCATAATTCAAATATTAAACTAGATTATTAATCACGGGTTGACTATCGGTGATGTACGTAGCTCCTCCTTTCATTCCCGAGTGCATTATTACACCAAATTGTCTAGCACACGGGAATGAAGGAGAACTTATCTAATATGAGCATTCAATAAGCAAAACCAAATCATAAAATAAGCAAAACCAAATCATAAAATAAAGTAGTATACAAATTAGCATGCATTCAATAATCATAAGCAAAAGTACATCATCTCTTGGTGTCCGTACATCGTCGAATATTATCACTAATATAGCATCACTAATACAACTAGAACTGTAGCGCCCGACGGGTATCGACGCGGGCGGTGGACACCCAAAGATAAGGAACCATCACAGGATCATAGCTCCAGTGAGATCCCTGAAGAACCTGCCAGGTATTGTCGAACCTTCCCTCCAATGCAACCATGTAGCGACGGACGTGCTCGTCCTCCTCGCTGACACGGTGACGTACCACCTTCGTGGTGTCTGGAAGCCTCGGCACCGTCACTGGGCCACGCGACCGCCACCAAACAAGGATCGGGTCAACAACGGGTTGCCTCCTCACCAACCTACGTCCCCCGGAAGGTAGCACCTCCCAATACCAGCCCGGCGGAGCCCAGTCCCAAACATGGCCCTGATCAAGCAAGCCTCCACCGCCGAGTTTACGACGACGAGGATGCGGGATAGGCATCGCCGACGTCGATGCGGGAACTACTTCTATATATAGTTAAATAAAGTAGTTTTATTAATTAATTCAACTATCTAGTTCAACTACTAATTAAGCACTTACTATAAATAAATAAAGTACTACTTAATTACTAAAAACAAACTACTTCTATATATAGTAAAATAAATTAGTTTATTAAATCAACTAGCTAGTTCAACTATATATATATGAAACACTTACTAAAAATAAAATAAAATAGTACTTACTAAAAATATGAACTACATATTAATTACACAATCTAAATTACACAATATGAACTACATATCTAAATTACACCACATCTAATCTAACAAAAAGATCTACACATCTAATCTAACAAAAAAAATCTACTAACAGAAAAAAAAATCTAAGATAATATGAATAAATTAATTACACAATCTAAATTACACAATATGAACTACATATCTAAATTACACCACATCTAATCTACTAGAAAGATCCACACATCTAATCTAACAAAAAAACTACTAACAAAAAAAAATCTA
>NC_041393.1:74514376-74561967 GCF_002162155.2 Triticum dicoccoides
CGGCGTCGAGGCGGCCGGGCGGGCGGCGATGGCGTCGGGGCGGGGCGGTGACGGCGTCGGGGCGGGGCGGCGACGACGAGGTGGCAGCAGGGGACGGCGCGCGGCGTCGGGAGAGATTGAAGTCGGGGCGGGGCGGCAGTGCTACTTATATAGCAAAGGCTTTGGTCCCGGTTGGTGCCACAAACCGGGACCAATGCCCCTCTTTTGTCCCGGTTTGAGCCACCAACCGGGACCAAAGGCCTCTTTTCGGCAGCCCAAAGGGCGGGAAACGAAGACCTTTGGTCCCGGTTGGTGGCTCCACGGGACAAAAGAGGGGCATTGGTCCCGGCTGATGCCACCAACCGGTACCAAAGAGTGGCATTGGTACCGGTTGTTGCCACAAACCGGGACCAATGGACCCGTCTAATTTTTATTTTCTTCAGCCGTTCTTTAGTTGATTCTTTCTGCACCTGTTTTTTTAGTCCCACCTCGCCAAGCGAGAGGCACTCGTAACTGTTTATAAGCCCTGAGTGCAGAGACGATGAAGAAGAGACTCAATGCTCACCTGCACGTTGGTTAGCTTCAAGCCTTGAGGAATAGGGTAGACTTCACAGAGCTATGTGCAGTGCAGTTGACACTATTCCGAAAGGCTTGAAGCAAACTAACGAGCATTGCGCCTCTTTTTTATTTTTAATGACTTATTACAACTCAGAAATAAAAAGAAAAAAAATAAATATAGCAGAAAAGAACAAAAAACTATATAAAAAACTACTCAGAAATAAATAAAAGCAAAAATAGTTGTGATTAACTTTACTAAAAGAATGAGCATAGATTCTTATTTTTAATGACTTATTACAATTCAGAAAGAAATAGAAGAAAAAATAGTTGTGATTAACTTTACTAAAAAAATGAGCATAGATGCTTATTTTTAATGACTTATTACAACTCAGAAATAAAAAGAAAAAAATAAATATAGTAGAAAAGAAAAAAAACTATATAAAAAACTACTCAGAAATAAATAGAAGCAAAAATAGTTGTGATTAACTTTACTAAAAAAATGAGCATAGATGCTTATTTTTAATGACTTATTACAATTCAGAAATAAATAGAAGAAAAAATAGTTGTGATTAACTTTACTAAAAAATGAGCATAGATGCTTATTTTTAGTGACTTATTACAACTCAGAAATAAAAAGAAAAAAATAAATATAGCAGAGAAGAAAAAAACTATATAAAAACTACTCAGAAATGAGCATAGATGCGCTTATAGAGGAAATTCAACCTAAATTCATAATAAATTTCTACTAACTTCAGAGAAATTCAGTATGAATTTAGGTTAAATTCCCTGTATAAGGGCATCTATTTTCATTTTGAGAGGAGCTCAACAAGGCAGAGAGGAGGACTTATAAACCGGTCTGATTCCCATTCGCTTGGCGAGGTGGGACTAAACTCTGATCGCAACGAGGACCAACCCTTTAGTCCCGGTTGGTGGCATGAACCGGGACTAAAGGGCAGCCTTCCCGGTTCATGCCACCAACCAGGACCAATGGTGGTGGGCCAGGAGCGAGGACCATAGGTCCAGTCGAACCGGGACCAATGGCCCACGTGGCCCGGCCGGCCCCCGGGGCTCACGAACCAGGTCCAATGCCCCCATTGGTCCTGGTTCTGGGTTGAACCGGGACTAATGGGCTGGACCGGCCTGGACCATTGGCCCCTTTTCTATTAGTGTAGCCGGAGCACCATCGGCGACACAACCCTAGAGCGTCCCAAAGGCACTACCCATACCACTCCACCCTAGACCACCATCCCGACAGGAAGCCACCACGCAGGACGCTTGGAATTAGTCGCCGGCCAAGTCACCTCTGGGCCTCCGACCGCCATAGTGCCAGATCCGACCGGCACGGCCCGTTAGATCCGGCCGCTCAAGCCATAGGCCGCCAGCAAAGGGATCCCGCGTCCCCCAGCATCACCCCATGACGATGACGAGCGCGGCCGCGCCACCCTCGGGCATCCCCGCCGTGCCCAACCACTCCATCGCGCAGCCAAGGGCGCGCGCACCTGGCGCCGGACGGGCGCACGGCCAGGCACCTCCACCGCGCTGCCACAGACGCGAATCGCATAGATCTATGCGCGCAGACCGTTGATCCCAAGCTCCAGCAAGAGCCCGCGGATCAGTGTGGAATGTTGTCAAGAATGAAGCGCTAATAGATGCCACCTAGCGCCAATCTTCATGGACATCAAGGATACATCCACTAAATTTAAACACTTACATTCTACGTTAATTAGGATGGAGAACAATGGAGTAGTCCATGAAAATTTATGCAAGAACCGATGTGGATTTGTTTCTCGGAGTTGGGTTTCCTGGTAAAGTTGGGAGTCTCATTGTAATGATTATACTGTAATGGTGTAACCTGCCCCTTGAATAACATATAGAGCTCTCTTTCTTCTCAAGAAAAATGGTTCATTCACCAATATTGATTTTTTTAACGATACAAAGCAGAAGACATGTTAAGCTCAAAATGATCCTAGATAGTAAGGACTGGAGGGTAAGCAAGAAGCTAGGTCATTTGTGATGGAATCTCCATTACACTTACAAGTAGGAAAGACTATCAAAATATATAGTGTTAAACATGTTGTCACGTTACATTGTGTGGTGTGCGCCTCATATCTTGTATAGCAATGGTAGTTAGTAGAGGTAAAGTTTGTTCCTATTTATCTTTCTATCTCTTCTCCCCTTCCCGAATGTTTCTCTCCTGGTTGTTCCAACGACCAGACCGTGTAATAACGCATATAAAGGGAGTACATACAACTAAGGGAAGTACATCTCAAGACACTACATCTAAATGCATGACATGTAAGGGCACTATAAAACATGCAGATATGGCATTGCCCTTAATTAGGAGATGAAGGCGGTAGTGAAAAATGACTAAAAGCTTTCGGTGAAACATTAACACATAAGTATGACCTAGTGTCGAAAAGCTTGCCATGAGTGAACAGATCACATACTCGAGACACTTGGTGCAAAAGTGAATGTATTTCCGGATCTAATATAGAAGCGAAGAAAACCTAGACTTTCCCTCCCACTTGGAGACCTTTCCTAGTGCGCAACAAGTGGTGCACCGGGTGGCACCCCTTAGGGGTGGGTGTCGGTGTCAAAACCGGCGGATCTCGGGTAGGGGGTCCTGAACTGTGCGTCTAGGCGGATGGTAACAGGAGACAAGGGACACGATATTTTTACCCAGGTTCGGGCCTTTTCGGTGGAGGTAAAACCCTACTCCTGCTTGATTAATATTGATGATATGGATAGTACAAGAGTAGATCTACCACGAGATCAAAGAGGCTAAACCCTAGAAGCTAGCCTATGGTATGATTGTTGTTCGTCCTACGGACTAAAACCCTCCGGTTTATATAGACACCGGAGAGGGCTAGTGTTACACAGAGTCGGTTACAATGGTAGGAGGTCTACATATCCGTATCGCCAAGCTTGCCTTCCACGCCAAGGAAAGTCCCATCCGGACACAGGACGAAGTTTCAATCTTGTATCTTCGTAGTCTAGGAGTCCGGCCAAAGATGATAGTTCGGCTATCCGGACACCCCTAGTCCAGGACTCTCTCAGTAGCCCCTGAACCAGGCTTCAATGACGACGAGTCCGGCACGCATATTGTTTTCGGTATTGCAAGGCGGGTTCCTCCTCCGAATACTTCATAGAAGATTTTGAACACAAGGATAGTGTCCGCCTCTGCAAAATAAGTTCCACATACCACCGTAGAGAGAATAACATTTACACAAGTTCAATCTGCTGACGTATTCCGTGGCATGACATCACACCATGGCCAAGCCTTTATTTTAATTGTTTTTATTGTTCCACCTCAGCACGTTTAGCGAAGCGGTTTCCTTGGCACGTCATGTCGAAGTAGAGATCGTGTCCCCTTATTCCGGGATTCTCATCAATACGGGCGTGGGTAACCCAACCGCGCCATTGATTACAGTGCTTGGGAGATAAGCGAGTTTTACCAGGCTGGTGGGGACGCATAGTTTCGTCCGTCCATATAAGGGGATAAGGATCCACCTTTTTTACCTACGCCTTCTTCCTCCTTTGCTTATCCATTTCCACGTACTCGAGCTTCAGCGCCCAAGTCCGCACATCTCGCCTCAACCTTCCCCAGCCATGTCCGAAGCGGGAGGCAAGTGGATGGCCTCCTCCGTCATGGAGGGGCACATCAAAAAGCTGCGAAAGGCCAGATACTTGTCCAGTGACATCGCGCATCGGCTCCCCGACAAGGGGCAGCTCATCCCCACCCCCGGGCCCCATGAGAGGGTGGTGTTCCTCACCCACTTCCTCCGCGGACTAGGTTTTCCACTTCACCCATTTGTTTGGGGGCTCATGTTCTACTATGGCCTGTATTTCCACGATCTGGCCCCAAATTTCATCCTCAACATCTCGACGTTCATCGTCGTGTGCGAGGCCTTCCTCTGCATCCAGCCCCACTTCGGCTTATGGCTGAAGACCTTCAATGTCAAGCTGAAGGTAGTGGGCGGTCGCCAAGCAGAGTGCGGAGGTGCCATGGTGGGCAAGATGCCCAACGTCCTATGGCTCGAGGGCTCCTTTGTGGAGACCATAAAGGGATGGCAATCGGGGTGGTTCTACATCACCGAGCCGCGTGATCCTGAATGGGCAGCGGCCCCCGAATTCAGATCTGGCATCCCCACCCGGCTCACCTCCTGGAAAGAGAAGGGCCTATCATGGGGTGATTCTAAGGAGCTGACCGGACTCCAATCCTGCGTTCAAACCTTGGTGAACAAGAAGCTCAAGCTTGTCAACGTAGTCCAGGTCATGCTCATCCGCCGGATCCTCCCGTGCCAGAAACAAGCCTTTAATTTATGGGAGTTTGATCCGGCACAACACCAAACCTTGAGCAGGCTCTTTGACACTACGTACGAAGATGCCTGGAAGGTGCTGTTCAAGGGCGCTGAGGCCCCCGCATCCGTTACCGAAGATCGCGGATTCAGCTCGCAGCGTCAAGCCGGCGAGGTAAGCTATTTTACCCTTTACGGGACGCTTATTTTCCATAGTTTAACTCTATGCGGGATCTAAACTTCCTTTACCTTTGACAGGCCTGGCAAAAGACGTCCGGGCAGGTTAACTGTCCGGCTCCCTTGACAGAAGACCCAGCGGACGCCCAATTAACGGGGTTGCTGGCTCCGGCGCCTTACGTGGTGCCAGAGAAGAAGGCCAAGAAGAAGGCCACGGGAACTCGGAGGAGTTCCCGGCGCCAGGTGTTATCGGACTCATCGTCCGATGACTCTGAGGCGGACTCCTCCCGCGAAGACGAGGAGGAGAAAAAAGAGGCCTCTCCCCCAGTGGGGGAGAGAAGAAAAGGAAGGCCTCCCCAATGGGGGAGGCCGAAGGGTCCAAGAAGGGAAGGAACCTCCCCCCGGACTACTCCACCAACGCCGACGACGATGAAGAGGAGTGGCCACCAAGGACTAAGCCCCTGGCGACTTCGTAAGTGTCCGGATACCAGAATAACTCATGGTGTTTCATTTGTTGTATAGAATCTCTTAACGCCGAATATAACCCTGCAGCCCGCCCAAGGACAGGCTCGACACTTCGACGAGCGGCTCGCTGGCGCCATCGGACGTGGATAGCACTTCATGTCCGACCGTCTCCTCTCCTCGCGCTGCGGATGACGCCAAGGTGGGGTCCCAAAAGGGGCCCAGCCAGGAGGAGGGGGTGCCGGAGGTGCCGCAGGGCAACATCCCGGACTTTGGGCACGAGGGGGATCAACCCCCAAAGGGTTCTGAGTTCGGCCCTGGGCCGGACTCCACACCGGAACCTTTAGTGGTTCTGGAGTCCGGCGGGCGGCCCCTTCGTAAGAAGGGCGAGATTGCGACGCCGGTGACCTCCGTCCAACTGGAGGCGCCGGATAATTTGCTGGAGGCGCTCAATGGCGCCTCCATCGACGAGGAGCACCGCACTGTTATGAGTGCGGTGATCTAGAAAGTTCAGTCCGCCAAGAGCAGGCTGACTGAAGCCTGTACCAGCCTTCTAGCAGGCTTTGATGTATGTAATTAAGATATGTAAAATAGTACCTCATAGACAGTAGCCCCTGATGCTCAGTTTGGTGTTCGGAAAGAAAAGCCGAACTGAGGATCTAAAAAGATATACGCAAGAGTCTAACAAAAGCATGTCAATATGGGAATGCAGGCTGCGCTGCTGACCTCTGCCGCACTGACTACGGAGGTCAATGTATTGAAGTAGAGCCTCGAGCGGTCCGAGAACGAGCTCGGCCGTGCCAAAAAGCAGCTCGAGGACAAGGAAGGTAAGTAATACCTTATTAAAGTAATACCTTATAGAAAGGATTTGGTTGCAAAAAATGACAGGGATAACGTGAGTATTGCAGGGGCCACGAATGAGGTGGCGACCCTGAAGGAAGCAGTGTCCAAGCCCGAAAGCAATGCGGCCATGGAGCGCACCAAGCGAGAGAAACAAGGGGTGCGGGTGGTGGAGGTGCGGCAAGAGCTCCAGGCTCTCGTGGAAAAACACGAGAGTTTGGAGCATGACTCGAAGACTCGAGAGTCCGAGCTTGCCTCGGCTCTTGAGAGTGCCAAAGCCGCTAAGGCCGAAGCCCAGAAGGCCCTCCAGGAGATTGAGGCGATAAAAAAGATAGCAGCGGGTAAGGCATTCTTCACGCAAAGCAAGCATGTAAAAGTGAATTATCTGTTACTTACCCGAATTCGGAGCTCTCCAGGAGCGTTCACAGATCTGCCCCGTAGTGTGTCCGATGCTGCCGCGTTCTACTGAGCCAAGGAGGGGAGCTCGACGGAGAAGGTGTTCTGGTCTCAATATGCTGAGGCCGGACATCCGGTGCCCCTGAGCGACCAGCTGAAGCAGCTGGTCGAGCTCCACAAGGTGGCCGAACAGGCCATGAAGGGCCTCATAGTTCGGCTGTGGCCTAAAGAAGCCATGCCTGGGAGCTACTTTGGTCTGGTGCGGCGGCTGGTGGACGCCTGTCCATGGATTGAAGTCATCAAGCATTCCGTCTGCATTGAAGGTGCCCGTCGGACCCTTGCCCGCGCTAAAGTGCACTGGGGCAAGATGGACGCCGAGAAGCTTGTGACGGACGCGCCACCGCCGGGCAAGGAATATCGCACGCCCGAGATGTACTATAAGGGTGTCCTGAAGGGTGCCCGCCTTATAGCGGGTGAGTGCTCCAAAGATGTAATTTTTGAGTAGACTCGCATTCCTTATCCTGTGCACTGAAAACTTTGTTCATATGCGCTAAGCAATGCTTGTTAATTTAAAATATTACCTTCTGTGCGGCCGTTTATCAAATTTGAGAGATGGCAAGTCGTTGGCTTCAGCCCCCATGCCACGAGTCCTGGGGTGTTCGGGATAAACTTGAGCGCTCTTGTTCCCATTCTTGGGTCCTTCGAGGGAGGCGCTCAACACAACGAACAAGGCAACCGGACTTATAATGCTTAAACACTCCCACTTACCCATAGAATTCTATAGTTTTAAATTTCGGCGAAGCCCCTAGTGTTCGTAAGACCGAATTCGGGGCGCTATCCACGCCTGGGCCGGAGAAAGCCGGCTCCTCGCTCTAAGTGGCATAAGTCTTTAGGGACTCGAAAAAACCTCTCGAACAGCGACCGGCTCTCGCCCTATCATGACGGTCAGTTTTAGCTTTCTCCACTAAGGTGCTCAACCCAGCTCAACCGGGGCACAATCGCAGTGGTTCTCCCAGCGCTACCTTAGCCGATATAGCGGAATGTAGGTACCAAAACATGGGAGCCGGGCAAACCCAACTATTGACCCAAGACATGATTCGGAGCCGATGCATATAATGCTATAAGTTCGGGGTGCCGCACTTGTTAAAGTGTTCGGACTTATCACACCATATTTTGGGGTACTTAAGCCCCTGGTGTATTTGGCCGTACCAAAGCGTACAGATGCAACATATCATAAGTGAACATATATAGATAAAAAAAGGAATGCAATAATAGGCAAAAAGCGATGCATTACTTATTCAAAAGATACTGCAATGAAAGCAGAACGATACAAATAGTGCAATAAGCAAGGGATGGGACTATTTAACATGTCCCCCTCGAGGGGTAGGCTGCGGGATGGTATGTAAAACAAGTATACTGCTCGTAATAGAGACCACCTGGACACTTGACATAGCTTTTCTGATTCCCTGGCTGTTGCATCGTGAGTTCGGCAATTCTACTGCCGGACAGGGCTTCTGGAAAACGGAGTCCTGCGAATAAGAAAAAAAGAATGAAACAATTGGGAGCCCCTGGTGCGGTTGAGCCGCTCTCCGGGCATGTCGTGGTCGTGCCCCTACCCCTATGCCCATGGTATCTCCAGAGCGTAATTATGTACACATGGTACTGGTCTCACAATTTCGCGGGGGCTGGGGTTGGGGCCGCATTGCTACGCGTGCTCGGAACGTGCCAGGCGGTCTTGTTGTAGGTTACTCCGGGCGCGCTTGACGGTGTCCGGCCGCTTAACAGCCAGACTCGAGAATTGCCTTAAGAGGCTGCTTTGTACTTCCACCGCGAGAGCCGCTGTATGCTCCTACGTCCGGAGAGAGCGTTCGGTGTTTCCAGTGACCGTAATGACTCCTCGAGGGCCTGGCATCTTGAGCTTGAGGTATGCGTAGTGCGGCACTGCATTGAACTTTGCAAATGCGGTTCGTCCGAGCAGTGCATGATAGCCGTTGCGGAACGGGACTATGTCGAAGATTAACTCCTCGCTTCAGAAGTTATCCGGGGATCCGAAGACCACTTCAAGTGTAACTGAGCCTGTACAGTTGGCCTCTACACCTGGTATGACGCCTTTGAAGGTCGTCTTTGTGGGTTTAATCCTTGAGGGGTCTATGCCCATCTTGCGCACTGTATCCTGATAAAGCAGGTTCAGGCTGCTGCCGCCGTCCATCAGGACCAATGCGGCGAATCCGCTGTGGCGGATGCTAGTGGGGTGGTCCCTTCGATCAAAAGTGATCGGGCAGGAGGACCACGGATTGAACTTTGGGGTGACTGGCTCCATCGCATGTACGTCCCTGAGTGCATGCTTCCGCTCCCTTTTGGGTATGTGGGTTGCGTATATCATGTTCACCGTCCGCACTTGTGGGGGGAAACCCTTCTGTCCTCTATTGTTTGGTGGCCGGGTCTCCTCCTCGTCATTGCTATGCAGCCCCTTGTCATTGTTTTTGGCAGTTAACTTGCCTGCCTGCTTGAACACCCAACAATCCCTGTTCGTGTGATTGGCTGGCTTTTCGGGGGTGCCGTGTATTTGGCACGAGCGATCGAGTATTCGGTCCAAATTGGATGGGCCCGGAGTATTTCTTTTGAATGGCTTTTTTCGCTGACCGGGTTTAGAGCCTCTGAATCTGGCATTGACTGCCTTATCTTCAGCATTATCACCGTTAATGCGGCGCTTGTACTTATTGCGACGCGACCTGCCGTTGTTGTCCTTGGTATCCGAACTACCAGGGTTTTTGGTCAGGTTGTTACTGTGAGCTAGCCAGCTGTCCTCTCCCGCGCAGAAGCGGGTCATGAGTGATGTGAGGGCTGCCATGGATTTCGGCTTTTCCTGTCCTAGGTGCTGGGCAAGCCACTCGTCGCGGATGTTATGTTTGAAGGCTGCAAGGGCCTCTGCATCCGGACAGTCAACGATTTGATTTTTCTTGGTTAAGAACCGTGTCCAGAATTGTCTGGCCGATTCATCTGGCTGCTGAATTATGTGGCTTAGGTCATCAACGTCTGGTGGTCGCACATATGTGCCCTGGAAGTTATCAAGGAATGCGGCTTCCAGGTCTTCCCAACAACCAATTGATTCTGCTGGCAAGCTGTTGAGCCAATGCCAAACTGGTCCTTTAAGCTTGAGTGGGAGGTATTTGATGGCGTGTAGATCATCACCGCGGGCCATGTGGATGTGAAGGAGATAGTCCTCGATCCAAACCGCAGGATCTGTTGTGCTGTCGTATGATTCAATGTTTATGGGTTTGAAACCCTCGGGGATTTGATGATCCATTACTTCGTTTGTGAAGCATAGTGGGTGTGCGGCGCCTCTGTATTGGGCTATATCATGATGCAGCTCAAATGAGCTTTGTCTGCTGTGTTCGGCCCGGCCGGAATTGCTGTATCCGGCGTGATGGTTATCATCACGTATCGTGGGGCGCCCACGCAATCCGTAGATCGATCTTATTTGTCTTGCCTTGTCCTTCAATATGTCTCACAAGTCTGGCGCATTCCCCATGGCTTTGTACTTTTCGAGCGACGCCGGGGTGCGGCTTTAGCGGAGGGCCTAGAGGCCTCTCTGTCGCAGCCACGAGGTGGCCGGTCGGCCGCGTCATGCGCTGGTGATGTAGGTTTGGGTGCTTCCTCCTCTAATTGGGGTAGCATCCTGTGTTTTGGGTAGCTCTTGGAGGGGCGATTGAGTTTATACTCTTCGGCCGCAAGGACTTCAGTCCATCTGTCGGCTAGCAAGTCTTGGTCAGCTCTAAGCTGTTGTTGCTTTTTCTTGAGGTTGCTTGCCGTGGCCATAAGCCTGCGTTTGAAACGCTCTTGTTCGACGGGATCCTCAGGAATGACAAATTTGTCGTCATCGAGGCTTGCCTCGTCTTCGGAGGGAGGCATATAGTTATCGTCCTCTACCTCTCTGTCTGCCGCTCTCTCATGAGGGCTGGCTTCTCCATCCTCCTGCGCTAAATCCTGCTGAAGGGGGTTGTCTTCGATGCTGTTCGGGGTGTTATTGTCTCCGGTGCCGGAATATCCATTTTTGCTGTGGCGGGATTTAGAGCGGCGCCGCTGACGCCGACGCTTAGGCTGTTTCTTGGAGGGGTCGTCCTCCGTTGTTCCATCGCCATTCACATCCTTTGGGATGTCCACCATGTATATGTCGTATGACGAGGTGGCCTTCCAGTGCCCTGTAGGCGCTGGTTCTTGGTCGTCTCCGGCATCGTCGTCCATACCGTCGATGTCTTCGGAGTCAAAGTCGAGCATGTCGGTTAAAATCATTGACAGTGGCTACAAAGTGGGTGGTGGGTCGGCATTGAATTTCTTCGTCGTCCGCATCCCAACCTACCTGACCATAGTCCGGCCAGGGCTCTCCTGATAAAGAGAGAGACTTTAGTGAATTCAGGATGTCGCCAAAGGGCGAGTGCTGAAAGATGTCCGCAGCGGTGAACTCCATGATCGGCGCCCAATCGGATTCGATTGGCAGGGGCGCGGAAGGTTCGGAGTCCGGAGAGGAGTCCGGCACCTCGGAGTCACGGGCTTTGCGAAGGACAGGGTTGGTATTTGGCTCTATCGTCGTAGAGGTAGCAGCCTCCGAGGCGGTGTCTAGCCACCCATCCTCGATCGGCGCTGTCGGCTCCGAGCTAAGGGTCGGAGCGGACACTTGTGCAGCCTACAGGGCACTGTCCGGGAGCAGAGCTAGATCATGCCCATCGTGACAGTGCGGCGCGCTTGGCTATGGCTCGAACCCGTCGAAGATCAAGTCTCCGCGGATGTCAGTTGTATAGTTCAAACTTCCAAATCTGACCTGATGGCCAGGGGTGTAGCTTTCAATCTGCTCCAGATGGACAAGCGAGTTGGCCCACAGTGCGAAGCCGCCGAATACGAAGATCTGTCCGGGGAGAAAAGTCTCACCCTAGACTGCATCGTTGTTGATGATTGAAGGAGCCATCGGGCCTAAAGGTGACGACACAGAGGAACTCTCAATGAAAGCACCAATGTCGGTGTCAAAACCGGAGGATCTCGGGTAGGGGGTCCACAACTGTGCGTCTAGGCGGATGGTAACAGGAGACAAGGGACACAATGTTTTTACCCAGGTTCGGGCCCTCTCGGTGGAGGTAAAAATCTACTCCTGCTTGATTAATATTGATGATATGGGTAGTACAAGAGTATATCTACCACGAGATCAAAGGGGCTAAACCCTAGAAGCTAGCCTATGGTATGATTGTTGTTCGTCCTAGGTACTAAAACCCTCCAGTTTATATAGACACCGGAGAGGGCTAGGGTTACATAGAGTCGGTTACAATGGTAGGAGGTCTACATATCCGTATCGCCAAGCTTGCCTTCCACGCCAAGGAAAGTCCCATCCGGACACAGGACGAAGTCTTCAATCTTGTATCTTCATAGTCTAGGAGTCCGGCCAAAGATGATAGTTCGGCTATCCGGACACCCCCTAGTCCAGGACTCCCTCAGTGGGCGTTGGGGCACTCACTTATGGCATGTCACTTGTTGCATGAGGATGCATTCAAAAGTGACCTCCATGGGTGGGCACAAATATTCCAGCCAAATCATAAAATTTTATTGAATTCAAATTTGTATGTGAAATATCTCAAAGGCTAGATTGTAGTATCTATAAGATTGTTGTAACACAAGTTGCTAAATAGCGATGTCATTTTGGGGGCTTCGTAAAGTCGTGTTAAAGAAGAAGCTCATGTAGAACATATTAATCTTAAATGATATTGTCCTTTGCCATCGATCTTCTGATAGCATACCTAGTGTTTGTTTCTGGTTGTTGAAATTGGGTTGAGTGATTAATGTTACTTACATTTTTGTTACTTTCGTATCCAGTCTCGTAAATGCTGAAAAGATGCAGTGAAAAGAGTTTCATTGGTGCCTCACGCATGTGACATATCTTCCGTGATTTTTTGTTTGGAAGATGACGTATGTGCCATCGTAAATCTTCTCTCTAATCCTATTTATGGTCGATGCATCAGATTACTTAGGTTTTCTCTAGTGTGATAATGTTTAGCTGACAGGGAAAAAATATACATGATGTCAAACATTTTCAGTAGCGGGCAGAAGTTCCAAGTACAGAAATGCATAAAAGATGAGTGACTTCTTGGTTTCTTCCAATAGGTGCGCCTAGTACCTGATTGCGTATGTAAACGCTTTGCAGGATTCCCAAACATGTCCCATGTCCACTTAATGGCAAGATGATCCTTTGGGCGGATCTAGTTGCACGACCTCCCTACAAAACCAATGTCACAGGCATGTACGACCTTGTCTATGTGCCATGATGATCCCCAAGTCTCCTCAAATACTGATGCCATGGTGGGTTTTTCGAACTCTGGCACACTGGATTTTTGAACCTTTCAACATGGAGGCATGTGCTATTGTACTCTCTGATGCCTCCTAGTCCTACTCCCACCATGTGCGCTATAATAAATTAGTGGCAAGGTTTTGTTCAAATTCGAAAATAAACGTCTATTTCACTAACACATATTTGGATGGACAACATACTATCAAAAAGCAACTAAGTTAATCGTCTATCTCCCAGTTTATAAGGAGAGCAACTGAAGTGTGCTTTGATGTGTTGCAACAACCCAGTAGTACGAGGGTCACATGGTCATTGACTCAACTATACTCAGGCGTATAGTGTCTTTTGGGATGCAACTTAACTACCTAAAAGGAAATTATATCTACTGCATTACTCCCGTCTATCCTAATTGTTGGTAGTTTTATCTCTTTGCATCAGAATTAGGACATTTACAACTGCTCTAAGTTATTCTAGAACAGAGTAGGTTCAATTTACATATGCTACACATTGCACTAGTGTTGTAGGCTTGTAGCGTAGGGTAATGCAGTTGTGGGTGCACGGCTCCATTTACTATATCCTAGTGTTCATATTTACAGGCACCACTACTAGGAAAACCCTTACCAGTAGCGCTGGTTTTTTGGCTATTATTAGCGCGGGCAGGCACGCTACTGCTACGGCGCTACATCTATTTTTTAGCAGAAGCGCTTGTTTGAACCAGCGCTACTGCTAATACTAGTAGCATGGCCCTTCAAAAAAACGCTACTGGTAAGCAGCGCTGCTACTACTCCAATATGATAACCCACAAGTATAGGGGATCGCAACAATTTTCGAGGGTAGAGTATTCAACCCAAATTTATTGATTTGACATAAGGGCAGCCAAAGAATATTCTCAAGTATTAGCAGCTGAGTTGTCAATTCAACCACACCTGGAGACTTAGTATCTGCAGCAAAGTGTTTAGTAGCAAAGCAATATGATAGTGGTGGTAACGGTAACAAAAGTAAAGACAACAAAAGTAATGTTTTTGGTATTTTGTAGTGATTGTAATAGTAGCAACGGAAAAGTAAAATAAGCGAGAACCAGTATATGGACAACTCGTAGGCACCGGATTGGTGATGGATAATTATGCCGGATGCGGTTCGTCATGTAAAAGTCATAACATAGGGTGACACAGAACTAGCTCCAATTCATCAATGTAATGTAGGCATGTATTTCGTATATAGTCATACGTGCTTATGAAAAAGAACTTGCATGACATCTTTTGTCCTACCATCCCGTGGCAGCGGGGTCCTATTGGAAACTAAGGGATATTAAGGCCTCCTTTTAATAGAGAACCGGAACAAAGCACTAGCACATAGTGAATACATGAAGTCCTCAAACTATGGTCATCACCGGGAGTGGTCCCGTTTATTGTCACTTCAGGGTTGCCGGATCATAACACATAGTAGCTGACTATAGAATTGCAAGATAGGATCAAGAACACACATATATTCATGAAAACATAATAGGTTCAGATCTGAAATCATGGCACTCGGGCCCTAGTGACAAGCATTAAGCATAGCAAAGTCATAGCAACATCAATCTCAGAACATAGTGGATACTAGGGATCAAACCCTAACAAAACTAACTCGATTACATGATAAATCTCATCCAACCCATCACCATCCAGCAAGCCTACGATGGAATTACTCACGCACGGCGTTGAGCATCATGAAATTGGTGATGGAGGATGGTTGATGATGACGACGGCGACGAATCCCCCTCTCCGGAGCCCCGAACGTACTCCAGATCAGCCCTCCCGAGAGAGATTAGTGCTTGGCGGCGGCTCCGTATCGTAAAACACAATGATTTCTTCTCTCTGATTTTTTTCTCCTCGAAAGCCAATATATCGAGTTGGAGTTGGTGTCAGAGGGCCATCAGGGGGCCCACGAGGTAGGGGGCGTGCCCAGGAGGGGGGCGCCCCCCACCCTCGTGGACAGGGTGTGGGCCCCCTGGTCTTCATCTTTGGCGAGGATTTTTTATTATTTATTCTAAGATATTCCATGGAGTTTCAGGTTATTCCGAGAACTTTTCTTTTCTGCACATAAAACAACATCATGGCAATTCTGCTGAAAACACCGTTAGTCCGGGTTAGTTTCATTCAAATCATACAAGTTAGAGTCCAAAACAAGGGCAAAAGTGTTTGGAAAAGTAGATACGACGGAGACGTATCAACTCCCCCAAGCTTAAACCCTTGCTTGTCCTCAAGCAATTCAGTTGACAAACTGAAAGAGAAAAAGAAAAACTTTTACAAACTCTGTTTGCTCTTGTTGTTGTAACATGAAAAGCCAGCATTCAAGTTTCAGCAAATATTATGAACTAACCATACTAACAATAACACATAGGTCTCAAAATTACTCATATCAATAGCATAATCAGCTAGCGAGCTATAATAACAAAACTCGGATGACAACACTTTCTCAAAATAATCATAACATGATATAACAAAATGGTATCTCGCTAGCCCTTTCTGAGACCGCAAAACATAAATGCAGAGCACCTTTAAAGATCAAGGACTGACTAAACATTGTAATTCATGGTAAAAGAGATCCAGTCAAGTCATGCCCAATATAAACCAATAATAATGAATGCAAATGACAGCATGCTCTCCAGCGGGTGCTTTTAATAAGAAGGATGATGACTCAACATAAAATTAAATGGATAGGCTCTTCGCAGAGGGAAGCAGGGATTTGTAGAGGTGCCATAGCTCGGTTTTGAAATAGAGATAAATTATATTTTGAGCGGCATACTTTCATTGTCAACATAACAACTAAGAGATGATGATATCTTCCATGCTAAACAAATTATAAGCGGTTCCCAAACAGAATGGTAAAGTTTATACTCCCCCTCCTCCACAAGCATCAATCCATGGATTGCTCCAAACAACGAGTGCCTCCAACATTCAACGGGTCCCAGGGGGAGTTTTGTTTGCAATTATTTTGATTTAGTTTGCATAAAGCATGGGACTAGGCATCCCGGTGACCAGCCATTTTCTCATGAATGAGGAGCGGAGTCCACTCCTCTTGAGAATAACCCGCCTAACACAGAAGATAAGGGCAGCTCTAGTTGACATATGAGCTATTCGAGCATGCAAAACAGAATGTTTATTTGAAGGTTTAGAGTTTGGCACATACAAATTTACTTGGAACGACAGGTAGATACCGCATATAGGAAGGTATAGTGGACTCATATGGAATAACTTTGGGGTTTAAGGAGTTTGGATGCACAAGCAGTATTCCCGCTTAGTACATGTGAAGGCTAGAAAAAGAATGGTGAGGGAGTCCCGGACTAGGGGGTGTCCGCATAGCCGAACTATCATCTTTGGCCGGACTCCTAGACTATGAAGATACAAGATTGAAGACTTCATCCCGTATCCGGATGGGACTTTCCTTGGCGTGGAAGGCAAGCTTGGCAATACGGATATGTAGATCTCCTACCATTGTAACCAACTCTGCGTAACCCTAGCCCTCTCCGGTGTCTATATAAACCAGAGGGTTTTAGTCTGTAGGACGAACAACAATCATACCATAGGCTAGCTTCTAGGGTTTAGCCTCTTTGATCTCGTGGTAGATCTACTCTTGTACTACCCATATCATCAATATTAATCAAGCAGGAGTAGGGTTTTACCTCCACCGAGAGGGCCCGAACCTGGGTAAAAACATCATGTCCCTTGTCTCCTATTACCATCCGCCTAGACGCACAGTTCGGGACCCCCTAGCCGAGATCCACTGGTTTTGACACCGACATTGGTGCTTTCATTGAGAGTTCCTCTGTGCCGTCGCCATCAGGAAGGATGCCTCGTCCCGTCTTTAAAGACGGCACCGTTGCTAAAGGAGCTTTGGCCATCGGCCAAACTCTCCGGCTAGGCGGTTTTCTTATGACCGCCTGTTCGGTCACCGCACCGACGATGACTTCTCGGGTCATCGAAAGCAATCTTCACGTTAACTCGGAACTTGTCGAGCAGCTAGATCCAATGGAGCTCTCCTCCTTAAACGAGCTCTTGGATCGCATCGCCGCCCTGGGAGTCGCTACAGACTATGATCAGATTGGGCCTAAAACCGATCTGAGAGAGATCAACACTCTCCAGGCCACCCACCACGTGGCTATGGTAGAGGAACAGTACGACGACCCTTCTTCAATATTAAGGACTAGTTATGTCCGGATTCCCGACCCCTCCATGTCGGATTCCCGCGGAGGGATGGACGTCGATCCAAAAATCCAAGCTTCCAAGTTCGAAAACTTTTCGGCCCTTGAGTCTTAGATTGGACGGGGTTCCGAATTTAATTCCACCCGCCCACCCAAACATAAGCGATCTATCGCGAATCCGGCAAGAGCCCGCTGAAACAGTACACCATTACTGGGCCAGATTCCTCCTGGTTATGGACAGGATAAAGGACTGCCGCAAGGAAGACACAATTTCACTTTTCTGCAATAATTGCACGGACAAGGGAATCCTAAATGCCATAAGTCGTCGTGAAATTACACGCTTTGACGACTTGGCGTCCATAGTATGAAAGTACTGTGCGATGCAGAGCGCCTGGAAAACCGAAACCAAATTTTGGGATAATCCGGCCCCAAATACAACCCTAGTCCGAAATAAAAGGGTGCATCATCGCCAGACACCTGGGTTAAATACCAAAAAGCAAAAAACCCCTAAAGGGCACGGAACCGTACTGGAGGGATGGCTCAATGGACCCTGCAAAATTCATAGTACAGAGGGCGCCACTCCAACTCATAGCCTTCGAGCATGTTGGATACTACGGCAGGTGGCCAAAAGTGGCGAAGAGCTTCTAGCTCCAGAGAACCAGCCCAGCAACACCAGTACGGTATTAACAGTCTTCGAGACTTTCGCATCAAATAATATGCGGAAACGAACACTCCGCAGCCTTGCCGAAGTCTACCAAGTAGCAACAATAAACCCATGGAGTGACACGGCTATTACCTTTAATGTCAGTGACGAACCTAAATTCTGAATAGCCCGAGCACCAGCCGCATTGGTCCTCAGTCCAATAGTGGACGGCTTTCGCCTTACTAAGGTACTCATGGACGGCGGCAGCGGATTAAACCTCATTTACAAGGAAACCCTTCAAAAAATGGAAATAGACTAGAGCCGCATTGAGCGAAGCAGCACAACCTTTAGAGGAATAATCCCTAGTCGGGAAGCATGCTACACAGGAAAAATCACACTGGATGTGGTGTTCGGCTCGCCGGACAATTACAGGTCCGAGGAGGTCACGTTCCAAGTGGCCCTGTTCAGCAGTGGATATCACGCTTTATTAGGGCGAGAGGCATTCACAATTTTTCAAGCTATACCCCATTATGGGTACATGAAGCTCAAAATGCCCGGGCCCAATGGAATCATCACTCTTGCCAGTGATTCGGACATAACACTCCGTGCCGAAAATAAGACAGTCGCACTAGCCCTCGAGGCACTATCCGAAGCCCTAGCGGCCGAAGAACTCACTGCGCTGCGCTCCATGGTGAACAGGGACGATGTGATACTCGATAAGAGATCCAAGTCCACCTCTTTTAAGCCAGCGGACGAAATAGTCAAATTCCAGGTCCATCCAACGGACCCTACAAAGACGGCCTCCATTGGGGCACAGTTAAACCCTAACGTAGACGCCGCACTATGAGAATTCCTATGGGAAAATTGGGACATTTTTGCCTGGCACCCTTTAGACATGCGAGGAATCCCACGCCGGCTGGCCGAGCACAGCCTAAATATCCTAAAAGGATTTAAGCCAGTCAAACAGGCTCTTCGGTGATTTTCCGAACCCAAGAGACAGGCAATGGGAGAGGAGCTAGCCAAACTATTGGAAGCCGGATTCATCAGAGATATAAAACATCCGGACTGGCTAGCAAACCTGGTGATGGTACCAAAGAAGGATAAACCCTGGCGCCTATGTGTCAACTTCAAGGACCTTAACAAGGCTTGCCCAAAGCACCCCTTCCCCCACCCCCGCGTCGACCAAATTATCGACGCTACCGCAGGACACGATTCATTGTGCTTCCTCGACGCATACTCCGGCTACCACCAAATTAAGATGGTAGAGCCAAACGAAGCCGCAACGGCATTCATCACTCCATACGGCCCATTCTGCTTCAACACGATGCCCTTCGGGCTCAAAAACGCCGGCACAACATATCAGCGCATGATTCAGACATGTCTGGCAAACCAGATCGGCAAAACAGTGGAGGCATATGTAGATGATGTGGTCGTCAAATCCAAGCATGTCGAAACTCTAGTAGACGACTTGAGGCTCACATTTGACAATCTCCGAACATACGACATTAAGCTGAATCCGGAAAAATGCGTCTTCGGCGTACCAGCCGGAAAGCTCTTGGGCTCCATTGTATCCAGTAGAGGAATTGAAGCAAACCCAGCCAAGATCTGAGCTCTGTCACAATTGGATATCCCAAAAGACCTCAAACAAATACAAAAATTGACTGGATGCGTGGCGGCCCTAAGCCGCTTTATCTCCCGTTTGGGAGAAAAGGCATTACCCCTTTATCGCCTCCTCCGGTGCACCGAACACTTCGAGTGGACGG
Source organism: Triticum dicoccoides (assembly GCF_002162155.2). Classification (NCBI taxonomy): domain Eukaryota; kingdom Viridiplantae; phylum Streptophyta; class Magnoliopsida; order Poales; family Poaceae; genus Triticum; species Triticum dicoccoides. Next base: position 74,534,004 of record NC_041393.1, read on the forward strand.
ATGCCGCCACGGCCGGACTCGAAGAAATAAAAGCCATATTGGCAACAAATCCGGTCCTGGCCGCGCCCAACATGGGCGAACCAATGTTATTATATATCGCGGCAACACATCAAGTTGTAAGCACAGTGCTCGTCGTCGAACGAGAAACGGACGGACACAAGTTCCCCCTTCAAAAACCGGTTTAGTACGTGTCCACTGTCCTAACTCCATGCAAGTCCCGGTATCCACATTATCAAAAGATAGCGTACGCGGTGTTCATGGCATCCCGGAAGCTGTGACACTACTTTCAAGAGTGTTCGATAACAGTAGCCTCCGAAGTACCTCTTAATGACATTATAAACAACCGCGACGCGACTGGCCGGATTGCAAAATGGGCCATCGAGCTCCTCCCGTTCGACATAACCTACAAGCCACGGTGAGCTATTAAGTCGCAAGTTTAGGCCGACTTCGTCGCCGAATGGACTGAAGCCGAACTCCCTAAAGAGTACGGTGCATATTCCAATTGGATCATGCACTTCGACGGCTCCAAAATGTTGGCCGGCCTGGGGGCTGGCGTCGTCCTGACTTCCCCAACCGGAGACACAGTTCAATACGTACTCCAGATAATGTACACGGACTCCAACAACGCAGCTGAATACGTGGCCCTTCTACATGGCCTCCGGATGGCGGTCTCCATGGGCATTAAGCGCCTAGAGGTGCGCGGGGATTCAAACCTCGCGATATCCCAAATAAATGGAGACTTCGACGCCAAGGATCCGAAAATGGCAGCTTACCATAACACCGTCCTAAAAATGTCAGCTCGGTTTGAAGGGCTTGAATTTCACCATATAGCCCGGGACAATAACCAGGCGGCGGACGTATTGGCACGCATTGACGCAAAGCGCGATGCCATCCCTCCCAATATCTTCCTAGAGTGACTGTTCAAGCCATCCGTACTATGGGAAGGGGAGTCCGGAAACAACAATCCGGACACAACCGCACCACCCAAAACTGAACATTCTGACACAATCGGCGGTCCTACCAATGAAATAACACATTCAGCCCACGAAATAATGGCAGTCATTGCCCCGTGGACGAAACCATTCCTAGCCTACTTAACTAGGCAGGAACTTCCCGAGGACCAAAACGAGGCCCGCTGCATAGTACGGCGATCTAAAGCCTATAAGGTCCATGAGGGACAGCTTTATAAGAAAAGCACAACCGGAGTCCTTCAAAGGTGTATCTCCGAAGAGGAAGGGCGAAATCTTCTGGCTGAAATTCACGCCGGACTCGGTGGGCACCACGCCGCAGCCCGGGCCCTTGTAGGCAAGGCCTTCCGTACAAGATTTTATTGGCCGATGGCCCGGGCAGACGCTCAGGACTTAGTCCAACGATGCATCGGTTGCCAGCTATTTGCTAATCAAAGCCACATGCCACCCACCGCCCTGAAAACTATACCCATCACCTAGCCGTTCATGGTCTGGGGGCTTGACATGGTTGGACCCCTTAAAGGAGGAACCCACAAGCAAAAATACCTATTGGTCATGGTGGATAAATTCACCAAAGGGATAGAGGCCAAGCCAGTTAAGACGGCCGAATCTGGACCCGTGGTAGACTTCATATCAGGGGTAGTACACCGTTACGGCGTCCCCCATAGCATCATCACTGATAACGGCACAAACTTCACGGCTGACGAGGTTAAACTCTAGTGCAAAAACATGGGCATCAAGCTCGACTACGCTTCAGTCTATCACCCTCAAACTAACGGTCAAGTCGAACGAGCAAATGGTCTAATCATGAGCGGCATTAAACCCAGACTAGTGCGGTCCCTTAAGGAATCTAATACGCACTGGGTAGAGGAGCTCGACTTCGTACTTTGGGGGCTGTGGACCATGCCGAGTCGCACTACCGCATTCACACCATTTTTTATGGTATATGGTGCAGAGGCAGTTTTGCCCTGCGACATAATTCATGACTCACCTCGCGTGCACATGTACGAAGAAAGAGAAGCCGAGCTGGATCGGCAGGACAGTTTGGACGCCTTAGAGGAGGAGCGCGACTTGGCAAAAGCTCGTTCCGCATTCTATCAATAGCAGGCTCGAAGATATCAAAGCAGAGAAGTACGGGCCAAAACTTACAATGTTGGCGAACTAGTTCTACGCCTGCCGGACAAGAAAAAGGACAAACTCAAGCCCAAATGGGAAGGTCCCTTCATCATCGACCAAGTCCTGACCGGCGGAGCGTACCGTCTGCGAAACGCATCGGATAACCGACTCGAGCCGAACCCATGGAACGCAGCCCGTCTCCGAAGATTCTATGCCTAGCGCTGGACTCTAAGTTCGTCTCCTTCCTCCGTCTATATTTTATACTTTAACTGTCTTTTATTTCTCTCCTTCTCCCTCCTTTTTTCTGAAGCCGTTGAAGGCTCGTTTGCGCATTGTTCGCACACACTTGACGTGTTATCCGCGCTCAGTATACCTGGGGGCTTCTTTAACAGAAGCTTATTTATACGGGCTTTATGCCCAACACATGTGTCGCACTTCCGCATGTACCTTTTATTCACCATTATATGCATCGATATGACTTAAGTTTTGGCCAAGCTGGGTTGCCTGGCTCCTGTGCTTACCCCTACGTTCCCGATTGTTCGGCTAGGTGGTAAAGGGAGCACCTCTATGATTGTTACCGCCGGGTCAGCCGGACGTGTACCTCAGACTGGGTGAAGCCGAAAGCTAGCCTTCTTAAGGGATTATTTGGTCGGTGAACTAAAAGACGAATTCTCACTTATTCATTTATTTGCCCCCAGATGTTTTTCTGCTTTTTTCGCAGTCTGGACATGCACTTTAGGGCATTGCCTCCCAGGGAAAGGAACCCCTAACGGAACTATTCTCCTTGAAGATGTTTCTTACTAACCATGTAATATAACATAACTAGTTTGGCACTTGTCTGATAAAGCACTTATGACCCCTACGCCTAGTCTCCACGCATGCCCCGGTTCTTACATAATCGCGAGGGTATTCGGACACACTCAGGACTGTCGGGTCCCGAGGTTGAAGCGAAAAGGTCCGCTACAACAAACGATCTACAATCCGGCTAGAAGGCATTTTACATATCATTTTAAATTACATAGTCAAATCGACTGATTGTATTCCTCCTCAATGCCATCTAATAGGATGTCTAGTTTACAGTCTTGCTGGGAATACTTTGCGGCTAACTCTACTTGGCCGTACACTAAGCTCACAGGGATCTCCTTCCCATTGGGCCCCACAGGTCCGACCTCGGCCATGTGGTTTGGGTCAGACTTCGTTTACCGCGTCTTCACCATGGCCCAGGCCTCCCTGGCGCCTTGATGGCAGGCCGATATCTTCCATAGCCGGAAGCGCCGTTGTGCTCCCTGAAGCTTCTCTGCAAGCTCTCCTAGGCCTTCGGCTAGGGAGATGGATGGCCACAAGGCCTGGGCAACGCCTCTCATCACCTGCCGTACTCGTTCGTATAGTTGCAGCAGCTCGGGAAGTAGGTCACCCATTGAACCGGGCATTTCCTGTGCAGGACGACCCGTGAGCATACCTACAGACATATTTCTGTTAATCGACTTCCTCGCCGAACTCTTCTTTTCAAAAGTTCGCTCAAGCACTTACTATAAATGCCGCGACGAAGCCGCCGATTCTCCTTAACGGAGTCAGACAGCTGGGCTCGAACATCCTTCAGTTCCTCACCCAGCTGGGTGTTGGCATCTTGGAGATTATTTTTCTCTTGCCTCACCCTTGTAAGCACACTCTCGCCGGTCTTTAACCGGCGCAGTAGCTGTTGCCTGTCCGGATCTAGTCCGGCGCCATTTGCAATATTATTGTCAGATTTATACACACGCCGCATTTAGCAAATTACTTCTCTTTTGAAGCATATATTACCAGAGGGAGTCGTTGTGGCTTCCCTTGTCGCGGCTAGTGCGGCCTCAAGTTGGGCCTTGCACGCTTGAAGCTCCTGGGACAGTTGGGTATTCTTTTCTGTAAGATCCTGCATAACAAATGATCCTTAAATCAGTTATTCTAACTATTTTAAGTCTCGGGGGCTACTGGCATATATAACTGTCAAAATTCCTCACCCGTATGTCTTTCACATACTGCTCCGTGGCTCTGGCTAGACCATCTTGAGCGACACGGAGGTGCGCATCTCCTGAATTAAAGGCATTCAATGCCTCTTGGGAGAAACATGCGTCACGAAGAACTGTCCGGCGGCGCCTATGATTCATGGCACTCTCCACCTCTGATTTGGTGGCGGACAATCTGTCGGCATCCTCCATTGGAGGAGCATCCGACGCGCGCCTTGTATTCGCCTCCTCCTCCGGACCGGGCTCTGGAGCCTGGCTGGCGGAGGCTCGTTTGGCAACCTCTCCGGACACAGTCCGGTGAGCGCTCTTTTTCCTGAAAAGATCACGAGCGTTAGCATGCCTTCCAGGAATCTTTCCTTGAAACACGGTGGCGCGCCATACCGTTGCGGCGACGTCTCGATCTGCACCGCACTTCTTTTCCGCCTGCTGGGCCGAGCTGCCCCTTGTTGGCCAGCCGCCGCGGGCTCGGCTTCCCGCCTCAAAGGCACCTCTTGCGGAACATCATTGGTATGCGGTGATCAGAAATAAGCATGGATGGGTCATGGTATCAGGACTTCGGTCACAGTTACCTGGGAAGCTGGAAATATTCCGGGGTAGTCGGCCGTAATGGCGACCAAAGCATTGTCGATGCTAAGTTGGTGGAACACCCCATCGATCAACTCCATCTTTATGTCCGGATCCTCCTTGGAGGCCGGATCGAGGGACCGTTCCGGATCCTCGGGTTGTGGAGGCGGGTTGTGTATATCCTCTACAGCCCAGCGCAGTTTCTGCGTCGAAATCACAAAATGAGATACTTAACCATGGGAATGGGGATCGGATAGGCAAAAAGAAATGTCCGCTTACCCAGCTTCGAGGATTGTTCATAGAAAACCCGTTCAGTGGACTGACGCAGAGAAAATCCTCCTTTTCCACTTTGTACAGGCCGGACAAGATCTTCACCAGATCAGCGACCGATCCCGGCCCCTTACGGCCATGACGGGTGGCATCATCCTCCCCGTTGAAATCCCACATGGGGTGGCCCCTATACTGGAGCGGCTGCACCCCCCACATAATGCATGTGGCCATGACCCCAATCATGGTCAATCCGGAATGAGCCAATAATCTTATTCGGCCCATCAGGTACAGGACGTCCCTGTCATTCTCCCGTCTAGGGCTCCGCGGACGCCAACTTAGGCGTTTCTTCAGAGGAGCATTACTGAACTCCGGGAGGCCAATCCAAACTGGATTCGGCAGCGGGACATCTTCTATGTAAAACCATTCCGAAGGCCAGTCTTCGGACGCCTTCCTCGGGGTTCCGGATAGGTATCCGGTCCCGGCGATGCGCCATAGCTGGGCTCCGCCCACTTGATATATTGACCCCTCATGAGAATGGGTTACGAGGCAGAATAATCTCTTCCACAGCGCAAAATAAGCGTCGACGCCCAAGAACAGTTTGCAAAGGGCCACGAAGCCCGCAATGTGCAGAATGGAGGCAGGCGTAAGATGGTGCAGCTGGAGGCCGTAGAACTCCAGGAGCCCCCGGAGAAATGGATGTATTGGAAATCCGAGTCATCTTATCAGATAAGAGACGAAGCATACCCGCTCTCCTTTGGATGGATCGGGAACGCTCTCCGCCTATTTTCTGCCATTGTAGGTGGAGAGTCCGGCTTGAACCGGAACCATGAAGGTGAAGGAAATATGCCCTAGAGGCAATAATAAAGTTATTATTTATTTCCTTATTTCATGATAAATGTTTATTATTCATGCTAGAATTGTATTAACCGGAAACATGATACATGTGTGAATACATAGACAAACATATAGTCACTAGTATGCCTCTACTTGACTAGCTCATTAATCAAAGATGGTTATGTTTCCTAACCATAGACATGAGTTGTCATTTGAGTAATGGGATCACATCATTAGGAGAATGATGTGATTGACATGACCCATTCCGTTAGCTTAGCACACGATCGTTTAGTATTCTGCTATTGCTTTCTTCATGACTTATACATGTTCCTGTAACTATGAAATTATGCAACTCCCGTTTACCGGAGGAACACTTTGGGTGCTACCAAATGTCACAAGTAACTGGGTGATTATAAAGGAGTACTACAGGTGTCTCCAAAGGTACATGTTGGGTTGGCGTATTTCGAGATTAGGTTTTGTCACTCCGATTGTTGGAGAGGTATCTCTGGGCCCTCTCGGTAATACACATCACTTAAAGCCTTGCAAGCATTGCAACTAATGAGTTAGTTGTGGGATGATGTATTATGGAACGAGTAAAGAGACTTGACAGTAACGAGATTGAACTAGGTATTGGATACCGACGATCGAATCTCGGGCAAGTAACATACCGATGACAAAGGGAACAACGTATGTTGTTATGCGGTCTGACCGATAAAGATCTTCGTAGAATATGTGGGAGCCAATATGAGCATCCAGGTTCCGCTATTGGTTATTGACCGGAAACGTGTTTCGGTCATGTCTACATTGTTCTCGAACCCGTAGGGTCCGCACGGTTAAGGTTTCGATGACAGTTATATTATGAGTTTACATGTTTTGATGTACCGAAGGAGTTCGGAGTCCCGGATGATATCGGGGACATGACGAGGAGTCTCGAAATGGTCGATACGTAAAGATTCATATATTGGATGATATGGTTAGGCCAAGGGGTCAAGCCCATGAGTCTTTAGGTCGGTGCAAAAGGAGTTTTGCGGAGGCCAGGGGGCCAAACGCCGGAGACCCTGGCGTCTGGCCCTGGGCCAGACGCCGAGGCCCATGGCGTCTGGGCCAGACGCCAAGGATTGTGGCGTTTGGTCCTGGAGTCCGAGTGGGACTCTTGCCTTTCGGGCAAAACCGACTTTGAGGATGCTTTTGCTCCAAGTTTCGACCCCGGGGCTCAACATATAAATAGAGGGGCAGGGCTAGCACCAAAGACACAACAATTGATCCCTTGGATCTCTTAGCCGTGTGTGGTGCCCCCCTCCACCATAGTCCACCTCGATAATATCGTAGCGGTGCTTAGGCGAAGCCCTGCGACGGTAGAACATCAAGATCGTCACCATGCCGTCGTGCTGACGGCACTCTCCCTCGACACTCGGCTGGATCGGAGTTCGAGGGACGTCATCGAGCTGAACGTGTGCTAGAACTCGGAGGTGCCATAGTTTCGGTGCTTGATCGGTCGGGCCGTGAAGACGTACGACTACATCAACCGCGTTGTGCTAACGCTTCCTCTTACGGTCTACAAGGGTATGTAGACAACACTCTCCCCTCTTGTTGCTACACGTCACCATGATCTTGCGTGTGCGTAGGAAATTTTTGAAATTACTACATTTCCCAATAGTGGTATCAGAGCCTAGGTTTTATGCATTGATGTTATACGCACGAGTAGAACACAAGTGAGTTGTGGGCGATATAAGTCATACTGCTTAGCAGCATGTCATACTTTGGTTCGGCGGTATTGTGAGATGAAGCGGCCCGGACCGACATTACGCGTACGCTTACGCGAGACTGGTTTCACCGTTACGAGCACTCGTGCTTAAAGGTGGCTGGCGGGTGTCTGTCTCTCTCACTTTAGCTGAATCGAGTGTGGCTACGCCCGGTCCTTGCGAAGGTTAAAACAGCACTAACTTGACGAACTATCATTGTGGTTTTGATGCGTAGGTAAGAACGGTTCTTGCTAAGCCCGTAGCAGCCACGTAAAATTTGTAACAACAAAGTAGAGGACGTCTAACTTGTTTTTGCAGGGCATGTTGTGATGTGATATGGTCAAGACGTGATGCTATATTTTATTGTATGAGATGATCATGTTTTGTAATCGAAGTTATCGGCAACTGGCAGGAGCCATATGGTTGTCGCTTTATTGTATGAAATGCAAATGCCCTGTAATTGCTTTACTTTATCACTAAGCGGTAGCGATAGTCGTAGAAGCAATAGATGGCGTAACGACAACGATGCTACGATGGAGATCAAGGTGTCGCGCCGGTGACGATGGTGATCACGACGGTGCTTCGAAGATGGAGATCACAAGCACAAGATGATGATGGCCATATCATATCACTTATATTGATTGCATGTGATGTTTATCCTTTATGCATCTTATCTTGCTTTGATTGACGGTAGCATTTTAAGATGATCTCTCACTAATTATCAAGAAGTGTTCTCCCTGAGTATGCACCGTTGCGAAAGTTCTTCGTGCTGAGACACCACGTGATGATCAGGTGTGATAGGCTCTACGTTCAAATACAACGGGTGCAAAACAGTTGCACACGCGGAATACTCGGGTTAAACTTGACGAGCCTAGCATATACAGATATGGCCTCGGAACATGGAGACCGAAAGGTCGAGTGTGAATCATATAGTAGATATGATCAACATAATGATGTTCACCATTGAAACTACTCCATCTCACGTGATGATCGGACATGGTTTAGTTGATTTGGATCACATGATCACTTAGATGACTAGAGAGATGTCTGTCTAAGTGGGTGTTCTTAAGTAATATGATTAATTGAACTTAAATTTATCATGAACTTAGTCCTGGTAGTATTTTGCAAATTATGTTGTAGATCAATAGCTTGCGTTGTTGCTTTCATATGTTTATTTCGATATGTTCCTAGAGAAAATTTTGTTGAAAGATGTTAGTAGCAATGATGTGGATTGGATCCATGATCTGAGGTTTATCCTCATTGCTGCACAGAAGAATTATGTCCTTAATGCACCGCTAGGTGACAGACCTATTGCAGGAGCAGATGCAGACGTTATGAACGTTTGGCTAGCTCAATATGATGACTACTTGATAGTTTAGTGCACCATGCTTAACGGCTTAGAATCGGGACTTCAAAGACGTTTTGAATGTCATGGACCATATGAGATGTTCCAAGAGTTGAAGTTAATATTTCCAGCAAATACCCGAGTTGAGAAATATGAAGTCTCCAACAAGTTCTATAGCTAAAAGATGGAGGAGAATCGCTCAACTAGTGAGCATGTGCTCAGATTGTCTGGGTACTTCAATCGCTTGAATCAAGTGGGAGTTAATCTTCCAGATAAGATAGCGATTGACAGAATTCTCTAGTCACCATCACCAAGTTAGTAGAACTTTGTGATGAACTATAGTATGCAAGGGATGACGAAAACGATTCCCGAGCGCTTCGTGATGTTGAAATCAACGAAGTTAGAAATCAAGAAAGAGCATCAAGTGTTGATGGTTGACAAGATCACTAGTTTCAAGAAAAAGGGCAAAGGGAAAGAAAGGGGAACTTCAAGTAGAATGACAAACAAGTTGTCACTCCCATGAAGAAGCCCAAAGCTGAACCAAAGCCTGAAACTGACTGCTTACACTGCAAAGGAAATGGTCACTAGAAGCGGAAATGCCTTGAATATTTGGTGGATAAGAAGGATGGCAAAGTGAACAAGGGTATATTTGATATACATGTTATTGATGTGTACCTTACTAGTGTTTATAGTAACCCCTGAGTATTTGATACTTGTTCGGTTGCTAAGATTAGTAACTCGAAACAGGAGTTATAGAATAAACAGAAACTAGTTGAGGGTGAAGTGACAATGTATGTTGGAAGTGGTTCCAAGATTGATATGATCATCATCGCACACTCCCTATACTTTCGAGATTAGTGTTGAACCTAAATAAATGTTATTTGGTGTTTGCGTTGAGCATGAATATGATTTGATCATGTTTATTGCAATACGGTTATTCATTTAAAATCAGAGAATAATTGTTGTTCTGTTTAAATGAATAAACCCTTTGATGGTCATACACCCAATGAAAATAGTTTGTTGGATCTCGGTCGTAGTGATACACATATTCATAATATTGATGCCAAAAGATGCAAAGTTGATAATGATAGTGCAACTTATTTGTGGCACTGCCGTTTGGGTCATATCGGTGTAAAGCGCATGAAGAAACTCCATAAAGATGGATTTTCGGAATCACTTGGTTATGAATCATTTGATGCTTGCGAACCGTGCCTTTTGGGTAAGATGACTAAAAACTCCGTTCTTCGGAACAATGGAACAAGCTACTGACTTATTGGAAAGAATACATACCGATGTATGCGATCCAATGAGTGTTGATGCTTGTGGCAAGTATCGTTATTTTCTGACCTTCACAAAATGATTTGAGCAGATATGGGTATATCTACTTGATGAAACATAAGTCTGAAATAATTGAAAGGTTCAAAGAATTTCAGAGTGAAGTGGAAAAATCATCGTAACAAGAAAATAAAGTTTCTACGATCTGATCGCGGAGACGAATATTTGAGTTACGAGTTTGGTCTTCAGTTAAAACAATGTGGAATAGTTTCACAGCTCATGCCACCTGGAACACCACAACGTTATGGTGTGTCCGAACATCATAACCGCACTTTATTGGATATGGTGCAATCTATGATGTCTCTTATCGGTTTACCACTATCGTTTTGGGGCTATGCATTAGAGACAGCTGCACTCACGTTTAATAGGGCACCATCTAAATCCGTTGAGATGACACCGTATGAACTATGGTTTAGCAGTAAACCAAAGTTGTCCTTTCTTAAATTTTGGGGCTGCAATGCTTATGTGAAAAAGTTTCAACCTGATAAGCTCAAACCCAAATCGGAGAAGTGAGTCTTCATAGAATACCCAAAGGTAACTATTGGGTACACCTTCTATCACAGATCCGAAGGCAAGTTATTCGTTGCTAAAAATGGATCCTTTCTAGAGAAGGAGTTTCTCTCGAAAGAAGTGAGTGGGAGGAAAGTACAACTTGATGAGGTAACTGTACCTGCTCCCTTATTGGAAAGTAGTTCATCACAGAAATCTGTTCCTGTGACTACTACACCAATTAGTGAGGAAGTTAATGATGATGATCATGAAACTTCAGATTAAGTTACTACAGAACCTCGTAGGTCTTCTAGAGTAAGATCCGCACCAGAGTGGTACGGTAATCCTGTTCTGGAAGTCATGTTACTAGACCATGATGAACCTACGAACTATGAGGAAGCGATGATGAGCCTAGATTCCACGAAATGGCTTGAGGCCATAAAATCTGAGATATGATCCATGTATGAGAACAAAGTATGGACTTTGATTGACTTGCTCGATGATCAGCAAGCCATGTTGAATAAATGGATCTTCAAGAGGAAGACGGACATTGATAGTAGTGTTACTATCTACTAAGCTCGACTTGTTGTGAAATGTTTTCAACAAGTTCAAGGTGTTGAATACGATGAGATTTTCTCACTCGTATCGAAGCTTAAGTCTGTCTGAATCATGTTAGCAATTGCCACATTTTATGAAATCTGGCAAATGGATGTCAAAACTGCATTCCTTAATGGATTTATTAAAGAAGAGTTGTATATGATGCAACCAGAAAGTTTTTGTCAATCCTAAAGATGCTAACAAAGTGTGCAAGCTCCAGCAATCCACCAATGGACTGGTGCAAGCATCTCAGAGTTGGAATATACGCTTTGATGAGTTGATCAAAGCATATGGTTTTATACAGACTTTTGAAGAAGCCTGTATTTACAAGAAAGTGAGTGGGAGCTCTGTAGCATTTCTAATATTATATGTGGATGACATATTGTTAATTGGAAATGATATGGAAGTTCTGGATAGCATGAAAGGATACTTGAATAAGAGTTTTTCAAAGCAAGACCTCGGTGAAGCTTCTTACACATTGAGCATCAAGATCTATATAGATAGATCAAGACGCTTGATAAGATTTTTCAATGAGTACATACCTTGATAAATTTTTGAAATAGTTCAAAATGGAACAGTCAAAGAAGGAGTTCTTGCCTGTGTTACAAGGTGTGAAGTTGAGTAAGACTCAAGACCCGACCATTGCAGAAAATAGAAAGAGAATGAAAAGTCATTCCCTATGCCTCAGTCATAGGTTCTATAAAGTATGATATGCTGTGAACCAGACCTATTGTATACCTTGCTCTATGTGTGGCAAAGGAATACAATTTTGATCTAATAAGTAGATCACTGTACATGGGTCAAGAATATCCTTAGTGAGGACTAAGGAGATGTTTCTCGATTATGGAGGTGATAAAAGAGCCCGTCGTAAAAGTTATAACGATGCAAGCTTTTACACCAATCCAGATGACTCTAAGTCTCAATCTGGATACATATTGAAAGTGGGAGCAATTAGCTAGAGTAGCTCCGTGCAGAGCATTGTGGACATAGAATATTTGTGAAATACATACGGCTCTGAATATGACAGACCCGTTGACTAAGCTTCTCTCACGAGCAAAACATGATCATACCTTAGTACTCTTTTGGGTGTTAATCACATAGCGATGTGAACTAGATTTTTGACTCTAGTTAACCCTTTCGGTGTTGATCACATGATGATGTGAACTATGGGTATTAATCACATGCAGATGTGAATATTGGTGTTAAATCACATAGCGATGTGAACTAGATTATTGACTCTAGTGCAAGTGGGAGACTGAAGGAAATATGCCCTAGAGGCAATAATAAAGTTATTATTTATTTCCTTATTTCATGATAAATGTTTATTATTCATGCTAGAATTGTATTAACCGGAAACATGATACATGTGTGAATACATAGACAAACATATAGTCACTAGTATGCCTCTACTTGACTAGCTCATTAATCAAAGATGGTTATGTTTCCTAACCATAGACATGAGTTGTCATTTGATTAATGGGATCACATCATTAGGAGAATGATGTGATTGACATGACCCATTCCGTTAGCTTAGCACACAATCGTTTAGTATTCTGCTATTGCTTTCTTCATGACTTATACATGTTCCTGTAACTATGAGATTATGCAACTCCCGTTTACCGGAGGAACACTTTGGGTGCTACCAAACATCACAACGTAACTGGGTGATTATAAAGGAGTACTACAGGTGTCTCCAAAGGTACATGTTGGGTTGGCGTATTTCGAGATTAGGTTTTGTCACTCCGATTGTCGGAGAGGTATCTCTGGGCCCTCTCGGTAATACACATCACTTAAAGCCTTGCAAGCATTGCAACTAATGAGTTAGTTGTGGGATGATGTATTACAGAATGTGTAAAGAGACTTGCTAGTAACGAGATTGAACTAGGTATTGGATACCGACGATCGAATCTCGGGCAAGTAACATACCGATGACAAAGGGAACAACGTATGTTGTTATGCGATCTGACCGATAAAGATCTTCGTAGAATATGTGGGAGCCAATATGAGCATCCAGGTTCCGCTATTGGTTATTAACCGGAAACGTGTTTCGGTCATGTCTACATTGTTCTCGAACCCGTAGGGTCCGCACGCTTAAGGTTTCGATGAAAGTTATATTATGAGTTTACATGTTTTGATGTACCGAAGGAGTTCAGAGTCCCGGATGAGATCGGGGACATGATGAGGAGTCTCAAAATGGTCGAGTCGTAAAGATTCATATATTGGATGATATGGTTAGGCCAAGGGGTCAAGCCCATGAGGCTTTAGGTCAGTGCAAAAGGAGTTTTGCGGAGGCCAGGGGGCCAAACGCTGGAGACCCTGGCATCTGGCCCTGGGCCAGACACCAAGGCCCATGGTGTCTGGGCCAGACGCCAAGGATTGTGGCGTTTGGTCCTGGAGTCCGAGTGGGACTCTTGCCTTTCGGGCAAAACCGACTTTGAGGAGGCTTTTGCTCCAAGTTTCGACCTCGGGGCTCAACATATAAATAGAGGGGCAGGGCTAGCACCAAAGACACAACAATTGATCCCTTGGATCTCTTAGCCGTGTGCGGTGCCCCCCTCCACCATAGTCCACCTCGATAGTATCGTAGCGATGCTTAGGCGAAGCCCTGCGACGGTAGAATATCAAGATCGTCACCACGCCGTCGTGCTGACGGAACTCTCCCTCGACACTCGGCTGGATTGGAGTTCGAGGGACGTCATCGAGCTGAACGTGTGCTAGAACTCGGAGGTGCCGTAGTTTCGATGCTTGATCGGTCGGGCCATGAAGACGTATGACTACATCAACCGCGTTGTGCTAACGCTTCCGCTTACGGTCTACAAGGGTATGTAGACAACACTCTCCCCTCTCGTTGCTACACGTCACCATGATCTTGCGTGTGCGTAGGAAAATTTTGAAATTACTACGTTTCCCAACAGAAGGCTGGGGGAAGAAATCCCTTGGTTTGGAGCGCCACTGGCTCGCTGTGCGGGACCGAGCATCTCTCCCAGTCTCCAGGCTGAGGGCTGGGAGCGCGAGAGGAGGAACCGCGTCGACTGTCCATGATGGAATGGATTTTTGTCAGAGGCACTCCGATGAATGCTCGCGGAGGGAGGATGGTGTGATTCGGATCTAGATCCCCGTCCCTTTTATAGGCGGCTCATTTGCGCAGCTAGGGGGGTAAATGAAAAAATACCCTGGCTTTTCACATTCATTCAACACGTGGAAGATGGCGATTATTGGGTGTGGAAGCCGAGGAGCGCGATATTTACAAGAAGCCGGACACTACTCAACACATGATTTGGAGAAGAACCCGCCTTGTAATGCCGAAGACAATCAACACGCCGGACTCATCATCATTGAAGCCTGGTTCGGGGGCTACTAAGGGAGTCCCGGACTAGGGGGTGTCCGGATAGCCGAACTATCATCTTTGGCCGGACTCCTAGACTATGAAGATACAAGATTGAAGACTTCGTCCCGTGTCCGGATGGGACTTTCCTTGGCGTGGAAGGCAAGCTTGGCGATACGGATATGTAGATCTCCTACCATTGTAACCGACTCTGTGTAACCCTAGCCCTCTCCGGTGTCTATATAAACCGGAGGGTTTTAGTCCGTAGGACGAACAACAATCATACCATAGGCTAGCTTCTAGGGTTTAGCCTCTTTGATCTCGTGGTAGATCTACTCTTGTACTACCCATATCATCAATATTAATCAAGCAGGAGTAGGGTTTTACCTCCACCGAGAGGGCCTGAACCTGGGTAAAAACATCATGTCCCTTGTCTCCTGTTACCATCCGCCTAGACGCACAGTTCGGGACCCCCTACCCGAGATCCGCCGGTTTTGACACCAACAACTGGGAAGCGACCAACTAAGAGAGCGGCAACAATCGTAAACATGCATTAAAACTAATTTACACCGAATGCAAGCATGAGTAGGATATAATCTACCATGAAAATAAATATCATGAAGGCTATGTTGATTTCATTCAACTACATGCGTGAACATGTGGCAAGTCTAGTCACTCAATTGATTTAAAGGAGGATACCATCCCATCATACCACATCATAATCATTCTAATAGCATGTTGGCACGCAAGGTAAACCATTATAACTCATAGCTAATCAAGCATGGCACAAGCAACTATAATCTCTAAATGTCATTGCAAATATGTTTACTTCATAATAGCTGACTCGGGAATGATGAATCATCATATTTATGAAAACAAGAGAGGTCGAGTTCATACCAGCTTTTCTCATCCCGATAAGTCCATCATATATCATCATTATTGCCTTTCACTTGCACGACCGAACGATGTGTATAATAATAAGAGTGCATGTGTGGACTAAGCTGGAATCTGCAAGCATTCAACTCAAGAGAGAAGACAAGTAATATGGGCTCTAAGTTAAATAAACAATCATGCATATAAGAGCCACGAAGCATTTTCAATATAGTCTTTTCGACCCCAAAGGGAAAAAAGTAAATAAAACTATTTACACGGGAAAGCTCCCAACAAGCAAAAGAAGAACGGGAAATATTTTTGGGTTTTCTTTTTAATTACTATAGCAAAGAAATAAACTACTACTATTTTTTTGTTTTCTTCTTAAGGTTTATTAAACACACAAGAAGAAAGCAGGAAAAAGAAAACAAACTAGCATGGATATTATAGTGAAAGAGTATGAGCACCGACATCTAGCAATGAGTGTGTGCGAATATGAATGTAATGTCGGAGAGAAATACGTACTCCCCCAACCTCAGGCTTTTGGCCTAAGTTGGTCTATTGCCAGGGATAGCCTGGCGGATACCCGTAGGTGAAGCTGGGGTCATACTGCGATGAAGAAGACTCTGACTGCCACTGGCTGGCAACCACCTCTGGATTCCAAGAATAAACAGACTGTCGTGGAGGCTCATCTTGTGGCTCCGGTTCCGGGGCTGGTATAGGTTTCCGATAGGCTTGAATGGCCGCCCACGGAACGATGTGAGGACCTGCAGACAAGTTAAACAAAGAGGGAGCAGGCAAAGTAATAGTCTCAGGGTGATGTTTATCAAAGTATAATTTATATTTGAGCTCCCCTTCACGACTCTTAACAAGAAAGTCATGTGCTAGCATAGTCTTATAATCTAAATAAGCACGGGGCAACGATGTTTCTTCTTTCTCCTCGTGCCTAATAGGTATTTCAAAATATTTAGCTAAGCGCG
This sequence comes from Triticum dicoccoides, assembly GCF_002162155.2. NCBI lineage: Eukaryota > Viridiplantae > Streptophyta > Magnoliopsida > Poales > Poaceae > Triticum > Triticum dicoccoides. The sequence goes on from NC_041393.1 coordinate 74,550,439, forward strand.
AAGCATAAATGCCTCCAAAGATAGGGCCCTTAGTACGGTTCAGACTTAACCGTCTAGCAACAATTCCACCCATACTAACAGAGTTATTGCGGTATAAACCATGGAACAAAATAATAATATCAGGAACACTAAGGTTTCCACAGTTCCCACATCCAATCAAGCAACGACTAGCAAATAAGGCAAAGTAGCGTAAAACATGAAAATGTATGCTAGTAATCCTTGCATCAGAAACCTTCCTGGTTTCTCCCACAGTGATAGTGTTAACAAAAGCTTCTACTTCATTACGGTGTGGTTCATCCAAGGTGCCCTCAAAGGATATTTTGCAAACCTCGCAAAATTCAGCTAATGTCATCTCTTTAACAACATCATATAAATGAAACTCTACTGTTGGAGGTGATTTCTTAGGGAAAAAGTAGAAGTTTTGCACAAAAGTATTTGTGAGTAAGAGATACTGATGACGTTGGTCGCGGAGGAAGTCCGTGAGGCTAGAATTCTCAATCAATAAATAGAAATCTTCATAAATCCTGGCTCTCCTCAAGAAGTCATCGGAAGGCCATTCACACAGCCGAACCTCCGCGGTGCGAGGCAAATTAAATTTGGGCTTCTGCTCTTCTTCCTTTTGTTTTTCCTTCGAGCTTCGGCTCGACGAGCCCCTCAAAAGTCTCTTCATTATTTTCTGAAATAATCTGAAATTTTAGTAACTTCAAATAAAAGTGAACCAACTTCAATAAAATTGATAGCAACAACTCCCACAAGTGCCTAGAGCCTATATAAAGCATTAGAACTACTTGGAACCATATAAATTTGACATGCAAGCTCAAGAACATGGTCACCTATGCAGCACAAATTTGCAATGAATAAAGCACTAGAACAAAAACTAATTGGACCAATGGAGGAGTCACATACCAAGGAACAATCTCCCCAAGCAGTTTTGCGAGAGGTGCTTTGAGCAAGGAGATCGAAAATCACATCAACAGGGTCTGGAACTCGTGCTTGAGTTGGTTTTTCGTGTTTGTGTGAGTCAGAGGAAGAAGATGGGTGCAGGGATAAGTGGAGAAGGGCCACCATGGGCCCACGAGGCAGGGGGCGTGCCCAGGGGGGTAGGGCGCGCCCTCCATCCTCGTGGCCAGGTGGCAGCTCCCCCCGCGATAATTTTTGCACAGCAAATCCTCAAATATTCCCGAAAAAATCATATTAAATTGGCATGGCATTCTAAGGACTTTTATTTTCGGGATATTTTTATATTGCACGCATAAGTCAGGAGACAGACATAAAAAGTACTATTTTATTTTATTTCTACTAAATAACAGAAAATATAAAGAGGGTACAGAAGGTTGTGCTTCTAGTTTCATCCATCTCGTGATCATCAAAATGAACCCACTAACAAGGTTGATCAAGTCTTGTTAACAAACTCATTCCGAATAACACGGAACCGGAGAAATTTCGAATAACACTAAGTTACCTCAACGGGGATATGAAAATCCCCAACAATAAGAATATCATACCTTTTCTTGACAGTAGGGAGAGGAAATTCAAAACCTCCAAATATAATAGATGGAACTTTTCCAATAGAGTTGATACTATAAACTTGAGGTTGCTTCCTCGGAAAGTGTACAGTGTGCTCATTGCCATTAACATGAAAAGTGACATTGTCTTTGTTGCAATCAATAACAGCCCCTGCAGTATTAAGGAAAGGTCTTCCAAGAATAATAGACATACTATCATCCTCGGGAATATCAAGAATAACAAAGTCCGTTAAAATAGTAACGTTTGCAACCACAACAGGCACATCCTCACAAATACCGACAGGTATAGCAGTTGATTTATCAGCCATTTGCAAAGATATTTCAGTAGGTGTCAACTTATTCAAGTCAAGTCTACGATATAAAGAGAGAGGCATAACACTAACACCGGCTCCAAGATCACATAAAGCAGTTTTAACATAATTTCTCTTAATGGAGCATGGTATAGTAGGTACTCCTGGATCTCCAAGTTTCTTTCGTATTCCACCCTTAAAAGTATAATTAGCAAGCATGGTGGAAATTTCAGCTTCCGGTATCTTTCTTTTATTTGTAATGATATCCTTCATATACTTAGCATAAGGATTTGTTTTGAGCACATCAGTTAATCCCATACGCAAAAAGATGGGTCTAATCATTTTAGCAAAATGCTCAAAATCCTCGTCATCCTTTTTCTTAGATGGTTTCGGAGGAAAAGGCATGGGTTTCTGAACCCATGGTTCCCTTTCTTTACCATGTTTCCTAGCAACGAAGTCTCTTTTATCATAACGTTGATTCTTTGATTGTGGGTTATCAAGATCAACAGCAGGTTCAATCTCTACATCATTGTCTTTGCTAGGTTGAGCATCAACATGAACATTATCATTAATATTATCACTAGGTTCATGTTCATCACCTGATTGTGTTTCAGCATCAGAAACAGATATATCATTTGGATTCTCAGGTGGTTCAGCAATAGGTTCTCTATATGTTTGCAAAGTCCTATCATTTTTCTTTTTCTTCCTTTTAGAAGAACTAGGTACATCAATATTATTTCTCTGAGAATCTTGCTCGATTCTCTTAGGGTGGCCTTCAGGATATAAAGGTTCCTGAGTCATTCTACCAGTTCTAGTAGCCACTCTAACAACATAATCATTTTTCTTACTATTCATTTCATCAAGCACTTCTTTCTGAGCTTTAAGTACTTGTTCTACTTGAGTGGTAACCATAGAAGCATGTTTGCTAACAAGTTTAAGTTCACCTCTAATATTAGCCATAAAATCACCCAAGCGTTTAATCATAAAGGTATTCTGTTTTAATTGTCTAGCAAAATAAGCATTAAAGTCATCTTGCTTAAACATAAAGTCATCAAACTCATCCAAGCACTGACTAGCAATTTTAGTAGGAGGGACTTCAGCTTTATCATATCTACAGAGAGAATTTACCTTTACTACCTGTGTTGGGATATCGGGATCAGGAGGTTCTTCAGTGAATAAGGAATTGAGATCATATACTTCTTCAACAGGCGGTAAATTAAGACTGTGTATTTCTTCAATAGGAGGTAAATTCTTAACATCTTCAGCTTTAATACCTTTTTCTTTCATAGATTTCTTTGCCTCTTGCATATCTTCGGGACTGAGAAATAGAACACCTCTCTTCTTCGGAATTGGTTTAGGAATAGGCTCAGTAATTGGCTCTGGAGCTGACTCAGGAGGTGGCTCGGGAGGTGCCCAATTATTTTCATTTGTCAACATATTATTCAATAGAATTTCAACTTCATACGGTGTTCTTTCCCTGAAAAGAGAACCAGCACAACTATCCAGGTAATCTCTGGAAGCATCAGTTAGTCCATTACAAAAGATATCAAGTATTTCAGGTTTCTTAAGAGGATGATCAAGCAAAGCATTAAGTAACTTGAGAAGCCTCCCCCAAGCTTGTGGGAGACTCTCTTCTTCAATTTGCACGAAGTTGTATATTTCCCTCAAAGCAGCTTGTTTCTTATGAGCAGGGAAGTATTTAGCAGAGAAGTAATAAATCATATCCTGGGGACTACGCACACAACCAGGATCAAGAGAATTAAACCATATCTTAGCATCACCCTTTAATGAGAACGGAAATATTTTGAGTAAATAAAGGTAGCGCGATCTCTCATCATTAGTAAACAGGGCGGCTATATCATTTAACTTAGTAAGATGTGCCACAACAATTTCAGATTCATAGCCATAGAAAGGATTAGATTCAACCAAAGTAATTATATCTGGATCAACAGAAAAATCATAATAATCTTTATCGGGAACACAGATAGGTGAAGTAGCAAAAGCAGGGTCGGGTCTCATTCTATCTCTAAGAGATTCTTTACTCCATTTAACTAGCAACCTCTTAAGCTCGTATCTATCCTGTCAAGCAAAAATAGCTGCAGAAGATTCCGCATCAAAAAGATAACCCTCGGGAATAGCAGGCATATTCTCATCATTACTCTCATCATCATATTCAGATTCAATAATTTCTCTTTCTCTAGATCTAGAAATTTGTTCATCAAGAAATTTACCAAGGGGCACAATACTATCAAGCATAGAAGTAGTTTCATCATAAGTATCATGTATAGCAGAAGTAGCATCATCAATAACATGCGACATATCAGAATTCATAGCAGTAGCAGGTTTAGGTGTCGCAAGCTTACTTATAACGGAAGGAGAATCTAGTGCAGAGCTAGATGGCAGTTCCTTACCTCCCCTCGTAGTTGAGGGCAAAATAGTAGTTCGATCGTCTTTCAAGTTCTTGACAGTGTCCAGCAGATATAAATCCCAAGTGACTCAAAGAATAGAGCTATGCTCCCCGGAAACGGCGCCAGAAAAAGGTCTTGATAACCCACAAGTATAGGGGATCACAACAGTTTTCGAGGGTAGAGTATACAACCCAAATTTATTGATTGGACACAAGGGGAGCCAAATAATATTCTCAAGTATTAGCAGCTGAGTTGTCAATTCAACCACACCTGGAAACTTAGTATCTGCAGCAAAGTGTTTAGTAGCAAAGTAATATGATAGTGGTGGTAACGGTAACAAAAGTAAAGACAGCAAAAGTAATGTTTTTGGTATTTTGTAGTGATTGTAATAGTAGCAATGGAAAAGTAAAATAAGCGAGAACCAGTATATGGAAAACTCGTAGGCACCGGATTGGTGATGGATAATTATGTCGGATGCGGTTCATCATGTAACAGTCATAACATAGGGTGACACAGAACTAGCTCCAATTCATCAATGTAATGTAGGCATGTATTCCGTATATAGTCATACATGCTTATGGAAAAGAACATGCATGACATCTTTTGTCCTACCCTTCCGTGGCAGCGGGGTCCTATTGGAAACTAAGGGATATTAAGGCCTCCTTTTAATAGAGAACCGGAACAAAGCATTAGCACATAGTGAATACATGAACTCCTCAAACTATGGTCATCACCGGGAGTGGTCCCGATTATTGTCACTCCGGGGTTGCCATATCATAACACATAGTAGGTGACTATAGACTCACAAGATAGGATCAAGAACACACATATATTCATGAAAACATAATAGGTTCAGATCTGAAATCATGGCACTCGGGCCCTAGTGACAAGCATTAAGCATAGCAAAGTCATAGCAACATCAATCTCAGAACATAGTGGATACTAGGGATCAAACCCTAACAAAACTAACTCAATTACATGATAAATCTCATCCAACCCATCACCGTCCAGCAAGCCTACGATGGAATTACTCACGCACGGCGGTGAGCATCATGAAATTGGTGATGGAGGATGATTGATGATGACGACGACGGCGATGAATCCCCCTCTCCGGAGCCCCAAACGGACTCCAGATAAGCCCTCCCGAGAGAGATTAGGGCTTGGCGGTGGCTCCGTATCGTAAAACGTGATGATTTCTTCTCTTTGATTTTTTTTTCTCCCCGAAAGCCAATATATGGAGTTGGAGTTGGCGTCGGAGGGCCACCAGGGGGCCCACGAGGTAGGGGGGCGCGCCCAGGAGGGGGGCGCCCCCCACCCTCGTGGACAGGATGTGGGCCCCCTGGTCTTCATCTTTGGCGATGATTTTTTATTATTTATTCTAAGATATTCCGTGGAGTTTCAGGTCATTCCTAGAACTTTTGTTTTCTGCACATAAAACAACATCACGGCAATTCTGTTGAAAACAGCGTCTGTCTGGGTTAGTTCAATTCAAATCATACAAGTTAGAGTCCAAAACAAGGGCAAAAGTGTTTGGAAAAGTAGATACGACAGAGACGTATCACAATACCCCACGCTACTGCTAGTATTTTCTTTTTTTATGTTGTTGTATTCGTATTTTTATAGGTTTTATACAGTTACAACATACACATACACTGGAACTATATGAAAAAGGAATGTCTCATCATCATCATCGAAGTGGTACAACATAGTCTCATCATATCAACATAGTCTCAACACAAATGATGTCGATCTCATCATCATCTCGAAATAGCAATACAAGTTAATGATGACATGTCTCTTACATTGTCACCGTAGACACATGTTTCATCATCTACCGAAACTAAGACATACACGATAAGAGCGATCACGATGATCAAAAGCGGTATTATGTAGTAGTTTTTGCAGCGTCGCTGGTTCTGAATCCCCTGTTGTGCTATGAATCTCAAGTAACTAGCTTCGGCTTCCGCTCTGCTATCAAACCCTTTCTGGCTTCCACCGGAGAAGCCAGAGACTTGGGCCTAACACTCTAGCCACTCATCATACACACCCGGAACATGCCCTACATACACGGTATACCACTTCCTCGCCATCGTTGATCTATATACCTATCAGAGATGCACATATATATACCATGAAGCGAATTCAACAAAATAGTTATGAAATAGAAGCAACATATATAGTAAACATAGTTAACAAATTTTATCGTATCGAAAGTAATTAACTAGAGCACGACACCATACATCTAATAGTTTCGTCGTACTGAGAGATTTGAAGTTTCGTACTACAGAAAGTAACAATTAACTAAATAGACACATTGTTTTTAAGCAGTGCACTCTTCACATCTGTCCATATTCGGAAGGGTGCACCCAAGCTTAGTGAAAGGCATCATGTCCTGAGCTGTAGGGCAATGCGGGTTCGGAAGTCAGCTCGCGATATTGGGCCGGCATAGAACATCCCATTCTCTTCGAGGACATCTTTGATGATGATGGACGCAATTTCCTGTTGGATCCGGTAGAAATCATTTCGAAGTCGATTATCTGGCACGGCTCCAAAGGCTTCGGCCCATCTCTGGATATGGGTATCGGATGAAGATTTCATGCAAAGTGATTGCACATCCCTTCTGTACTCCATCATTAGATGGATGACGTTGAATCCATCATTCTCACTTCTTGCCGGTTGCTGGATGCAAGAGAAGTCAGTCTTGTGGCTGAAACAAAGCCCGGCCTTATTTGTTTTTTTGTGTTGGATGCAGCCACCCCGCATGCTGAAGCCCAGCATAGCTCTGTCCAGATCATACTTTATGTGTGTGTAATCTTTCTTCTGTATGTTTTTCGAGGGGTCCAAATATAGAGCGCGGGAGTAACACGGGTAAAGAACAATGAGAACGGCACGACACCCCCTGCTGCGCAAAATACACGATCAAGTTTAGCCTCCATGCGTGAAAAGTAACTATTGAAATGCACGAAAGGATGTATGTGTTATAGTGCTATCCGCGGATGACTTACCTGGGATGATAAGGTAGGAGAATCGTTTCTTTGTCCTTATTGCTGACCAAGAATTCTTCGATGTACTGACTCGCATATTGACGGTTGGCGTCGTTGATTGACAAGAAGCCCTCATGCATGTAGTATGGGTCCATGACCGCAAGACCGGTGACTTGCTCTCTCCTGACGATGTAGTTCATGTGCAACGCATACAGGCGAACGAACGTAAAATCGAGTGTCCTCATTTGAAACATCTGGAAGATGTAATCAAACCTCAGGAAGAAGAGGTCCGCGGGGCATGTGTGGACATACTTCTTGCAACTGCTCGGCACATGAACCGTATAAAGTGGGTATCCTGGATCATCCGAGGCGAGGAGGCTTCTCTCTGTCGAAAGCACATGGTCATGGAGTCTCCTGAGATCCCCTTCTATGGCAGCTAGTGCATTCGCCGGTACCATTGGCTCTCCCGCGACATGGATTAATGGCACATGTTTCATCGGTACATGGTCAACCTTGGTCGAAGACGGCTAGCTGCTAGAACCAACATTGCCAGCTTTATTTGATTTTCTCGCCGCCGGTCTCTTCCTCTGCTTATTCTTGGTGGGTTCAGGTGCTGGTGGGTCTGTCAGACCCTCCCTGAGCACCACCCCTAGTGTTGCCGGGCTCAGCTTTGGACGACTCTAGCTAATTAGTTGAGCTTGGGTGGAGCCGACATCTGGAGGCGTGTCCTGCGAGGATTGCATGAACAAAGACTTCTTGCACTCCCGAGGACGTTCCGGCTCTAGTACATGCATCTCATATTCATATGGTTGACTCATTGTTACTTCGTTGTCAAAGGCAGTATTGAAATACTGGTTAGGGTCATCATCGACCTCCTCCATGTCATGATCCCTATCCTCTTCCATGGGGCAGATGGCATCATCTACTGACAGAACGGTTGGCCCTCCTTCCTCATGTCTCTCGATCTCAGCAAGCAGCACATACCTTCCTGAGGTCCCATTGGTGTGCTCCCGGCCACCTCGACACGAAGAAGATTTTTCAGCCACAGGATCGGCCAATTTTTGCATTGGCCAAGCTGCATGGGGGTCTCGTCATCCTCTCCATCGGTTTGTATCGGACGAGGGAAACCCTTGTAGCCCACTTTCACACTCGCCACGGAGACCCTTAAGGCATTATCAGGCATCCTGCCGGTGGTGAAACAATCGATCCTTAGGCTTCACTATAGTACCCTTCCCCACATCCACCAACCCGCCCTTCATGTTGTAAAGGAGGGTGCACGGAGCAGAGTCGGCCTACAAAGACATATACATGCGGCATCAGATATCCAAAAAGAACGGCAACTGAAGATTAATTAATTAGTTGAGTTGATGAAGGTGCGACGACGCGTATTTACCGTGAGGGCGTCGAGCTCAACAAATGCCGATGGCCCGACATTCAAGCCAGAGACGGAGCTAGGGCTGTTGTGAGAGCTGGGCGGAGGAGCAGGTGCTGGAGGAGGTGCGGGTGCGGTTGCCATACTAGGTACTGGTATGGGTGCGCTGTTCATTGAGTTGCTCCCGGTGAAGCTGGGCATGGGAAGATCACTTGGTGGTGCATTTGGATTTTGTTGCACCCATGTGACCATTGTTGGAATCAAGCTTGTAAAGGCAGCCACCATATCAGATCTACATGCAGCGATTATCTTAGCTTTGGTCTCAGCTTTTGCTTTCTCCATCGCCCGCGCCACCTTCTCATCGATAGTCACTTGACTGAACTTCTTTCTCTGTCTTTTGGCCTCGGGGTCCTCTCTATAATAGTACTTCCAAGTGGCCCCATCCCCGGCGCCATGCACACGTCCATATTGCGGCAGCTGGCCGGGCGGGTGTCCCATCATTATGTTCATGGCCCGGTTGAAAGGGGTGTCCCACTTGTACTTCACCGACGACTGAGTCGACTGAGTCGACGAGTCGCTCTCAGCCGCAAACTTGTGTTGCTCTCTCTGCAAAATGGACCGTGAATCATTTATGAATGCGACTAGAATGTAGTAGACTTCGTTGATCAGAACCTAATATGTAAGGTGGCAAAAGGATAATTACCAATATTCTCATGAATTTCCTAGTCGGCCTGTCGGTGAAAAAAAATCTTTTTCTTGGGGTCCCACGAGAATCGGGCCCTGATGAAGTCGTGCTCCTGCTGGTCGGTGAACTCAGCCAATGGGTCTGGGATCCCCCGACGTTCACGTTCTGTGTCCTCCTTAGCCCACACGGGCCTCTTTCCCGTGTAACCACGACTTCCAAGGCGGTGGTTCCCCATGTTCTTTGCCTACAGCTGCTTGCCTCTCTCCGACCTGGCCTTGGCAGCTTCTTCATTGCAAGTCTCCTTGAACTTTTCAAAGTCCTCTATCATAATTTTCGGATTGTCTGCAACAATCTCGGCGTAGGTTTCATTGCAAGTCTCCTTGAACTTTTCATGGCCTTTTTCACCCTAGTTTTCCAAGCGCTCAATGCGTTGTTGAACTTCCCTAGGGCTTTATTGTTGATTTTTTCATGGCATCATCATCCCATGGGTCGACTTCGTCATTCCGACCGGGGAACAGGAATCTTGCGTGCAACCTAGTTAGAAGCAGCTTCTTCAATTGTTCATTCTTCCGTATTTTTGTGGTGTTGATGTTAGCGGTATCCCGTAGGATGCATGCTAGTTGGTTGCCGTAACACGCTGCCACTTCCCGCGGCTCTATTGGCTCGAACTCGCCAGGGTGCACCACCGTGACCACCAGTCTTCCGGTGCCGAGCTCATTTGGGCGTCGTTTCCTCTTTTCCACTTTTGCTCACTAGCTTGGGAGGTCCCACCTTCCGTGCTATAGTTAGGAACATCATTAGCGCCAGTCTCAGTGCCGGTGTCGTTGGTGGCATCAGTGTCGGCGCCAGCGCCACCATCATCGTCATCCGTCATGACAAGGCGGTCCGGACACCCAGCTTCCTGTCTCTCCTGATCCGCCAGAAAGTCGAGGTAGGCGTGTGCTTGACCTAATTGGGTGTGAGAACCTCCGGCCTCATCGGTGTCGGTCATGTTTCCTAGGGTTCAATGTCGTAGTCGTTTAATTATCGATCTTTATATAATAAAGTGAATAATGACAAAAAAAGTGACCTTTGTTTTGCCAAAAATGTCGTTTCATTCCCGTCGCGACAAATCTCAAGCACTCGATATGTCCAACTTTCTAGCACAAGTCATGCCAAAATTTACGGAAAATTTCGGCATGACCTTTGCTAGAAAGTGCACATATAGAGAGCCTGAAATTTGCCGAAATGGAAATGAATCAATATTTCCGGCAAAACATAGGTCACTTAGCAACCGGCAAAACATAGGTCACATATAGAGCATCTCGCAAGCAATGGAGCAACTCCAAATGGACTCCAATGGACATCATTTCATTTCATTTCATAAACTTGCTGCTGTGTCCATCAACTTTGCATTCAAATAAAATTGCAGAGTACTGTAATGGACTAGTTATAGAAATGCAAAATTGATCACCGCAAATTTTCACTAACAATACTTTCTGTACTTGCTGCCAATACAACTACTTGTGGCTTAATACAAAAAACAATCTTCAGTTTCCACTAATCTTCAGTGTCAGAAAAATGCTCAATGATGCTAACATGACATTTTCTCAAGATATTTTTTGAGCATTGTTTTTTGCAATGATGCTAGCTACTCCATTTTCATTGGCATCTACTACTCCATTTTATGAATTTTTAAAAATCCTCAATTTCATTTACATTTACTTTTTTTTATGACCAGTTTTTAGTCCATATTTGGTTACATTTTGTAGGTTAATTCCTTTTGCTTATTAAGGTAGTTGGTCCAACACTAACTAGTTGTCAATAGAGTCCAAAACCACTGATCTAGGAAACAAAAAACATGCAAACTGACTTAACAAAAAGAGTTTAAGAATTGGTCATTCACTTTCTTGTGGTCTTCCCACTGTTCATTCTGAAAAATGTTCATTTTCAGTATATGCCCCTGAAACTTAGTTTCAATATGGTCTCTACACCATTAGTTCATCGTATTTATCTTAATTACCATATAACCTAGATACTAATGCTACTGTTGCTGCTACCTGACCAGACATGGAACACTGCATAAGGCAAAATCCTGCTACCTGACCAGAAAGGAGGGGGTGGCTCACCGCACGTCGGGGTTAGGGTCGCCGGGGCTGAGGGGGTGGCGTCGGGGTCAGGGCTCGCCGGGGTTAAGGGGGTTGCGTCGGGGTCGCCGAGGCAGAGGGGGTCCTTCTCCTCCTCGTCGGTCTGCAAAGAGACCAAATTTGGTCAGAGAGAGAGCG
>NC_041393.1:74562805-74568956 GCF_002162155.2 Triticum dicoccoides
GTCGCCCCCCACCCCCTGCCACTAGTTAGTACTAGATTTAGTAGTAGTAGTAGATGTTAATTAAGGGTTCATAGCTAGTACTAGATGTTGCTTAGTTAGTACTAGATTTTTAGTAGTAGTAGTGGTAGTTGAACTACTTTAGTTGTAGTTGAACTAGTTTAGTAAGTAAATTAATAAACTAGTTGAACTAGTTGAATTAATAGAAACAATGTATTTTTAGTAAAATAATTAATATAACTAGTTGAACTACTTTATTTTTAGAAAGAACTAGTTCTTTTCTATTTATAGTAAGTTTATATTTAGTAAGAACTAGTTGAATAAATAAAACTAGTTGAACATGTCATATTTGTTGTTATTTTTTAGTTTAAGCAATTATTCGGGATGTATTAGTGATAACTTATATGGTTTCAGGTGACCACCGTCGTCCCCGTCACCGACCACCTCCGACATCCCCGCCGTCATCCCAGTCATCGACCCCCTCCGACATCGAGGTGAGACCAGCCAAATATCCTTGTATATCTTGTGTTGTTGCTCAAATAGGATGTGTGGTTGCCCAAGTGGCTGTTCATGTTCAGTTTACATCTCCGAGTGGCCTATGTTTTGCCAGAGTGTTGATTAATTTCTGTTCCGGCAAATTTCAGGCGCTCGATATGTCCTTTTTTAGCAAAGGTCATGCCGGATTTTGTCGTGAATTCTGGCATGACTTGTGCTAGAATATGTACAAGTTTAATCTTTGAATTATGATTGTAAGAAATGTCGTACTCGGACGACGACGGTCTCCCGAGGGAGTGTAGCTGGTGCCATGACGGTCGAGGTATGTGCGACATGTTCGTTCGGCTGGACGAAGATCGGCGCTTCAGCATTAAGCTCGAGAAGACCTTCGATTGTGAAACGGTACGCAACAACGACAAGTATTTTTTTCGTAATTAAGCATGACTTCAACTATTTCAACGTCTAATTTTCATATTTTACAATTCGACTAGCTTATCCCATGCCATGCAAGACGCTATGTCTTGGAGAGGATGGGTTTTGAAGACCATGAAAATTTCGAAACAAAGAAAATACACCTAAGGACCCATCATGATATGGATTTTGAAGTAAATCTGTGCAATGCTCAGAGCGTAACCCATTTTGGTTGCCAAAATTGGGAAGCACTTTGCAAAATGTATGGTTTTTATGAGGGTATGATTGTCACCATGGATCTTGGTGATCCTGATAGCGAGGAAGACAATATGGACATTTGGGTCCTTGTTGATACGCTTCCGATTGTACCGCTATGTGAGTCAAACATAGTTATTAACTAATTTATATTGTTTATTTCAAAATAGTTGATAGCTTATTTCCATTGACAGCTTATTTTGATTCTTCAAAGACTATGCGGAAGATGGTAGATAAAACCCACTACACCGATGGCACCGAATTAATGTATAAGGAGAAAAATCATCTGATCGCATTTTGTACTCTTCTTGAGAATTACAATGACTATTATCGAACTCCTCCAAATTATGGTGAATACGTGCCACTAGTGTATGTGTTGAACCACGATAACTTCTCTGGAGATACCCTGGTAAGATTTTTTACTATTACGACATCCGTGCATCTTTTGCATACTTCTAAAACTAGTACATCATTGCTAACTATGAAGTTATTATTATGTTTTTCACCAGAAACTCCCGATGGATTGTGTGCCTCATCTGATGTCTCTGCATGGTCGCCTCTCAGTTCTGAACATACTGCCAGGTAAATCTACGGAGCTCACCTGTGCATATCGGATTTCTAAAACCCGTGAACACATGATCATCAAAGAATGAAAGAAATGTATGGACATTCGCAAGGAGGTTCTTGGAAGTAACATTCAGCGAAAGGCAAGAATTGGAGACAGGCTAATCTCCATTCTCCATAATGGAGAGTCAGGGGCTATCTTGTTTTTTGCTATTTTACCTTAGAAAATGTAGTAGGTCTTAATCGAATGTAATAGGTCCTATGAGGTACAATATGTTTATTATGTGGTAATGTGTTAGAGTTGATAATGATGATATTGAGGAGGTGTTATGTGATGTCAATGATGAAAACGATGATCTTGAGGAGGTGTTATATGACAATGTTGTATTATGATGATAAGTTGTTAATGATATGATGATGATGATGATGATATTATTATATCATGGGGTGAAAGAACCGCGAATTAGTTTCAAGTGGATGGACATCCACTTGAAACTAGTCCACGGTTGTTTCACCCCATGATGTAATAACTCATGATGATGTAAAAACAATCTCTAAATTCGTGTTGTAGGAAAACTTGTGTAAAGGTGTATGAATACAACATGAAATAGAAAAGAAATAAAATACTAAATAATAGTAGTAGTGCGGGAGAGAAGAAGCGCTACTACTAATTACCAGTAGCGATTTTCTGAAGAAGCGCTGCTACTAGGTCAATTTAGCAGTAGCGGGGGTCCAGACGCGCTATTGCTAAGCATTAGCTGTAGCGCCTTATCAGTAGCGCTCCTCCCCGCGCTACTGATAGGCCCAAAACCCGCGCTGCTGCTAGGCTTTTCCCTAGTAGTGGATGGGTGCAGTGGCTCTATATACGCAACTTAGCTATAGCGCATCTTGGCAAACGCGCTATAGCTAACTTAGCTATAGCGCCGCTCTAGCGGAAACGCGCTACTAACTTTTTCTTTTTCTTTTTTTCTTTTTCTTTTTCTTAGCTATAGCGCTGCCCAGGCAAAAACGCGCTACTACTAACTTTTTCTTTTTCTTTTTTTATTTTTCTTTTTCTTAGCTATAGCGCTACCCTGGCAAAAACGCGCTACTGCTAACTTTTTCTTCTTCTTTTTTTATTTTTCTTTTTCTTAGCTATAGCGATGTCCTAGCGAAAACGCGCTAACTGCTAACTTTTTCTTTTTCTTTTTTTCTTTTTCTTTTTCTTTTTCATATTCCACAAACTTCCTTCTTTTTTATTTTATTTTCATTTCTCTTTTTACTTTTATTATTCTTTTTCTTTTTCATTTTTCATTTTTCTTTTTCTTTTTCTTTTTATTTTTCTTGTTCTTTTCCATATTCCACAAACTCAGGGGTTTAATTTTGTCTGTCGTTTGAGCAATACCACTGTTACCCTTCGGATAATAATTAGTATAATATATATCTTACATCATTTGACCGCTATTGGCGGTATACAAAATAGCTAGACACACACAAACTTTGGGATTAGTTTGTCAGCTTGGGCGACGACGACGCTTCAGACTGATCTTCTTCCCTCTTTTGTTCGTTGCCGAATAATTGAGCCCATGATCATGACTTTTCCTTCTCCAGGGATTACGATCTTTCATAGGTAATGTAGTCTTCATTCTTCTTTTGACATATGTTTCGTCGTCATCAGCATCATCTTCCCTCATCGGATCACCGTACTGGTCATAGTCTTCCTCGTTGGCGACTCCATCCATTCCGGCGATGCTCCATTTGCTTCTCCTCACAACAACACGGCTGGGATTGATCAGATCAGTTATGAAGAAACATTGTGTCACGTGTTTAGCGTGTACCCATGGCTCATTTTTGGCGATGGCGTTGACAGTACCGCTATCATCGGAGTCGGGTATACACATGATAGTGAAATGTCAGTTTTCTCTGTGTACATTTTTAGCCCATGTGACACGGAACATCGTCGCGCTATGCAATCCAGAGTAGTTAAGCTCCCATATCTTTTCGACCCTTCCATAATATCTTTCAATTACATTCCCGGTCATGGCTTCCATCGTCACCCCTGAGTTTTGGTCATCACTGTTTATATATTTCTCCTCCATGTAGAACGTGTATCCGTTGATATCGTATGCTTGATAAGTCGCGAGGTTGGTCGAGGGGCCATGTGCTAAGGCGTATATGAGTGTTCCGTTCGGACATCTCTCTTCCGGGGGATTAGCCAGAACTCGCTCTTTGAACCAACGCAAGAAAGTGGAGTTGTGCTCTCTAATAACTTCAGCGTCCGTCATGTGCACCCCACGGTCACGGTACTTCTTTGCGATGGTCTCTTTGTGCAGTGTCATGAAATCTTCTAGCACATCTAGGTGTTGTAGCACTACTAAGTTTGCCCTGTCAAGGTCGTTTTGTCGGCCCGAGCGTATCACATTCACATCCCTATGACCATTGGTGTGAACTTCGCCTTCGAGCCTTCCATGGTGCTTGTTGACGGGCAAACCAACAACAGGGTCTTTGGTCAGATAACTCTCACAGAAAGAGATGCACTCTTTGGTCAGATATCCCTGGGCCATGCTTCCATCTGGATGGGACATGTTACGAATGAATCCTTTGATGACCCCATTCATCCTCTCGAACGACATCATGCTATGCAGGAATGTCAGCCCTAGGTCGATGATGTCGTCTACGATGTGGACACATAGATGCACCATGACATCAAAGAACGCGGGCGGGAAGTACATCTCTAGCTCATTCAGTATGACAACAATCTCTTCCTGTAGCCTATGGAGTTGCTTCACACTAATCGACTTTTGAGAGATAGCATAAAAAAAGTGGCATAGGTCAGTAAGCGTCTCACGCACATGTGTATCCATAATCCCTCTAAGTGCAACCGGGAGTAACTGCGTCATCATCACATGATAGTCGTGAGACTTCATCCCACTGAACCTTTTTTTCTTAGTGTCCAGATATCTGCTTATCTTTGCACAGTATCCGGAACTAACTTTGATTCCGGTAAGGCACTTGAACAATTGATCGACCTCCTTCAGATCTAAGGTGAAGCAAGAGGGGGGGGCAATATTGTTCTTCCTTCTTGTTTACTTTTTTGCCCCTATCTTCCGTCTCCGTCTCGGTCTCCTCTGACGACCTTTTACCGGGCATTTGGAGATCTTTCCTGATTTTCAAAAATTCCAAGTCTTTTCTTGCCTTTGGCCCATCCTTGGTCCTCTCCGGCATGTTCATCAATGTTCCAAGCAAACTCTCAAGGATATTTTTTGTGATATGCATTTGATCAAGGCTATGAGGCGTGTCGAGTATGGGCCAGTATTTCAAGTCCCAGAAAACAGATCTCGTCTTCCATATCTTCAGCAGGGGCTCCGGCGCCTTTTTCTTCGTCTTTCCCCGCGAGGGGCACTCTTCCCAGTTCTTCAATAACTCATATATTTCTGCACCACTACGCTTACATGGAGGACCTCGATGCTCAGCCTTACCATTGAATATATCTCCATGCTTTCTCCATGGGTCATCCTTCTCGAGCCATCTTCGATGCGCCATGTACATGATTTTCGAAGACCCGCCATCTTTCGATAGCTGCAGAGAAGTTGTATCATCCATGCACCTCGTGCATCCACAATATCCAAGGCACACCTGGCCGGAGAGATAGCCGTAACCGAGATAGTCCTGCACCGTCGTGATCAGCGCGGCTCTCATGTAGAAATACTCTCCTTTGCTTGCATCCCATGTCTTGGCCGGCGTTGTCCATAAGGTCTGTAACTCCTCTTTCAGTAACCCGAGATACAGATTTATATCATTTCCCGGTTGTCTCGGCCCTTGAATAAGCATAGCCATGTGTATGTATTTTTCCTTCATGCACAATCAGGGGGGAGGTTGTACATCCATACAAACACGGGCCATGTGCTATGATTGGTGTTCTGGTTGCCAAATGGATTCATGCCATCACCACTAGCGCAAAGCACGATGTTCCTTGGATCATTTACGAAAAATTCAAATTCAGCATTTAATGCTCTCCACTGGCTAGCATCTGCGAGGTGTCTCAGCTTCGGTTCATGACCTTCCCTAAACATAGGACATATTGAGTTTGCATGCCCGAAATTCGCCGAAACAGAATTGAATCGACAATTCGGCAAAACATAGGCAACTCATGTCACCCACATTATTTCATCAAATACACAATGTAGGCAACTCAAATTATGCCACACACAATTCGGTATATTCTCATATCGCCCATATATATATAGTTTCGGTCATATCCACACAAACACTCTTTTTGTTCACCTATGTGTCGAGAGGGATATCGAGCACCTTTCTTCTTAATTACCTAGTAGCTCTATAGATATATAGCTCTAACTAGCTAGCTAGCTAGGGAGAGAGTGGGAGGAGAGGGAGAGGAGAAGAGGGAAGGCATTAATGGAAGGGGGTGGTGGAGGGCAAAGAAGAGGGG
>NC_041393.1:74569153-74610622 GCF_002162155.2 Triticum dicoccoides
GGGAAGGGAGGGCTCTAATGGAGAGGGGGTGGAGGGGCAAAGAAGAGGGGGTGATGGAAGGGCAAAGAAGAGGGGAAGGAAGGGCTCTATTGGAGGGGTGGTGGAGGGGGAGCATTGGAACAAGCAAGGTGCAAGGAAAGGGGGAGAAAGGAAGGGGGGAGGAAGAAGAAAGGGGAGGAAGGAGGGGAAAGGTTGTAGGTGGCTGGCGGGCATAGCAGTAGCGCGGGTCTCCTATGTGCGCTTCTGCTATGGCAGCTTGCAAAATATCTACGGCTGGTGATGCACTACCTATAGCGCGGGCTAAAATAACACGCTACTGGTAAAATTTTATAGATAGAAAAAATAGCAGTAGCGCGTTTATATCAACAGGCGCTATAGATCCAAAACTAACCGTAGCGCTGGTTGGGCGACAACCGCTGCTAATATTTAGTGATCAGATATTGTGGTGTGTTACACTTAGCAGTATCGTGGGTTTAGATAACAAGCGCTGCTGCTAACTTATACCAGTAGCGCTCTTTCTAGCCAGCGCTACTACTAACTACTAGTAGCGTGGGGTCACAAACAAACGCTACTGGTAAACTTCTATCTATAAGCGTTTTCCTAGTAGTGCACCCTTTGTCAATCATATACATGTCGAAGAGATGAACTTATGTGGAGGTGTATGTTTAGTGGCATGTGTGCATGTATTTATCTCATGCTCAATGGAAAATAATAGTATATGCTCATCAATATATATAATATAGATAGAACCGTATGACTTAGGTACTCGTTGTACTATAAACTTGATCTCGTGGGCTGGCTGAAGATAACAATCAGAATTCTTGATGATTGCTACTAAGAGGCTATTCGGATTCTCTCCACTCCACAAGTTCGCTCCCTGAGCGGGCGGAGCAGCCCCCAAAATTGGAAGTCCGTGGAGTCAGTAGAGTGGAGCGGAGCAGATGACAGTAGATGAAAACCGCGGAGCCAGGAAAAAGGTGATTTGCAGATCCTGAAAATGAAGGGGTTCGTCGAATTATAGAGGAATGCTACCGAAAGTAATATACCGGTTCAATAGAGTTATGTATTTCGCCGTTGTCACGATTTTCTATCCCAATCGAGGTTGATTCAGCCCCAAACGTGCCTCTAGTCAGGCCAACCTCATCTTAGCACAGGCCACAAACTAGATTATTGGGCTTTCGTCCCAACTCACGAAGCGGAGTGGAGCGACTGAGGCAAATGGTTTTTCTGGCACGCACAATCGGTCAAGGAGCGGGAGCCCAGTATTTTGCGAAGCTGAGGGATTACCAAACAGCCTCTAATTAGTAAGCTCCTTCCAGTAGGATGACAATGAGCACACACCAGCAGCACTAAGTGGGATTCATCATTTAGCCTATATAGTAGTACAAATGTGGTTACTAAAAAGCATACCAGGTTGTAGGAATCCTGAAATACATGATATGAGTGCCATAAATAGAATTGTATAAAGAGAAACAAAAGTTTGTGGAAAGAATAGGACGGCCAATTTCTTGATCAAAATTATAGGTGGGTTGTAGGAATACGCATAACCATACATTTTAATTGAGAAATTATCTCACAACTATTTATGTATGAAGTACTTTTGTGTAATTTTGTAAGGCCTTATTAACATAAATAATAAGCACAATATATGACGGTCCTAGGCTATGATATATCATTTAGCATTATTCCAACATTTTTTCCTAATAATTTTTACTTGCAGGTATTATGATGAAGTACACACAAATTTGTAAATGCACTTTACTTGAACCAAATACCACCATGGTTGCAGCAGTACACCAGTGAAGCGGTTATTTGCCACCATTACGGTGGTACCATAGCATCAATCCATCATCAACCTTACAAGAATCCTCCTTCTTTGGTCTCTATGGGAACTATACCTCGCCATAACTCGGGCTGGGCCGGGCCTAAAAAAGCCCGTAGCAAAAAAACCTAGGCCTAGCCTGGCCTTTAGGCCTAGATTTTAGACCCAAGCCCGGCCCATTAGTGAAAAAGCCCGTGGGGACTCAGGCCGGACCTCTCCTCTAAAACGCATGTATGTCAAGCCCAAGCCAGACCCACCCTGGCATTCAGGCTAAAAATCTAGGCCCAGGCCTGGCCCGTAGGCACGACCACGCCGAGCCAGGTCGGGCTATTTGGGGTCGGGTCAGGTCGGCTGGTCGGGCTGGGTATACCATGGTCAGGTATAATGGGAACCATAATGAGCATCTACATGAATTTCAATCAGATGGTTGTTTGTTATAAAATAATTGTTGGAATGACAAAACGTAAGCGTAGAATTAATTATCATGACATGTGAATTAATTACCAATTGACGACAAAAGTAAATATGAAACACCTGGTTCTCTAGCCTTTGTAACAAAAATGCACAACCCAATACCCTGCATGACTCAAAACTTTCATCCATTCCACAACACGACAGCAAAAGGGCAGCGAGACAGGAAAAACATGGTCAATCCAATACAGGGACAAAAACTCGTACACACACTCAAACAATGAGGCCGCAACCCATCAAACTCAAGCGCCCAATCAACTCTCGACATGCATATACACACCAAACCAAGGAACATGGACTGCCCTCCATAGGCGCTTCAGCATAACGGCCGCAACCATAGGAATAGCGCCTAATTTATGTGCATTGACGGGAGACCGACAATTTTGAACCAATGCAGTAGCGGCAGCCCAAGAAACAGAAAATCCAATACGAATGATTTTGACCTAGAGGAGATGCTTTTACGATGATGTCGATCACCTCGTGTTGTTGCATCTTGTGCAAATATATGAGGCCGATAAGAAGAGAAAGCGCCGAGGATCGACGGCTGCACCTGGAAGGTCATCGCCCAGATGATCGGCGGCAGGCTTACTCTTGTTAAGGGTTGGGCCGGCTTACCCCGTGCTAACGATTTATGTTGTTGTTGTGTCTATGTGTACTAGTAACCTCATCACTCCTACAAAAGGTTACCAATCACCGGTGCCTATATTGTTGCTGTTGGAGAGAATGCACGCAAACAAACTATGTGAAAATATGGTTTTTTGCATGTATTTACTATGTCAGGCTGAGTCGGGCTAGTGCCGAAAATAGTTGCAAAGTCATATATGTTCATTTTGTACACACGCGCCACCCACGCAAAGAAAGAAAGAAGTTAGAGTTTATATCGAAAATGTGATCAATTGATGCCTGATATTTTCAAAAAAAAATTGAAACGTGCTACTGTTAGTTCAGATTGACTGCCCGTCTGACACATGCATGCTGGTGCCATTGTCAGCACATAAATCCTAGTGACCCAAAAATGTCCAATCCGCATGCTACGCGAGCGATATATTGGACGGAGTCGATCCATCCGTCGATCTATCATGCGTGCAAGCGAGCACCTCCCAAAATATCTTTCGCAGCCTAAGATCAATAGCTATCTGACAGCTTTCCTGCCGCTGGATACATCGCTAATCAGGATCCGGTTTGCCTGCTCCCTCCCCATGCTCTCATCCGTGCTCCCACTTCATCCTACGGCTGTCTTTTTTTTTTTCCTATCTAATCTAATCATCTTCTCTTGATTTTAAGTGGGTGGGGTCAGATCTTATTTTGTTTCAATTAAATCAAGCCACGTACGCGGGAACACGGATGGGAGCACGCGCAGGGGGCAGGCAAGTCTCGTCCAATCAGGATCGTCACAGATCTCTCCTTCCCCTTGCCGACCCTATGTTTCATCGCCGTACCCTAATCATCGTCAAATCAGATCCACGGATGTTCCTCCGTTTCCGGGCGAGACGCCTTCGGAGAAGCCATGCCATCTGCGCCGCGATCAGTTCACGTGAAAGACGCCCGGAACTGATAATGCTAGGGCGTCACAGTACGCACCCGGCATAGTGTCCGTCACAGGACGCACGCTGCGGCGTGGCTGGCACACGTACGACACGACGTGCCGCTGCGGCGACGTCGGCAGCTGAACAACGGCGGCGTGGGCGTAGCCTACGACGTGATCCGGGTCGGTCAGAGGCCGCCGTCCACCACGTTTGCCTAAACCGACAAGACGCAGACGCACCCACGCAGGGCATCTTTCGCATCACTGTAGGTAGGAACTAGGAACCATCATCGTATTCGCACCGCGGCCGCCTGGTCCTTCCGTTCCGTTTGCTTTGCACCAGCTAGCTCGCTTGGTGCCCTGGCTGGCCACCGTTGAACAGAGCAGGTGAAGGATCTGGATGGACCGAAGCGGCCGTCACATATCGCCACTGTGTCCTGTGTCCTGGGTCGTACCCGGGGCGAGTCGCGGGCGGACACCGGCGTCCGCTTTGCATGGACGTGATAGCTCAGTTCGTGCTCGGGTGAAGTTTGTTTTAAACCCTGAATTCATACTGCCCGTCGAGAATGAAGCCCAACCTCTCAATCCCTGAAATCTACACCCTGTACTCACTAATCCCGGTCTTATCTCAACCTTGGATCAGTTCATACGTGTTTGATGCATCGGGAAAGTAACAATCCCGGCCAGGATCACTCTCTACTCTCACTGACTACATGGGTCCATCTGTCATATTCATCTTTTCTTCTACGACCACTACTTTTTTTTACCACTATTTCGCATGTCTTGTCGCACTACAGTCGTGCCATACATCGTCTGTGGCGACCTCGCTCTACAGCCCTGCTCCGAGGCCGCGCTGTGAGGAGTCTCATCATGCTGCGTTCCGGCTTCGTTGTTGTAGCGCCCGTCCGCCAAGGCATCAAGCCATCAACAGATTCTGCGGACGCAGGTAAGTAGTTTGATTGATTTCTCTAGGAGCAGTATGTGCGCGTCTAGCGCGTAGACGTACGTACGTGAACCTGGCTCTGGCCTCTGGCTACCACTACCAAGCGATACAACCCGGCATGCTGGTTGTCAACACAGCGAACAGGTTCTGCGGCAACAAGGCCAGCCGAGCAGAACGAGCACGTCGATAGTGAACGCGCGTTGCCGTAGCATCCGTACGGCAGACCCAGTTCGGCGAAGGCGCTGCTGGAGGCCATGGCGCAGCACGGGAGCGCGTGGTGCCAGGAGCACACGGCGTACCAGTCATGGGCACATGACTCTAGAAGGCCCCAGCATCCTTGGGGCTCCTCCGACGAGGTCCGACGTCCGGGACGGGGAGGGACGGCGCAGTGAAGACGACGTTGCGGGCGGGGCCTTCTGGACAGCTGCGGGGCCGCTGGTGGCCACGACGCCGGGGCGGCGGCGCCTGCGCGCCTCGCTTCAGTACATGAACCACTACCGCGGCGGTTGCTGGTTCGGGTGGCCGTCCGCCATGCCCGACGCACGCCTGCACGCGGAAAGCAGCTTCGCACAGCACCGGGAAGGGGATATTGCGCTCGCGTCGTGGCCGTGCGGTGGCCGGCGGGAAAGAAGCCGAACAGGTGGACCAAAGTACAGAAGGGGAGGATTGGGATAGAGGAGGGATATTACAGGTGGGCCAACATGGTTGGTGAGAGTAGTGTTTAGTCCCGGTCAGGATCGTTGTTTTCCCGGTCTACCAAACGGATGCAGGGTTCATATTGAATGGGATCAGTGAGTTTGGGGTATCAATTTCAGGATTTAGAGATGAGGGTTCATTAGCGTCGTGCTCTACAATTTCAGGATTTAAAATAGACTTTACTCTTCGTGCTTCACCAGCGCTGGTGAAGGATCTGGATCGATCGTGCTGCGCCGTCACGTATCAGTGTATCACCACTGTGCTCAACCACTGCCCGTACGTCTTTGTGTTTCTTACCGGCCGCGTCATCGTCATCACGAGGTTAGGTTAGGTTAATTATTGTGCCGTGAAAAACCTGCCGGGCACGCACGTGGTAGCCAGGCGACGTGTGCGTAGCATAGTACGTCGCCGTGCCGACCCGACTAGCCCTTCTCCTCGCGACGCATTAAGTATGCAAACTTTTTTTTTTCGAAAGTACGCCTAAGCATACCATATTTTTATAGAAGGCAGAAAATCAAGTACAAGAGACTACAACTTGCTGCGAACAACAAGTGCAGTTGAAACTCCACACTCACGCACACTACAACAGATACAGACACAACCCAAAGGAGCCTATCCTAAGCACATCATCTAGCCGCGTCTCCACCAGCACCGAACACCACCAAGAACAACAACTGCAAACGAGCTTTCCTTGTCGATGCACTAACCATCCATGAATGCCTAAGAGGAGACGGTGAATGGATAGTGGGACTCAGTCGGACCCGAGAAAGCCACCATCTTGATACTCCGACAACTGTGTACATAGCGCCCAAGAAGATCTGCTCGGACCAGCGACTAGCACCGGAGAACCACAACACAACCTTGAAACCCAGTCTCCACACACGATGCTCCCAACGGAGTAACGCCGTCGAGACGCCGCCATCGCTAGTCCAACAATGAACCAGGGCTTTCGCCCGGAGACAATCCTAGCGTGGGGAAAGATGCCGGCACACCACCGCGACGCCTCCACGGAGGGAAACGACACCCACACACGCCGTCGTCGCAAGCACCAGCCAATGCTATGCAGTATTTTCATCCATGCTGTCACGCACCTCCCGCCCAAGACAAAGGAATACGGCCAAGCACTTCATGAAGGGATGCACCGCCGCCGTCGCAGCACCTCGTCGTTGCGACCAAATCGTTGCAGAACACCGACACCCACACCGAGGAGACGCAACCATCAACCACCTCAGTTGTGACCGAGAACCAGCCGCTCCTCCTGCTCCAACCTCCGTCGACAAGGCCGCCTGCTCATGCCCCAACCTGCGTCAGGGCCACCAGCACCTGCCCCAACCACCATCGCCAGGGACGCGAGCAGCAGCAATCCACACCACACCAGGCGGCCAGCCCAACCACACGAAGCAGCTAACAGGCGACCAGCCAAGCCTCGGACACGCCCTGATGACCCGGATCTGGAGGTTCCAAATCCAGACCATGCCGCCGCCACAAGCGCCCCCCTTGTAGCCTCCGACACAACGCCTGCGATGGATGGCACCAACACCGCAGGCTCTGCCGGCAGCCGCTCGCACGCCGCACCAGGACGAGCGCGCCGCGCCGCTGGCCTGAGGGCCCATCCCGCCGCCTTCGTCGCCCACGCCTGCCAGAAGACCACCTCGCGCCATGACCACCGCTGCCGACTCCCGGCCACGCTCCGCCGCTCCCCGCGCTCCTCGTCGTGCTCCGACACCCAGTGGAAGACCCCGCGCCGCCCCCATGGCTCTACTCCCCCGCGCGAGGGAGACCCACCAGGGTGCGCCAGCCACCCCGCCGCCTTTGGCGACTGGGAGACGCCACCACCGCGCGGCACCGGAGGCGGCAGCGGCCAGTGGAAATCTGGGGGTGGGAGGTCGCAGCGGCGGCTAGGGTTTCGACCCTCCGGAGCCGCCCGCGCGAGCATCCTGGGAGGGGAGGGTTGTGTTCTACCACGTATGCAAACTTGACAAAGCACTCTATTACTTGAAACAAGCACCTAGAGCATTGTACTCTAGATTAAGCTTATACAGTTACAATGTTTTGACTTCATTGTTTCCAAAGCTGACACATATATGTTTATTTATAACATGGCAAAATTAGTCATCTTTGTACTATATACTTCTTCACAAAGTGCTACTAATTCTTTTCTGCATGATTTGAGCTTAGAGTTTGCTTTGAAAGATCTAGGTGATCAGCCCTTCTTCCTAGGCTTTAAAGTCAAGAAAACTTAAGATGACATAGTACTGAATTAAGAGAAGTATATCATTGATCTTCTACCTCGCATGGGAATGAAGAATGGTGGTTGGTAATTAATCCTAGATGGCTCTCTCCTCCCCATTCCGCGCGCTCCCCTCCCCTCCCTCCCCTCTCCGCGTCTCCCCTCCTCTCCCGGGCCGTGATCCGCTGCACCCCCGTCTCTTGCTCCGGGTGTCGGCCTTTGGCGCTAGGCTCTGACAATGACGTTTCCTTGGATGATGCGCCTTCGTCGGTGTCCCCCTTGCCGGTGGTGGCGGCCAAGGCTGCGCCCTGATCTCGCAAGTTCGCACCTTGGGTCCGGTGCCGTCGCTGGAGCCGGGTGCTGGCTGGGTTCGCATCTCTCGTCGGCGTCGCAGATCTGGTATGATCCCCTCCCCTTCTCTTGATCCAGGTGTTCTTGGCGCATCGCCGCGCACGAGCTGGTCGGTGGCCGGGGATGCCTGCTCCCCTGGATCGTGTGCTTCGCCATCTCCTTTGGTCTCTGGATCTGGTCCTAAGCCGTCGGAATCCTTGTCTTCATCGGGGGCGGTGGCGTCATCGGCCACGCGTGCCCTATATCTCGTCCTTGATATTTGCCATTCCCGTGGGGTCTAGAGGGCCGAGTGGGGACATGATTTCTGGGCCTCTTGGGCCACGGATGATTGGGCGACCCATCCTCCCTCCTCTATCCTCTCTGGATGTTTCCCACCTCTCCCTCGTGCGGGCCCAGGGTTGTTGCCCTTGGGCCATGCTCTCCACTCTTCCTTGTCGGCCCAGGTCTCCTATCCGGCTCAGGCAGGGCTAGCTCGGTCGGGCTCTATATGGGTGCCCCACGGCTCATTCTTCCCCCTTCTAGGGTTTACTGCCTCTGCCGCAGATCTACGAAACCACAGAGGCCCTATTTGCCATCTCGTCAGATCCACTCCTCCTCCCCCTCTCCTCCTCTCCTTCACGACCGCTCTCTCCATGGACAAATCCAGGGGCTCCTCTAGCGAAGCCATGTCCGTTAGCAAGCACCAGCAAGACGAATCGCCGGGCTCAGGTGTCAGTCTGGATCTTTAGGCCTCGTTGCGCTCCAAGTTGGAGGCGGGGCAGGCAGCTCGCGACCGTGAGGCGTGGGCGGCTGGTCCAGAGTGGCTTCAGCGGGCGGAGCGTGTGCCCCTGGATCTGGGGTGGTGGGCTCTGGATCTGGCCCGGCCGGGGCGCCTGCGCCGGATCCTTGGGAGCTGGCGGCAACGCGAGGCGCAGGCGGCTCCTCGTCATCGGGTCCTCGCCCGGCCCCTGCTCCAGGTCGGGGCTGGGTGGCTCCTCCTCGTCAGCCCCCTCCCCCCGCTCCTTCGCCAATGGGTCTGGCTCTCGTCTGCCCCTACGTGTCTTCTCCGGCCCCGCTCAGCGTCTTCCTGGCCCGGCCCCTGGCCCCGCTCCATCGCTGCAGGGGGATGGCATCCTGCCCTCTCCCTCCTCCCCCTCAGCAGCATGGTGCTAGCGCCCCTAGTAACCCTTCTGCCCTCTCCTGTTTCGCTTGCCACCAACCAGGGCACTTCCAATCTAGGTGCTCCAACCCCCCGTTCTGTCTAATCTGTCGTGCTGAAGGTCATCTCACTGTCAATTGTCAAAATTGTGTGAAGCCTCCGGCTTTTGTTCACTTTGGGATGGGGCTCCCTGGCTGCTCGTTCTTCGCGTTGGATAGTGACCTGCCTATGGTGGTGGCGGCCCCTTCCCTCTCCAATGCTGCTATTGTGACGGTTTAGGGCCAGAAGATCTCACCGCAAACGTTGTTGGAAGGGCTGCGGATTTGGGATGAGGACGGCTGAGATTCGCAGGTGAACCAGATCTCAGAGTTTGAGTTTGAGGTTGTCTTCCCCTCCAAAGAATGCTTGGGCATGATCTCCTCCTGCACTAGTTTCATGCTGCCTCTAAACCAGTTGGTGGTCTCTGTCCGAGCTGCGACTTGTGGTGCCAAAGCGGTGGGGCCGCTCTTGTAGGTGTGGGTTCTTGTTGATGATGTCCCAGCTGGCCTTCACTCTATTCCTTTTATGATGGCTTTTGGTGTTCTTATTGGGAAACCTGTGGAAGTTCATGCTGAATCTCTGGATAAGATTGGCCCGGTGCGGCTCAAAGTTTGGTGCGTGGATCCTATCTGTGTTCGTGGTCTGGTCGATGTGTTCCCCTCTTCTGATGGTGTGCAGCTGCGGGTTAGGGTGGAGGGAGCCGAGGCATTCCAGGTTCCTCCACCCCCTCCTCCTCCTTCCAACCCTCAAGATTCTAACAAAGGTGGCAAGAATAGTGGGGGCTTTGTTGACGGTCAGAACCCTAGTGGGGGATCTGATCTACGTTTCATCCAATATGAATGGGATGGTCTGGAAGAATCTGAGCGTGAACTCTTCAAGTCACAGGCCCCCCTGGATAAGGCTCCCAAAGAGGCAAAGGGCGTGTCAAATCAGGCTGATGCTGATGTGGGGGCTGCTGGTCTTAAGGTCAAGGATGCGGTGGCTGCGGGGACACCATTTTCGGGGGTCTGCTCCAACCTTCCTGCTCGTCCGCTCTCTCATACCCACTCTGGCATTGAGGATCTGCCCCACTCTCCTCCCCGTTCCGTGGAGAAGTTGCAGTTTAAGCAAAAGAAGAAATCCTTGGTGCGGAAATACTCTGCCAAGAGTCGGGCCTACTCGGGTTTCAAGCAGTCGATGGCGGGCATCTGTCGTCGTCTGGACAAGGACCTGGGGTCGGACACCCTCTACGGTCATGCGGCGGCTTCTCCCTCGGTGCGATCTCCTCAGGTCAAATCCCCTGCCTCCACGGCCTGCAAGGGCAGTTGGGTCTGGGATTCGAGGGAGCCGGTGGCGGTGCGGGCGGAGCGGCGTGCGGCGACGAGAGATCTTACCCCCCCAGGTACGGATTCCGACCCTCCTCTCCCTTCTTCCCCGATGAGGATTGTCTTGCTTTCTATGTCGAATGCCCATCTTTTAAATATCTTATCCGATGTTGGTGTCTCTCTTGATCCTGGGCTTGGGTCGCCATCTCTTCTCCTCTCAACTATTCAAGCCAATGAGCGGCCCAGACTGCCATTGCCAAGGCCAAATAGGCTGCCGCGCTGCGTCGTCTGCTGCCCCACTTGGTGGGGCGGGGTCGGAGGGTTTGGAGGGTGGTAGTGGCCACCCCCAAGCGCTTGTATCCAAGAGTGGCACCTCCAAATGGTCCAAAGCCTACCCGACCCCTTGCAGGTCTAGCCTTCGCACCAAAAATCTCTCCTTTAAATGAAAGCCTTGTTCTGGAATGTTAGAGGTTTCGGCGCTAGGGGGCGCAGGAACCAAATCAGAGACGTTGTTCGTGGTAATAATGTTGATATTCTCGGGCTTGTTGAAACTTTTAAAGAAACCTTCTCCCCCAACGAGCTCTCTGCGATTGCGGGCATGGACAGATTTGACTGACATGGTCTTCCTTCTTCGAGACACTCTGGGGGATTCTTTTAGGCTCCAAAAAGGATGTTTTTGATTTCGTGACATTCGACCATGGTATCTTCTGGCCTAGTATTGTTGTTCATCACAGGCAGTTGAACTCTCTCGGAATTCATAGTGGTTTACGGCCCTGCAGATCACTCCCTTACCTCCCTATTTCTCGATGAGCTATCCTCTAAGATCGAATCTTGTTCTATTCCGCTTGTCATTGGAGGCGATTTTAACCTCCCGCGCGCCCTCTCAGATAAGAGTAACTTTAATTTTTCCGGGCCACTGGCGAATGCGTTTAATGATTTCATCAGCAACTGTGATATTCGCGAGTTGCCTATGGTCGGGGCCCGGTTCACTTGGTCTAACCATCAGTCTAGTCCGATCCGGTCGGTGCTGGATTGGGTTTTTGTTTCTTCCAGATGGGACTCCCTCTTCCCTCGTGCCTCCCTCTCTGCCAAAGCCAATGTGGGCTCGGATCACACTCCCCTTATTCTTGACGCCGACTTGCACCACATCTTGTTCTCTTCTCGCTTTCAATTCGATGCCTCTTGGCTCCTGGTGGAGGGCTTCTCTGATATGCTAGCTACTAAAATCTCTAACATTCTTTCCTCTACCGCCAGATCTTTTGGACCCTTGGATGACTGACATAGATGCTCGTATGAGCTTCGTAAGTTTCTCAGGGTCTGGTCTCGCAACCATTCTGCGCAAGAGCTCAGGGCGAAAAAATCTTTAGAACTTCAGATCGAGGGTCTAGACCGTGAAGCTGTCTTCCTGGGCCTCTCGGAAGCGGGCTGGTATTTATGTTACAATATTGAGGCCACCCTGATGCAGTTGCATCAGCTGGCAGAAGTTTACTGGCGCCAGCATGGCACTCTCAATTGGACTCTTAAAGGTGACTCCCCCACGACCTATTTCTTTTCCATTGCCAATTGTCGTAGGAGATGGTGCTCCATTCATAGCCTTCTCATTAACGGTGTACGGTCTTCGGACCAATCCCTCATTCTCTCTCATGTGGTTGGTTTTTCTCTTCTCTACTGGCACTAGTAGGAAAAGGGCTATAGATAGGACTAATTCTAATGGCGCACCAGGTAAATAGTGCGCCACTACTATATACTAATGGCGCACCGGTTGCTCGTGCGCCATTAGTGTGGAAGACACTAATGGCGCACCGTGCTCACGGTGCGCCACTACTATTGATTTTTTTTCCCATTTTTCCATACAAACTAATGGTGCAGGATGACAAAGTGCGCCATTACTAGTTAGAACTAGTAATGGCGCACGACCAAGACAGTGCGCCATTAGTATATACATATTTTTTACTTTTTTGCAAACCTACTAATGACACACTATGCCAAAGTGCGCCATTACTAGTTTAAACTACTAATGGCGCACTTTTCCACAGTGCGCCATTAGTATACATATGTTTTTTTTACTTTTTTGCAAAAAGTACTAATGGCGCACCACCTGCCGGTGTGCCATTAGTAATCAGGGTTACTAATGGCGCATTTCGTGGTGGTGCGCCATTAGTAACCTGGGACCAACAAGATATTTTGGACAGCCCACCTACCCACTCACTTTCCCCACTTCATTCTCTCCACCTCCTCCTCCAAGCTTGTCTCGGCTGCCTCCTCCTCCTCACCTCATTTCCACCATAGATTCATCAAAATTAAGTGGTGAAATTACCTTTTTTTGATAGGTAAGTAAGGGGAAAGCTATATTCATGATGTAGATCTACTTTTTTTCTCCCTAGCTCGCTCCAACAACATGCACATGCACTTTTTGTGGCCTAGCTAGATCTATGTATGTTTGTGGTGTTGCTTGTGTTTGTGGTGTTGCATATATGTTTGTGTTTGCAGGTACCGGTATTTGAAATGCGATAGTTACCAATATTTTGCCGGAATGTTGATTCGTTTCCGTTTCGGCGAGAATTTTGGCACTATGCATTCTTTTTGGTCCTATTTTTAGGGAAGGTCATGCCAAATTTTTTCTTGGTTCTAAAATATCGTTTTGCTCTACCCCGCAGGCGAACATGGTCCGCACGATGACCAAAGGCATTGTGAATAGGTTTTTGAGCTCCGCGAAGGCCGAGATGCTTCAAAAGAACGAGACGGAGATAAGATGTCCGTGTCGAAGATGCAAGCTGAAGAGCCTTATTGCGGACCCGGATTCCGGGCAGGTGCGGGACCATCTGCTCTTGCGTGATTTCATGGATGGCTATCGGTGGCAAGGTGATGAAGATGACTATGAAGTCATCCATGGGGGCCGGCAAGAAATGAGGAAGGGCAACAAGACAACCACCGCGGCGAGGGCGGGCGAGAAGACGAAGAATCTCCAGGACATGATCACGACGGTGATGATGTACACAATCATCATGTAGAAGATGTCGTACATGATGATGAGGAAGATCAAGACGAAGGGCATGATCATGAAGATGAAGATGCCGGAGCAGACGACGATGGAGGTTGGGTGCAGGACCCTCATATTCAAGAGCTGCTTCACAAGCAGACGGATAACGCAAGAGCTGCCGCCCGAGAGAAAGCCAAGCTGGATCAACTGGAGATAGACGTGGTTACTCCATTGTATGAAGGATGCAGGCCCGAGGATACCCGCCTGAAAGTAACGCTCATGGCTCTGGAGATGAAGGTAAAACACAAAATGACCGACGCATGCTTCGACGAGAACATGTCATTCTGGCACGAACGTCTTCCCAAGGGGAACAAGTGCCCGACCAGTTTCGAGGAGGCGAAGAAAATTGTGTGTCCATTGGATTTACCGCACGTGAAATACCATGTGTGCATGAACAATTGCATCATTTATCGGGACGAGCACGCGGAGTCTACCATATGTCCGGTGTGCGGCGTCACTCGATACAAGAAGAGGAAGAAAGCTCCTCGAAAATCGGTGTGGTACTTTCCGATCACTCCTCGTTTGCAGCGTATTTCGCGGACCCTAAGGTAGCAAAGCTCCTGCGTTGGCACGCGGATAGGGAGGAGAAGAAGCGGGAAGATGACAGAAATGATCCGGAGATAAATAAAAAAGACAAGATGCTGAGTCACCCTAAGGATGCGAGCCAGTGGCAAGCATTGAACTTCGAATACCCATAATTTGGGAAGGATCCAAGGAACATCGTGCTGGGCGCGAGCACCGATGGAGTCAATCCGTTTGATAGCCAGAGAAGCACACATAGCACCTGGCCTGTGTTTGTGTGGATGTACAACCTTCCCCCTGGTTGTGCATGAAAAGGAAGTACATTCACATGAGTATGCTAATTGAAGGGCCGAAACAACCAGGGAACGACATCAATCTTTATCTGGGGCTGATGAAGGAGGAGCTAGACACGTTGTGGAAAACGCCAGCCAATACGTGGGACGCCGCAGAGAAAGAATATTTCCCTATGAGAGCTGCACTGCTCACGACGGTGCACGACTATCTCGGTTACGGATATCTCGCGGGGCAGGTAGTCCACGGATTTTCTGGATGCGTAAGGTGCATGGATGACACAATGTATCGCCAGCTAGATAGAGATCCCGGGTCTTTGAAAACCGTGTTCATGGGACATCGAAGGTGGCTTCGCGACGATGACCCGTGGAGGAAACGCAAGGATCTGTTCGATGGTGAAACCGAACCCCGAAAACGCCCGTGTACGAGGAGCGGCGAGAAAATAGACGAGCTGTTGAAAAATTGGAAAGACTGCCCACTGCCGGGAAAGAAGCAAAAGGCGCCATAGCCGGGAAAGAAGCGAAAGGCGCCAGAGCCGCTGCTGAAGGTATGGAAAACGAGGTCTGTTTTCTGGGACTTGTCGTACTGGAAGATCCACCGTGTGCCTCACAGCCTTGATGTCATGCATATCACAAAGAACGTGTGCGAGAGTCTGCTTGGTACCCTGCTCAACATGCCAGAGAGGACCAAAGATGGGACGAAAGCAAGGGCAGACTTGAAATCAATGGGAATCAGGCAGGAGCTTCACGCTAATGATGATGATCATGATGATGATGATGAGGCGAAGCAGGACACAGAAAGTCGTCGCAAAGGCAAAAAGGCCAAGAAGACCAGAAATGACTACCCTCCCGCGTGCTTCAATCTAAGTCAGGAGGAGATCGAGCAGTTTTTCACCTGCCTCCTAGGAGTAAAACGTCCTTACGGTTACGCGGGGAAGATAAGCAGATACCTAGACCCAGCGAAGCAGAAGTTCAGCGGGATGAAGTCTCACGACTATCACGTGCTGATGACGCAGATACTTCCAGTTGCAATCCGTGGGATCATGGACGCGCATGTCCGTGAAACACTATTTTGCCTATGCAACTTTTTCGACGTCATCTCTCGGAAGTCGATTGGCGTGAGGCAACTCAGAAGGCTACAGGAAGAGATCGTGGTGATACTATGCGAGCTTGAGATGTACTTCCCGCCCGCATTCTTCGACGTTATGGTGCATCTGCTGGTCCATATCGTGGAGGATATCATCCAACTCGGGCCGACGTTCCTGCACAGCATGATGCCGTTC
Source organism: Triticum dicoccoides (assembly GCF_002162155.2). Taxonomy (NCBI): domain Eukaryota; kingdom Viridiplantae; phylum Streptophyta; class Magnoliopsida; order Poales; family Poaceae; genus Triticum; species Triticum dicoccoides. Next base: position 74,584,808 of record NC_041393.1, read on the forward strand.
GAAAGGATGAATGGTGTCATCAAAGGATACGTTCGGAACATGTCACGTCCAGAGGGAAGTATAGCCAGGGGCTTTCTGACCGAAGAGTGCATCTCCTACTGCACAAATTATCTAGGCATCGAGAACCCCGTTGGTCTGCCCGTCAACAGGCACCTCGGCAGGCTCGCTGGATGGGGTCACCGTGAGGGTCGCCGTGAAATGCATGTCGACTTCGACGGTCGACTCACCGACTTTGAAAGAGCAAACCTAGTCGCGCTACAACACATAGACGTGGTCGATCCTTGGGTGGTAGAGCACAAAACCTTTATTGAGAAGACATACAATGACCGAGGCCAACAGAGGACGGACGGAGATATACTCAAAGAGAACAACTCATGTTTCACGCGTTGGTTCAAGCAAAAGCTTCTGTCGTACCCTTTACATGAAGATTCTTCCGCGGAAGAACAACTCATATTCGCCTTGTCACAGGGCGCCGAGCACAACCTGATGACCTATGAGGCGTACGATATCAACGGCTACACATTCTACACCGAGGACAAGGACATGAAGAGCCATGGTTATCAGAACTCCCGGGTAACGATGGAATCCTACACCGGTAAGGACAAGGACAGATACTACGGAAGGATCGAGGAGATCTGGGAGCTGAGCTACGCTGGAGAGAAGGTGCCGATGTTCCGTGTCAGATGGGCCAAGAGCGTCCTAAAAGAAGACCGATATTTGACCACCATGGTTATACCCGAAGCCAAATCTAAGACCGCAGGCGCAAACGTCACCGTGAAAAATGAGCCATGGGTACTGGCTTCCCAAGTGGACCAATGCTTCTTCATTACCGACCCGCCAAAGCCCAGTCGTGTTGTCATGAGGAGAGGCAAAAGGAAGATCATCGGAATGGATGGAGTAGCCAATGAGCAAGACTTCGACAAGTACGGTGACCCGAAGATCGAACATGACGACGATGATGAAGTAGCAGCACACACCACAAGAAGAAGCAGGACCACCCTACCTAAAGGACGTTCGTTCCACAGAAGAACTCCATTTGCGAAAAAGAAGGGCAAGAAGATTGTGAACATATAGCTAGCTAAGATCGATTGTATTTAAATCATAGTCTTCATTTCTCGATTGTATTTCATGGGCACTTTTTGATATCATGAATATTTTTAAATTTCATGGGCACTTTTTGAATTCATGAGGACACTTGATCTCGATCCCCCTCCATCTCGATCTCGATTCCCCCTCCATCTCGATCTCGATCCCCGCACCCTCCCCCGCTCCACCGCCGCCGCCGATGATATTTTCAAGTAAGAAATTTGAACATATTTTATAAAAAAATATTACTGTTTTTATTAAAAAAATATTACTGTTATGATGTAAACAAGTTTGAACATATTTAAACACAAATAAATATAAAAAACAGCATTTAAAATGCATAAAAAAATATTGGGGAGCCTGGGAATCGAACCCAGGACCTCCTGGTGTGTGTGCTGCATGCTGACCAATCGGGCTAGTGGCTGTGTTCTGTTGTAGATAGGGTTAGGTTGTAGATATGGTTAGTGGGCTAGATTAAAACAAAATTCTAATGGCGCACCGAGGGGAGGTGCGCCATTAGAATAGTCATACTTATGGCGCACGACTGGACGGTGCGCCATTAGAACCCTCCCCCTAGCTATCCTCCCTCTCTCTCGCCAGATCCCCTTCGACCCTCTCTCCCTCGCCACCAGATCCACCCGCGCGCTGCCCCGACCCACGACGCCGCCGCCCCGACCCTCACCGGACTCCACCCCCGCCGCCCCCGCTCCCCCACCCCCTCCGCCCCGCCCCTCGCCGGACTCCTCCTCGCCGTCTGCGCCTTCTTCCACATCCTCCAGGCCTCTACCGCCGCCGGCCGCCAAGGCACCAACCACCTCCTCGGACGGGGCACTCTTCCTCGCGCTCTCCTCACCAACCACGACACCGGCCACCTGCTCCTCACCAACCACGACGTCGGCCACCTGCTCCGTTGTCTCCGGCAGAGGTTACTCCACCTAGCTGCAGCACTCGTGCGCTTGGCGGCTAGGGTTTGCCTCCAGCCTCTCCCCTCCCCCATCAACGAGAGGAGCATCCGGTGCCCCCGCCCTCGAGTTTGTCGACGGCGCCGTCCTCCAGCGCAGCCGCCGCAGGTACAGAGCCCCCGATTCCATCTTCCCCCTCGCCCCCGATTCTTTCAAATGCAACTCTGTGATCTCCATCTTTCAGATGTTATAGTGTACAGGAGCAACTTTGCACCAATGCATGATTTCAGATGTTATCGATATATGGCCCGTTGATAAATTTGTACTCCAGCAAGTTTACTCCAGTACTCAGTTTAAAATTCAGTTTACTGTTAAATGACAGTAATTCAGTTTAGTGTTAAATTTCAGTTTCAGAGGCTAGTTTCAAACAAACAAAGCCTATGCTTATGAAGAATAAATCAGCTGAAATGAGATACTGATCCTTTTTTACTTTGTTTGTTCAGATTGTTGGAAATTTTAAGCTCTCAATCACTGAAGGCCACTGTAGTTCTTTGAATTCAACCATTTAGGTGAGCTACAACTAGGAGGATTTTGGAGTAGTACTCTGAAACTGTTGCTGTTAGAACATGCTGTTACTTGCTGTCAGTTAACTGAATCAGTACAAAACTCTTCTATGGAGTTAACCGAAGATCAGCAAGCAAATCAAAATCTGCAACACATTTTCTTCAGTCCCTAACTGACAACACAATTTCTTCAGTCTAGTGATGCAGCAATTTCTTCAGTCTAGTGTAAATGTAACTGACTACTGGTCAAATACTCTAGTGTATTTAGTGTAAATCTAGTCTGAAAGTAGTAGAGCTCTTGGTGATTTGCAAATTCAGTTTAAATAAAAATTTGGTACATGACTACTGATCATGTATGAAAGATGTTGCTACTGGATGAGCACAAGAACTACTCAATAGATAATTGATTTTGTAGAACAAGTCTTGTTGCCAGTCTTGAACCAATAGATAATCTTAATTGAAATTTGACCATGTCTGGTTGCTAGCCCTAATGAAAAAAGCAACTGAATTTCCAACAACCTGCTAGGTAGAACAATCCATTTCCAACAACCTGCTAGGTAGAACAATCCATTACTACATGATTGCAACTGAATTGTCAACTCTATGTACTATGTATGCTGTGGCATGTGGTGTGGTCCGAGTGATCAGGTTTCAAGTGATTTTGAATTTTTATGATTTTTATGCACATATATATGTGTATGATGATCCTCCTTTCCTGCAGTAGTATAATTAGGATATATACCAAAAAAGATTGTTATATTCCTCCCTGGTACAATAAATAATAAACTAAAATAGTTCCTGGTAAAAAAAGAATAAACTATACATAGTTAACTTCTTCATCTTTGAATTGTTTCAGAAATTGGTATGACCAAAGATGCTATTGTATATAAATGGGCTGTTGTAGAACTGTTCTTCATCTTTACAGTGCTGTTGTATAGAAATATGCTGAATTTTCTGCTCTGATTGTTGCTCAAAGAAATTTAGCAAAAAAATGGGGTCCTGGGAGACGCCGCTGCTGCTTGAGGCCCTTGAGAGGCCCTTCGTGTCGTGATGATTTTGCAGGTACCCCGAGAGGCCCTTGAGTTTGCCGGAATGTCGATTAACTTCCGTTCCGGCAAATTCGGGTACTCCATATGTCCTATTTTCAGCAAAGGTCATGCTGAAATTTTCCGTGAATTTTAGCATGATTTTGCTAAAAATCGGACATATGAGGTACTTGCTACTAATGCATGGGCCGGGGTATCTTAGTACTTAATTAAGTAGGATCAACTGCCCCTTTATTCTTGCTGTATTAAACCATAGGTGGCAATAGAGCCAAGTGATTAGTGCCAAGTGATTAGGCCCAACCTAGGGTGCCTCGGCATCGATAAACCCTAAATGATGAAAACTTAACTTGGCTGCCCCGGATGCCTCGGTGTCGATGAGAACCTAAATGATGTACGCTTAGGCTTTTAGGGTGCCTCGGCGTCGACAAACCCTAAATGATGAAAGCTTAGGCTTTTAGGGTGCCTCGGTGTCGACAAACCCTAAATGATGACACCATGATCTTGTTCCTTGACAATAACCAACTTTTTGACCAAACTTTTTTCCTATTTAGAGCGAAACATGGCCCACAACGATGAGGCCGGTGGTTCGGGCGGCAAGCAATTCTGGGAGCTGTCCCAGGAGATGGAGGAACAACCTCGCCGCTATGAGGACGCTGCGGAAGACACCGATCCTGATTACACAACCCCTAGTGGCGTCGGGGATGACACCACTGATGGTCCGCCGAGGATGCCACCACTGATGATGGCGGCGCACACACAGATGGCAGCCAATCGAAGAAGCAAAGGAAGGACCGGCGTCCGAATGCGCTCTGCACCGTCAAGGAGGAATTCACTCAAGTGGACTCCGACGGGAATCCAACGGAGCCCAAACATATAGTCAAGGGGTACTCGGTTCAGCTCGGGTGCATTCTCCGGAGCACCGTCTCGATCAACACCGAGAACCTTAGGCATAAGGACCGAGGGAATTTGCGCAACCTCCTCTTCATGAAGTTGCACGAACGATACAAGTTCCCCGCCGAATTTGAAAACACACGCCTCTCAGGGAATAAAGTGAACAGTGCCGCCCTCACGAAGATGAGCACGACCCTGTCTACTTGGAGAAGCGCGGTGAAGAAAATGATTGATAAAGGTGATAGTTATGAGAAGATCAAGGCGAAATATCCTTTGATGAGCGAAGATGAGTACAAGGAGTTCAAGATCAAGTGCTCGACCAATGCAACCTCTGAATCAAGTCAGTGGGGGAAAGAAATGCGGGAGTTGAACTTAGGGGAACACAAACTCGGTCCCGACGGTTACAGAGTGGCGGAGCCTATATGGGACAAGGAGGACGCGGAGCATGCCGAGCAAGGCCTACCGCCCCGCTTCGAGAAATACAGCAGTAACAAGCAGACCAGGAACTATGTCAGGGCCCGGTACAAGGAGGACCCGATAACAAAGGAGCTTACCACGGATCCGAAGACCAGGGCGCTTGAGCTTGTTCTGGTAAGGAATGCACCCCCGCGTAATTAGCTCCATATGGTTGCACTCTAATTAATCCCCAATATTTCTAAATGGTTCACGTTCCTTTCGCAGGAAACTGAAAGCAGTAGCGCGGGGTCGTCTCAGAGCTCCCCTTTCGACACCCCTTTAAATAGGGCGTTGAACATAATGAAAAGCAAGGATAAGCTCACTAAGCTGACGTCAGCTGGTTGTGTGGCCGGCAAAGGCTTGTCCACAAAATGGGGATCATACTATACCGCTGGTGTGCGGAAGGAGAAAAAGGCCAGCTCGGAAAGCCAGACGCGCGAGGTTGAAGCACTCAAAGCACAAGTGGCGCGGATTCCGAAGCTTGTCCAAGAGCAAGTGGAACAACAACTGGGAATGAAGCTCAACGCCATGGTGCCTACGTTGATTCATGGGCTGACGACGTGGATTGCGGGTGGCCAACAGGGGCCTCCCCCAGTTCCCAGCTTCACGGCCAGCAACTCGCACAACGCGCAGGCGGCGCCATTGGTGTCTCCCGCGGTGCCATTGGTGTCTCCGGCGGCAGCACCATTGGTGTCTCCGACGGAGGCGGTATTCGTGTCTCCGACGCCGGCACGGGCATTGGAGCTTAATGCACCCGGGTGTACGCCGGCCGGCACCTCGCCAGCAAGCGCCCCCTCCGTCAGTTGCACGCCCGCCATTGGCGGTGCCTTGACATTAGCCGAGCTCGACGGCATCACGGTAACTAAGCCTCTCGGCCGATGACTTCATCTCCTTGCCTTTGACTGGGCATCCCTGACGCCCTGTACATGTTTTCGCAGGGCACCGCCGACGTTCCTTGCACTCTTCTACACTTCATGGGCGCCGAGTTGGTCGATGTCGCCAAGGGCAGAATCGTTCAACCGGGCAACCGCATGTGGTAATTCGATGCCACCCACAGTGTATAGGGTTGAAGTGGTTCGGGTGCTGCCAGGCTGCGATGATCTGTTACCTCCGGTTCGACCCGCTGGGGCCGACGAAGAAGATGAGATGACCCTCAGCGCCTGCGTAAACTGGCCGCTGCTTTGGCCGAAGAGCCAGATTCGTTTGGGGGCGGGGGACACCACCCCACAGACAAGACCGCCAGTCGTGCCGGCGCCAAGCCATGGCAAGAACACCGCAACGCTACCGGACCCGCCGGACATCCCTATGTCGGACATCCCTATGGCACAGGATCCGGACAACCCTATGGCACAGGATCCGGACGACGACGACAACGACGACGGTACATTTACCAAAGTTGATAAGTACTTTGCCGAACATGGGTACGCTGACGAGTTTTGCGGGCCTCTTTCTCAAGAACCCAACCAAGACGACCACAATCTAGCTGGTACGGCGGAGAAATCCAATTGCAATAGGCGTCGTCTGGCGTTCAGTTCTCAGGAGACGCCTCCAGCTCCCGCCTTCACCGAGCCTCAGATAGCTGAGGTGCGAAATATTATTAGCCCCAACACGCTCAAGAAGGCGCTCTGTGAGCAGAACTCGGTCCCATTACAGGAGATCAAGAAGAAGGGATGGAAACAAAAGACTAACAAGGGCGCCGGTGCGAGCCAGCCGGCACCGAGTTCGATCCGTGCTTAGGACGGGCCACCTTCACCTAAGGATATCTCGAGGAGGGTGCATGTGGCGGGTAGGGCGATGCTACCGCCAAATATGCTGAATGCTGCAACCGGTGCTATGTGGAGTCTGCACGACAGTGTTCTTTCTTTGGAGAAGCGGCGTCTCCGAGAGAAGGATGTGGCATACCCGGTTTTCATGGCCAAGGTGCCAGAGGGCAAGGGCTTTGTGGATGGCGACATCGGCGGTACGATCGTCCTGCGGTTTGATGACATCTTTGCTATGTTTAACCTTCATCCGCTGCACTACACCTTCGTTTGGCTGTTTTCGCTGAGTATGGAGATGCGGATCATTAGAGACAAGACCCCAGACATCGTGATAGCCGACCCCTTCTACATGCGTGCCAAGCACTTGAGCAGCGCTGGGGACCGCCAAGTTGCGAGTTCACACCTCGAAGGCGTCATTCTGGCAAACCCAGATAAGGATAACTTCCTTGTGGCTTACTTTCCAGAGTAAGTCATCCCTTAGCCGCCCCGTAACATATGATTTCTTAGATTTTGATCGTTCTTTTTTTTCTAACATTCCGTATTCTGTGCAGTGACACACATCGCACACTCATCCTCTTAAGCCCGAAATATTCCATGGCCACGTATTTCGACCCGAACCGTAACTCCAAGATAGACTACACAAATGTCAAGAAAACTCTTGATGATGTTCTCCCCGGCTACGCCAAATCTGGAGGCACCTTCACCAGGACTATTCGTAAGTACGGCAAGCACATGTTCTCACACAATACGAAGTTCTGCTGCGTCAAGCAGCCGCCTGGCGGTCAGAAGGATGCCTACTACGCCCTCCATCACATGCGGGCGATCGTAAGGGACCATCATCAACTTCTGCTACCAGATAATCTCAAAGATTGGGCCGCGAACTTGTCGGCAATCCAGGACGCGGACCTCAGACAAGAATTCTTTCGCATCCAGTCGGCCTTTGCGGACATCATCCATCAAGATGTCCTTCATACATCGGGGCAGTTCTACCTCAGATATCAACCGTCCAACAATGAGATAGATGGAATGCTACAAATGCAGGGTGACAACGACCGCGATTTCATGACCATCACGACAGACGGCGGCTTCATCCACGCTCCTGTCCGATGAGTCGAGTCGAAAGTAGTGATGTGTAGTTCTGAAACATTGATTGGCTCATGTTGTAATTAAACTTTAATGAATTCGTATGTCTCTTTGGTTTGGACAGTCGTTCAACTTAGATGTAATCGATGCTATTTATTAGTAGGACCATGAATCGTGCTATTAATGTCTTGCTTTTCTCTTCTGATCCTTTTGTTGCATACTTACATATTGCTTATGTATTGTCTGTTGTTTGGCCTGTGCATAGAGATGCCGTCGTATATCGTGTACAAGGGTAAGGTTCCCGGAGTCTATGACGACTGGGAGGAGTGTCGGAGACAGGTTCACCGTTTCAGCGGTAACAGTTACAAAGGGTACACCACTAGGGCGAAGGCCGAATCTAGATATGCCCGCTATCTAGCGGGAGAGAGGAGGGAGCGTTGGAGGAACCTGATGAAGACCAGTTTGATCGCAATGATGTTCATCGTGATGACCACAACTCTCTTTTATGTGATGGTAGTTTAGATGATCGATATCGACTTGTAATGTGAAGACAAACTCGATACTCGCGGTCTTGAGACTTGTAATGTTTTATCTTTGTTCGGTCTTTTAAATTCGGAGACTAATATGATGAATTGTATTCGGAGACTAATCTTCTATTGTATTCGATGAATCTGATGTTGCTGTGTGCTGCTGTCTATATTCTATCCAATAATATATTTTGTAACCTGTGCAAAAATCAGAAAAGCAAAAAAAAACAAATATTCATACTAATGGCGCATCAAGGCAGAGTGCGCCATTAGTATGCCAAAGGATACTAATGGTGCATCAAGGCAGAGTGCGCCATTAGTGTGACAAAGCACATGGTTACATATGGCCTCCCGGGAGGCATACTAATGGCGCATGGAGTTACATACTAATGGTGCACTGCCAGGTGCGCCATTAGTATGCCAGATACTAATGGCGCACCAGTGGTGCGCCATTAGTAAAAAATTCTAATGGCGTGCTACTAATGGCGCACCGGTAGTGCGCCATTAGTAGGCAAAACCGGTGCGCCATTAGTAGGCCTTTTCCTAGTAGTGTGGGGGGCAAACCCGACTCGGGATTTTCTATTTCTTCCTCCCTATGGGATGACCTTGACAAGGTTTCTGCCAATGAGAACGAGGCCCTGATGGTTCCTCTGTCGGACTCTGAAATTTGGGACGTCGTAAATTTGGCCAACCCCAACTCTGCTTCGGGCCCAGATGGACTCTCTATCCCTTTCTTCAAGAAATTTTGGCCACAGTTGAGGCGGCTGGTTCGCCAGGTTATTCAAGGATTTTGTTTGGGGACTGTTAACATTTCTCGTTTGAATTACGCCGTGATTACCATTATCCCTAAGGTTAAAGGAGCGGAATTGATTTCCCAGTTCAGACCTATTTCCCTGATAAACAACTTTGTGAAGTTCCCTGCTAAGGGTTTTGCGACCCGGCTTTCCCCTATCGCTCATAGAACGATTAGTCCTTTCCAATATGTCTTCATCAAAGGTCGTTCCATTCTTGACAAGATTCTTTGTCTTCATGAGATCGTGCATGACCTAAAGCTTCGCAATTCTTAAGCGGTTATCCTCAAGTTGGACTTTGAGAAAGCTTATGACTCGGTCAACTGGCCTTTCTTGAGCAAGGTTCTCCTTGCTAAGGGCTTCGAGGGTGCTTACGTGCATAGGATCATGTAGCTGGTCTCCGGGGCCCACACTGCAATTTCTGTTAATGGTCATGTTAGCAATTTCTTCGTGAACGGTAGAGGCCTGCGGCAAGGTGACCCTGCTTCTCCTATCTTGTTCAACTTCGTTGCTGATGCCTTCTCTCAGATCCTATCCCTTGCTGTCGCCCATGGTCATATCACCCCTGTAATTTCACACCTCATCCCGGATGGAGTCACACATCTCCAATACACCGATGATACTATCATTCTGGTCGATCTCAATGAGTCTTGCGTCACTGACCTTAAGTTTATTTTCCTTTGTTTTGAGGCTGTGTCTGGGCTCAAAATTAATTTTTCTAAAAGCAAAGTCATTGTCACTGGCGTGGACAATGCTGAGGCCCTGAGAGTGGCCCGCCTCCTCAATTGTACTCTCAGGTCTTTCCCTTTCAAATATCTGGGCCTCCCGATTTCCCCTACTGTGCTCCACGCGAAGGCTTTTGCTCCGGCTGTTGCTAAGGTTGGCAATAGGGTGCTCCCCTGGTGTGGGAGATACAACACCAACGTTGGTAAAATGACGTTGATTAATGCGTGCTTATCCTCTCTTCCTATGTTCATATGGGCTGCTCCCTCCTCTCTGCCAGTACCCACGTAGGTTTTGATAAGCATAGAGGTGCGTTTATTAGAATGTAGCAGATAATCGGCGTAAATACAGGCTTGTGAAATGGCAGCTCATGTGTAGGCCTAAAAACGAAGGGGGTTTGGGGATCATCAACACGGCCGTGATGAACAAATGCCTCCTGGTTAAGTGGTGGTGGAAACTTATGTCAAATGGGGTCGATTCGCTTTGGTATTCTATTCTTAAAGCCAAGTATTTCCCTTTCTCCAGTACTCTGTTCGCTTCAGCCAGGTGTGGCTCGCAATTCTGGAAAGACCTAATCCGTGTGCGCCGTTATTTTTAGCTCATGTCAAGTTCATTGTTGGCAACGGCTCCTCCGTTCGTTTTTGGCTTGATTGGTGGTGCGGACACTCACCCCTCTCTGTGAGCTTCCCTACTTTGTTTTCCTTCTGCCCCAACCCGAGTATCTCCATTGCGGAGCTGGCGGCTAATAATTGGGGCCTTCCCTTCCGGCATATCTTATCGCTTGAAGAGTTGGAAGACTGGGAAAGGCTCTCTGCCTTCTTCCCCCAGCTCTCGGCGGTTCTGGACTCGGTGGTTTGGCCTCTCACTTTGTTTGGGCGATTTTCGGTTAAATCTTTGTACTCTAAGCTGATCGGTGGTTCTATCACCAACAGATTCTCCCCTGTATGGAGGGCCCGCGTCCCACCAAACATTAAAATCTTTCTCTGGCAGGCCTTCAGAGGTCGTCTCCCCGCGGCTGATCAAATCCGCAAAAGAAATGACCCGGGCTCGGAGTTTTGCTTCCTTTGTGGTTCTGTGAAAGATACGAAACATATTTTATTTAACTGTGTGCTTGCTAAGCTTATGTGGAGCTGCGCAAGATCTTGGCTCCATGTTCCCTAGGACCTGGCCTCCTTTTCCAAGCTGAAAGGCCTGGCCAACTCTTTGGCAGACGTTACAAAAAGGGTCGTTTGGGTCGATATGGGTGCTATTTGCTGGCCGCTATGGACTATTAGGAACAAATTTACTATTGAGCATGTTTTTCCTGCTAAACCTGCTGACAGCTTATTTAAAATGTGCATTCTCTTGCAGCAGTGGAGATCATTGACTAAATATGAGGATCGGGATGCTCTTGGCTTCGGCGGCGGTTCTATCCAGGCAGGAGTATGTCCCCTAGATGTCTTTTGGAGCTTCTTCGACTAGTTGCTGGCTATGTCATCTTCTCTTCTCCGGCCTGCGTGCCGTGTGCTGGCCGGGTGCCATGTACTTCGTAGACTTTCGCTGTCGCTGGTTTGGGTCTGAGCGTGCCCTAGCGTGGGTCGAACTATGCTGATTCTGGGATTTGGCTTTGTGGATGTATGCTTGTTGACTCTGCCTAGTGGCTTTATTTATAAAGTCGGGCGTATGCCTTTTCTCTAAAAAATGAAGAATGGCAAGCCTGTGCCTACACCTTTATTTTCCTCAGAAAAAATCTTAGCATATGAAGGAAGCCACTTCAGGAGGAAGAAGGCAGAAGATACATGAGTACTATGGGAACATTATAGTACTTGACTCTCACACGCCTAGATATTTCATTTGATGTTAACAAGATTTGTCAATATATGCATGCGCCTACTAATGCACATTTTGGACGGCTGTCAAAAGAATTGTAAGATATGTAAACATACTATGGGGATAGGTCTTCACTTCAGATGTTCTAACTCCACTCTTGTAAGTGGATTTTCCGATATTTATTGGACAGGTTGTAGTAATGGTAGAAAGTCAACTGGAGGCTTTGCAGTATTTTTTAGTCCTAACCTTGTTTCTTGGAGTGCCAGAAAACAAGCCATTGTGTCAAGGTCAAGCACAAAAGCTGAGTATAAATCTTTGACGAATGCCACTGCAGAAATCATTTGGGTGGAGTCACTACCTAAAGAAATAGGAATTAAGCAAAATCACATCTCATGTTTGTGGTTTGATAATTTGGGAGCAACAGTTTTATTTGCAAGTCTAGTGTTTTATGCTAGAACCAAGCATGAAGAAATTGGTTTTCACTTTGTTTGAGAAAGAGTTACAGAAAAAAAACTTGAAATACGGTTCATGCCTTCCAAGGATCAAGTGGTCGATGTCTTCACCAAGGCACTACTAGAAAAACCATTTGGAGAATTCAAGAATAATCTTAACATAGGATAGCTGAGATTAAGGGAGGGTGTTAGACAATATGTCATATTTTATGTTGTAATCTCAACTACCTCTCTCTCGTAGCTATCTAGAACTCCATTGTAACAACTGAATCCTAGCGAACAGGTAAGCCACGACAAAGACTCTTTTGCCTCACATCAATATAAACCTCACATGGCTCCTCATTGAGGAGTAGGAACGCTTCCCCAATTTTACAGATAAATCGGGATATTTTTCTTATCTCTGATTCAAGTAGAAATACAAATGTGAAAAGGCACTGGAGCAAAACAACAGTACATGGTATTCTTGCAATCCCTGATGCCTCTTATTCTTAATCTTGCAACTTCTACTGTCACATTCTATGATATCCAGATATCAGATATCATTACGAAAAAACAAATGAATGTACTCCCTTCGTAAAGAAATATAAGAGTGTTAAGATCAATAAAGTAGTGATCTAAACACTCTTATATTTCCTTATAGAGGGAGTATTTCACTACCTACCCCAGCTTCTCTATTCCAACTTTTATGCAGGGTGGCTATGGCTTCCACCGAGCATACACCAACTAATTTACTCTGAATTCATTGCTGGGACAAAGTAGCAAGAGAACTTAACTAGCGAGCCGTAGACTAGTAGTATCCTAATCCACTGACATATGTAGGTGCATGCCACGGCTATTACTAACTCAAGAACATGGTTTGTCAGAGCATGTTTGCAGCATCTCATGAGCTATGATAGAAAATGTGAAACTGGAAATTACACTTTCAACTAAATGCCAAGAGGGGTCACCAAGTAAACAGTAATAACAAAACTAGCAAGGAGATGGGTACTCTTTCCTAAGAACTCTCTAAGAAGGCACAGTCTACTTGGCTATGATTATGCAAGCTAGCCCTACTTGTCCATAGGGCTGTATAGAGAAATTTCATACCAACCTTCGATCAATGCATGGAGAAACAAAAATGACGTTCAGGTTAGGTCAATCTTGCGTTCAAGTCGTCGAGCAAGATCCCTCTTCCACCTCCGATGATCAGTAGAAACCCAAATCCTTAGCTAGTCTTGAGTGTTGACTTGCTCCTCTCCCCCTAGCGCACCGCTCCCCCTAGCGTTCCGCTCTGCGCCGGCGGCCACTCTGGCGCCGGCGGCCACCTAAAGCGCCGCCCTCCACTCCGGCGGCGGCGCCCACCTCTCCGAGGGGCCATGGCCTCTAGGGTCTCCCTCTCTGGTTCGTTCTCTTCGGAGTCTGATGCTCCTCTGCCCCCTCCGCCCCGTGTGGAGCCCCCTCCCTCCTCTTCCCCCGCGCCGCCGCGGTCGCAGCTTCGCTCCGCCATCGTTGTTCCGCGGGTCCTGGGCACCCCTTTTGGGCCGGCGGTGCAGGGCGGCGCGGTGGGGCCTTCTCGTGCTCCGGCGCCGTGTCCGGCGCATGGTGGATGGCAGACCCAGATGCCACGGCGCCCGCGCGTGCCGCAGACTCGTGCCCAACGCCTGCCACGCCGGCGGCATGAGGGGCGGAGGCGCATCCTCACGGCGGCTCGTCCTCCCCCTACCTCCAGGCTTCCGACGGAACTGTACCGCTGCTGCTACAACTGCGGCAGCGATGGCCATATCTCCAGGGAGTGCACGAACCCCACACTCTGTGTTTGTTGCCATGGGCCTGGCCACACCTCGCGGGGCTGTACTCGTCCGCACAGCCCGTCTCTGGTGGAGCAGCTGCCTTGCCCGTCGCCTGCTCTGCGGCCTCGGGCTGCGGATGGCCTGCGCACGGCGTCGCCGGCTCCACCTCTGCGCTCGCCCGTGGTCCTGCCGCCCCCGCCGCCAGGTCCTCCGCCGCCGGGCGCGGTGCGCCTTTGGAGCCAGGTGGTGCGGGATCCGCCCGTGGTGCGGCCGCCGTCGGGGGGTGGGTCCGCAGGTCCGGTGTTCTCGGCGCCTTTCGACTCGCTGGACGGCCAGCCATCTCGGCCGGAGGGCTGCTGCGAGGAGGAGGTGGAGGTGTGCTTCCTGGAGGCTGTAGAGGACATGCGTTCGCTCGAGGCGGAGCTGGCAAGGGGCGTGCTGGTCACCGTCGTCGGCACCAGGCCAGTGGTGGATGTGGACACGGCGGCGTCCGCGATGCATGTCGCGTTCGGCATTGGCCCAACGGAGATGTCAATTCGGCGGTTTTTCCCTGAGGACTTCCTCGTGCTCTGCCATGACGGTGCCCTTCGGGAGAGCATGGTGCGCGCCGGGCACATTGAGGCGCCGTGGTTCGAGCTGTCTCTGCGGCCATGGATCCGGCAGGCTCAGGCGACGGCCGCGTCCTTGCCGTACCTCGTTCCGATCTCGCTCCGGGGTGTGCCGGCGCACGCCTGGTGCCGGCGGACTGCAAGTGTGATCTTGCGCAGATTGGGCTACGTCGTCGGCGTCGATGAAGATACCGCTAGCAGGGTGGACATGGCTGATTTCAGGGTGTGGTTACGCACGGACCGGCCCAGGCGGATTCCCTGACGGCGTCTTCTCTACATCGATGAGCCCCGGCGCACGCTCTGGTCGGAGGCGGACAGAGGACGGCCGGTGGTCGGGCGCTGCTCAAGCGTGTTCTGGTACCTCGTTGAGATCTCGGTGCTGTCGGGCGCTCTGGTGGATGATGGTGGGGCGGCGCCCCCACCGCAGCCACCGCCTCCCTCCCCGCCCACCGGCGACGACGGCCACGGCGGGGGGTCCTCTGGAGGCTCAGGTGGGGGAGGCCCCTCTCGCCGTGTTCAGGGGCCCAGTGGTGGATCGGTGCACACGGTGGAGTCCTCGACGGCGGCGCCACCGCCGTCGAGCGCACGCGTGTGCGCTCAATCCGTGCTGGTCCCGACGGGCCCAGTGGTCAACAGAAGTCGAGAAGCTGGCGTCAGGGGATCATTGGTGGGTCCGGTGGATCACCCTTTTGGCAGGGATAGGCTTGGGGCCGCCAGCTGGGCCGACACGCAGGTGGCGTCTTGTGCTGCCTCGGGCGCGGCGCAGCAAACCGTTGGTTCCCCCCCCCCCTCGGTGCAACTGGCCAGATGGCGACAAGGCACAGGGAGGGGACAGAGCGCTTTGCAGGCGGCTGGGCCAGGTGCGTCGGGGTTGATGCCTTCTGATGGGCAGGCTTTTGAACACTTGGTCCGGATTGGTGGGTTGCTAATCCCCCTGCAGTACCGGGCCACGAAGGATCAAGATTCTGTTGAGGATGGTGCGGCTGTGGAGCCGCTGTCATTTTCATGCACGGTCTCTGAGGGCATTGGTCAGGTGGAGGCTTGGGAGACTTTCCAGGTCAGATTGTTGGATCATGAGAGCAGCCTGATTCGCCCGACAGGGCCATGCACGCCTTCGGTGCCTATTCTGTCGGTCCAGCGGGGGGACGAGGATGGCCAGGCCCAGGTTCCCACGCCATGCCCACCTGGGATCGGGGAGCCAGTGGCCCCAAAGGAAGTGGGCCATGTGCTGGCACCAGATCCAAGGCCATGCAGCCCAGTAGCCATGTAGAACACCAGCGGCGCCAGATCCAAGGCCATGCAGCCCAACGGCCATGCAGAACGAACCAGCGAGGTATTTTCACGTGGAGTTGGGCGTTTTCTGCGCCAATGTGCGTGTGCCTATCTCTCCAGTGCTGCCAAGGCCTTCTGGCCGCGATGTTGCTAACCCAGGACGCCAGGAAAGGAAGAAGCAGAGGCTGGAGACAACACCGAGGCGTAGCGCTAGAATTGCCAAGCGTGCGGTGGCCAAGTAGCAACAAGTCCTCATCCGGAAATTGTGCTTGACGCACGAAGGTGAAGTTATATCCGAGGAGGCGCTGCAGATGTACGTGGACCTGTTCTCGTGTCCACTCTCGGACGCGCACATTGCAGCGATCCTAGCACTGTTTGGCTGGGAGTCGCCCCCGATGCCGTTGGTGGATAGCCCCATTGGGGTTTAGCTGCGTAGTCAGCTGTAGTTTGCGTGGGTATTCCTAATGAGTGTTCACCCGTTGAAAGTCTTAGTGTGGAATGTCCATGGGTTGAATGCCCAAGCTAGGAGGAACGCGCTGTTCCAGGTGGTGGTGGCAGCAAATTCGGCAATCGTTTGTCTTGAGGAAACCAAGCTCCAAGTTGTATCGGTGAATGATGTGAGCCAATGCCTTGGTAATAGACATGATAACTTTTTATACTTGCCGGCGACGGGAACTCGTGGTGGGATCTTGATAGCTTGGGATGACTCTATCACCCATGTATCCAACCCGCATTACACTAATCATACGCTGACCGTGTTGGTCAAGTGCCCGGATGAGGAGCAGGCATGGTGTCTTACGTGTGTCTACGGGCCACAAGATGAGGTAGACAAGATCGAGTTCATGCAAGACTTGGTGGACATTCGGGATCTACACGCAGGGCCGTGGTTGGTTGCTGGGGATTTCAATCTCCTGGCTAGACAGGAGGACAAGATCAACGAGATGGTAAACTGAAGGATGCTAAGGAGATTTAGGGCAAAGTTGAACAGATTGGAACTTAAGGAGGTTTACCTCAATGGGAGGCGTTACACCTGGTCGAATGAGAGGCGGAATGCCACGCTGGAGAGAATTGATCATGTGTTTGTCTCCAATGAGTGGGACGAGGCCTTCCCGACTTGCTTCCTGTCCGCTCTAGGGACGGCGATCTCTGACCATTGCCCTCTTATCTTGGATATGAATATGGAAATGAGTATGAGGAAAAGATTCAGGTTCGAGGCGTTTTGGACCAAGGCAGAGGGTTTCTTTGACACGGTGCAAGGGGCTTGGGATTCGACGCCCGAGGCGTCCAATGTGTACCTCACGCTACACAATAAATTGCGTGCTACAGCAATAAGTCTTCAACGGTGGAGCTCTCACTGGATTGGCAAGGTTAAACTCCAAATCTCCATTGCCATGGAGGTAATAAAGCAACTGGACATCGCTATGGAAGCCAGGCCACTGTCGGATGCGGAAAGAGAGTTGAGGTGTTGTTTAAAGAAGAAGCTGCTAGGGCTGTCCTCTCTTGAGAGAACCATAGCAAGACAAAGATCGAGATTGTTGCAGTTGCGGGAGGGAGATGGCAGCACAAGGCTCTTCCATCAGCAGGCATGCCATAGGCAACGCAAGAATGCCCTGCACCTGGTTAAGTATAATGGATGCATATATTCGAGCAAAGACGAGGTGGCCTCTGCGGTGGATGCGTGTTACAGCGTGGCGTTCGGTACCGCTGAGTCCCGGTGCTACACTATCAATCTGGAGGAGTTGGGCTTGCCCCGGCTGGATCTATCGCAGCTTGAGGAGCCATTCACGTATGAGGAGGTGGAAGGTGTCATCAAAGGAATGCCCCTGGACAAGGCGCCCGAGCCTGATGGATTTACGGGCCGATTCTATGCTGCATGCTGGCATATCATAAAGGACGATCTCATGAAAGCATTGGCTTGTTTCTACACCGGAGACGTTCGAGGTTTGGCCGCGATCAACAAATCTCTTGTCACTCTGCTGCCGAAGATGGATGGTGCCCTGGATGTGGCGGACTATAGACCGATCAGCCTCGTGCATGGAGCTATCAAGATCTTTGACAAGGTCCTGGCGTGTAGACTTGTGTGGAAGTTGCCGATGCTTGTGGGGAACCATCAGAGTGCCTTCGTCAAAGGTAGATCCCTACATGACAACTTCATGTTGGTCCAAAGTACAGCTTGAAGGCTGAATGCCTTGCGCAACCCCGCCATTCTACTAAAACTAGACATCTCAAAGGCTTTTGACTCCGTTCAATGGCCGTTCCTGATCGAGGTGATGCAGCAACTTGGCTTCGGGCCTAGGTGGAGATCTTGGATTTGTGGCATTCTTGCAACTTCCACAACCAAGATCATGGTGAATGGAGACCCCGGCGACACTATATACAACTGCAAGGGGCTCAGACAAGGCGACCCGATATCACCGATGCTCTTTATTCCAACCATGGAGCCGTTGCAAAGGCTGTTCCAGCGGGCAACGCAGAGAGGACTTTTGGAGCCGTTGGCGCCTCGTGGGATGAAGCAACGACTATCCATTTTTGTGGATGATGTGGTGGTGTTCATCAAACCCAAGCCAGGAGAGCTTGAGGCCGCAAAACGTATCTTCGAGGTCTTTGGGGAGGCATCTGTTTGCGGATGAACATGGCAAAATCTGCGGCCCTTCCGATTCGGTGTTCGGATCAGGAAATCAACATGGCGAGTAGCGTGCTGGGCTGCCCGAGAGGGGCTTTTCCTATCAAGTATTTGGGCCTCCCGTTGGCACTACGGAAGCAAACTCCAGCGCAGTTACAATACCTGGTGGATCAAATGGCTGATTGCCTCCCTAAGTGGAAGGCGGCATTGATGCCGAAGAGTGGACGCTTGACCTTGGTCCAATCGGTGCTATGTGCCATGCGAATTCATGCCATGATGGCCTTGGACCTTCCAAAGAAAACTATAGCTGCGATGAACAAGGTGTGTAGGGGTTTCCTCTGGTGCAAACGAGCTAGTGTGAATGGAGGTAATTGTGCTGTCGCCTGGGACACAGTGTGCGCTCCAAAGTGGGCTGGAGGATTGGGAATACCAAACCTCAGATGGTTGAATGTGGCCATGCAAGCTAGGTGGCCATGGCTGCAACGGGTGGACTCGTGCAGACCGTGGAGCGAGTTCAGAATTAGAGTTCCAACAGACGCGCAACTCCTGTTCCAGGCAGCCACCAAGAGCTAGGCGCATTGTGGACAAACCACACTCTTTTGGGAAGACCGTTGGATCAATGGGATGAGGGCACAGGAGATAGCACCAACTATTTATGCTATGATCCCCCGACGCGTCAGATCTAGGAAGCATGTGGCTTCGACCATTGAAGATGGCTCTTGGGCTATAGATGTCGGCCCGGACCTTGGAGAGCAAGCCTTGCGGGAATTCTTATCCCTATGGCTGTGAGTGCACACGTGGGAGCCGGAGGTTGATGTGCCTGATACGATTGCTTGGTCCTGGGAGACGAACGGTCGATACTCGGTGAGGTCGGCATACGCGGCAAGGTTTTGGGGCCGAGAGGTGGCGTCGATGGCGGAGCTGACATGGGCGTCCCGAGCACCCTCCAACTGCAAGTTCTTCACTTGGCTAGCACTACGAGATCAGTGTTGGACGTCCGACAGGCTTGCGCGAAGAGGGTTGCCACATCAGGACACTTGCCCTTTTTGCGACCAGGAGGAGGAAACAATCAACCATGTGCTGCTAACATGTGTGTTCGCTAGGGCCATTTGGGTGGTGGTCTGTGAGGCATTGGGCAAGCGGGATTGGACACCGACGGCGCACGATTCGCTTGATGTTTGGCTTCGGGACAAGCAAGGTCCGCATAACCTGCGGCGCAAGGATCTTCATACCATCTTCATCCTCACTATATGGGAGTTGTGGAAGCATCGCAATGCTATTGTGTTCGACGGATCCTCCCCTTCGATGGATGCGCTTATCGCTAGGGTCAGCTCCGAAGGGAAGATATGGTCGCTAGCTGGCAAGTTCAAAGGGGACACCGGACCCTTCTTTGGTAGCTTAGAGGCGTGGGCACGTAGGGAAGGATAAGTGTAACACGAACTTTGTAAATTCATGGTGGAGGCAATCTTTGCCTTTCTTCTTTAATATATAATATGCACGCTCGTGCATATTCGAGAAAAAAAAAAGAAACAAAAATGACATATTCTACCTAAATAATGTAGCAAAAAGACATTCTTCATGATGGAATTGTTCCTTGTGTTTCACGTTTGAAATTATGCGATTGTAAACACATATAAGAATTTCAAACAGGTTTTAATGGTTCTGCTGTGAGTTGGTGCCATAGATATCGGACAAGTCTATGCCTTACCAATTTGGGGTAAACATTCAGGCAATGATACCTTCGGTTTGGTTGGGTCAGTTTGTTAGAGATTGACATGAAGAGCTGAATTTGTCTCCCCCCAAACAATTCGCTCAACCCATTGGCACTACGGAAGGGTATATATATAGGGTATAAACTTCGGTCGATCATGAGGGCGGTGAGCTCATGACTCTCAGGAGGTGAACAATGTCATGCGGTCAAGTGTTGAGCCCATGCAGACAATTAAAGTAGCGATGGTAGGTGACAGCACGGGCATGCGCAGCCAACCGAGACCTCCTATACAACACCTTAGGCGGCAGTTGGCCTGCTGGCGTTGGGCCGGCCCATTAAGTACGAACGCTCGCTCGATTGCTACCTCGACAGGTGGGTTCGCTCGCTCGATTGTTTTCTTGGCTCGGTCGTTAGTTTGCCCTTTGTGGGTTACCCTTGATTCTTTCTTGGCTCAGTCGTTAGTTCATCGGTTTACCCTTGTAACATTGACCGTTTAACCCGTTCAACATTGCCTTCTAAAAAATTTGGAAAAATTATGAATTTTAAAAGTGTTCATAAAATTGGAAAAGGGTTGGAAAATACAAAAAAGTTCATGAACACAATAATAGTCACGAATTTGATTTTTTTGGTGATAATACAAATACGTACACGAATTAGAAAAAGTTCACGAATACAAAAACCATAATTTTGAAAGATACTTCATGAGTTCAAAAAAAGTTCATGAATTTGAAAAATAATAATTTGAAAAAAGTTCATGAAAAATAAAAAAGAGAACAAATTAAAAGCCTAAAAGAAACTCAGAACCAAAAAAATCATAAAGAAACCAAATCCGGTGCAAAGGACAAGGCTGGAATGTGCCAGTCCACTTAAATTATTTAACATTAAAGGAGTGTGCGCCACGAACGTATAATGCAGTATTGGACGCCTTAAGAGCCGAATAGGATTCTCGCAGCCAACCAATGATGAGATGGATGGGCAACTGGGGTGATACGATTGTACGAGCCTACGGGCCATAGCCGAGGACGACGGCCGACAATGGCGAGCTGGCGCTACACGATAGGGGCATAAGCAAGTGCGGTCGGCGGTATGTAATGGCATATTGCAGGCTGATGGGGAAAAACTTTGGTATCTTCTTATCATTGTATACAAGATTCAAATGAGTTCCAGGTTTTATTTCGTGTCAAAATTCATAATAGCAGCCAAACACAAAAATTAGATTCCGGATCCCCTTTATGTGAATCCCATTTCCGATGGAAATATTATTCTTATCGATCGTATCCAATGATTCCATCCAAATAAAATGATGGGTGCCAATTTTGTCATGATTGTCTGATCGATGAATGATCGATCTCCATTCATGTGGAGATGTGTTGCCCGTAGGAACATCTATCAAAGCTCATCATAAAGTTCACCGACCAATGTGGTGATCGTACAAATCAGAAATCATAACCAACAAGCATGTCCAGGCCTGAGCATGTGGTCTTCATATGGTGATTACATTATGATCTGGATCTGTTGGGTTGCTGTACAATATCAACTCGAGTGCAGTTCCATTTCTCCTCCTATAAATAATGGAGATATGCTAACTGCTTCGACATTTCACAGAAGCTGGCTGTCTTCAAGTTCAAATGACCACCATATCTTTCGGTGACCATAGAGTAAGACTAGAAATGGGAAGCATCGGAGAAGTGCAAATCCTTACGGTTAAAGGGAGTCGTGCGGCCTGCGGCAGTCGCCGGAGCTAAACAGCACAGACTGGCAGAGAAGCTGCCGACGTGGACTAGCCGCCGACCTGGAGCAGCTGCAGCAGTCCGGGCAACAGCTGCTGAACCAGCCTCTGGAGCAGCAACCAGCTCATCCATTGGAGACCAATCCACTGTCGATGCCGCCGCCGCTGCAGTTGCATCCCTCCGACTAGTCCTCTCCATTAACCGCTCCTCTACGAGCAGACCACACCGAGCGCCTCCCACAAAACACACCTGTGAAGCGTCTTAAGCTACCGTCCGCACCAAAATGTACTAGAAGCAAAGGTGTACGAAGGCACGGTGCTGTCTCTTTTTTTTAGAACAGCCCTCTAGGTGTTTTATTCATTGTTTAGGCGGACTAAATCTGAATGCAGAGGCGCAATCAGAATGTCAGGAATTACATCAAAGTGAGATACACTGGAGTTACAAGATAAACCCTCCTTAGCACAACAATGAGCAGCCCCATCGGCATTCCGACGAGCATACTGAATTTTGAATTCCTGAAATTTTGAGTGTGATCGGATCTCTCGGAGGACACGGCCTCCCACCGTGCGTCCATCAGCTCCATGCCAATCATCCTTAACTGATTGGCAGTCAGTTTCAATAATTATCCTGCTCTATCCCTTTTCCACATTACAAGAAACACACGTTGCCTTGTATCATGTAGTAAGACGAGTGTTAAAACACAGTCTTACGGCTTATTTCCACGTAAGCCGAGTATGCCCTAATTAGGACACACGACGAACACGAAAGGACTCGGCTTACTTCTACGTACACCGTGGATCCAGTGGCTAGGCACTCGACTTACTTACAGGACTCGGCGTACCTCCTGGTAAGCCCAAGGTGCAGCGAAAACACAGTCGGCCTATGATAGAGCTAGTACACGGCAAACGTAACTGCCACGGGGCCAGCGCGCCAACCGTTAACGGCTCCGTGACGGTGCTGGACGTAATCTGAGTCCTCGATAAAATGCACTCAGCTTACGGTGCACAAAATATAGGTAGTGCAAGAAATGATTAGAGTGATGAGTTGGACTTATAATTACTTGTTACATTTCTTTTCCTTCCACCCATTTCTCACACATTCTGTCTAGGTTAGATTTATCGCACCTTCGATCCCATTTCCTCACTGTTAGAAAATCTGAGACGCGACCTCGATCTACGGAGGACGAAAAGCAATCACACGAAAACAACACCGAGATTTGTTAACTAGATTCATTGATTGGGATACATCCCCGATGCCTGACCACGGGCCCTCCTCCACATGATACAATCACAATAACGCACACCGTCAAACCAAGCACCGGCACACACTGCCGGCTACCTCCGTGTGCCCCTGCTTTTATCTTAACATAGGTTACATCGTGTATCTATACCCATATATATCTAAGATTACCATGATACAAGTGTCGTTAACCGCCCGGGCCCACGGATGGTCGCGGTGTCCCAGGGAGGGCCCGGAGACCGCACCCTCCTGCATGGGGTCGGGATATATCAACTAAAGTGTGGCCCCATGTTCAATCACCCAGTACACAATATTGATGTGGCACCTCCCTCCAAAGTGGACACTCACGCACACACGAAGGTTCAGAAGGTGCTAGTCCCCCCACATCGAGTAGGCGGGAGGGCCTGTGATCGCATGCACTCTAACCTGGTTTGGCATGTCGACATGACCTGTCGTGACACAGAAAAAGAGGAATATCCCTCAGTCAAACCCCGCTGGCATCCGGTTAGCGTGGTTGACCGCGCAGGCCCACAGATGGTCGTGACATCGAAAGCCACCCCAGGGAGGGCCCAGAGACCACACCGTCCTGCGTGGGCGCGGATATATCAACGAAAAGGCGGCCTGATGTTTAAATACCCGGTGCACAATATTGATGTGGCACCTCCCTCACAAACCGGATAGTTGGGCGGGAAGGTTCAGGACGTAGGGTGGCAGTCCCCCCACTTGAGCAGATGGGAGGGAGCCATATGCTCGCATGCGCTCCGACCAGGTCTGGCATGCCGACATGACATCCGTGACACAGAACAAGAGGGAATATCCCCCGGTCAAACCCCTCTGGCATTCAGTCAACGCCATAGACACCGCGGGCCCACGGATGGCTGCGGCGTCGAAAACCGCCCCATGGAGGGCCTGCAGACTGCACCATCCTACGTGGGGCCTAGATATATCAATGAAAGGCGGCCTAGTGTTCAAACATCCAGTGCACAACATTGATGTGGCACCTCCCTCACAGGCCGGACAGTCACGCGGGAAGGTTCAGGATGTAGGTGTTGGGAAACGTAGGCTCGCGTGGCGCTACTTGTACACCAAGGGTGCTCCCGTTGCTCTCACCATTGGCTGACAGTCAACTCCAAACACTCCATGCTCACCAAAACGCTGCCCTCTTCTGATCCACCACACCACCACTAACTAGGTGCTCCCAACATTAGACTTGACTCCAAGGCAATGCTTCCAGCAAAGTAATGACGCCAAAGGCACCACCATTGCACACGGTTTTCATCGGGAGACAAGAACACGGAGCAGTGAGAGATGCCAGACCCCCTCGATGGCACCTCCAGCAAGGGAAATCACACCCGAAGGCGTCACTTGCCATTAGCTCAAACCAGAGTCGCATGACTTTCGTTAGGGAACCAAGCACCTATGCCATGACGACATCTCCAAGCACACCACCACTAGACCGGAGCAGCTGGTGCCACTTACTGCATCGCACAAAACTAGCTAGAGCACGACCGGAGACGCAAGCCTAGAGCGTCCTGAAGGCACTGCTCAGACCACACCACCCTAGACCACCATCCTGACAGGGCGCCACCACGCAGGCCACTTGGAGGCAGTCGTCGGCCGAGCCACCTCTGGGCTTCTGGCCGCCATAGCGCTAGATCTGACCAGCATGGCCAATCAGATCCGGCCTCTCAAGCCAGAGGCTGCCAGCTAGGAGAGTTTGCGTCCCCCAGCATCACCCCATGACGACGAGACGCACGTCTGTGCCGCCCCTGGGCATCCCCACTGCAGTGACCACGCACAACCCCTCTGGCGTGGAGCCAAGGGCGCGCGCACACCAGGCGTTGGACGGGTGCATGGCCATGCACCTCCACTGCGCTGCCACGGACGCGAATCATGTGGATCCGGGCGTGCATACTACAGATCCAAAGCTCCAGCAAGTGCCCGCAGATCAGTGTGGAATACTGTCAAGAATGAGATGCTAACAGATGCCACCTAGCGCCAATCTACATGGACATCAAGGATATATCCACTAAACTTAAACATTGACATTCCAAGTTAATTAGGAGGGAGAACAAATGGAGTAGTCCATGAAAAGTTATGCAAGAACCGATGTGGATTTGTTTCTCGAAGTTGGGTTTCCTAAGAGAGTTGGGAGTTGGGACTCTCACTGTAATGATTATACTGTAACGGTGTAACCTGCCCCTTGAATAACACATAGAGCTCTCTTTCTTGTAAAGAAAAATGGTTCATTCACCAATTGATTTTTTAACGATTCAAAGCAGAAGCCATGTCAAGCTCAAAATCATCCTACATAGTTAGGACGGGAGGGTAAGCAAGAAGCTAGGTCATTTGTGATGTAATCTACATTACACTTACAAAAGAGGAAAGACTATCATAATATCTAGTGTTAAACATGTTGTCCCCCTCAAAAAAAAACATGTTGTCACGTTACATTGTGTGGTGTGCATGCATCGACTGATGCAGAGGCCGGAGGTGACCCTTCTTTTCAAAAAAAAAATTGTGTGGTGTGCGCCTCATATCGTGTATAGCAAGTTGGGTAGTTAGTAGAGATAGAGTTTGTCCGTGTTTATCTTTCTATCTCTTCTCCCCATTCCGATTGATTCTCTCCTGGTTGTTCCAACGACCAGACCATGTAACGCATATAAAGGGAGTACATACATGCTAAGGGAAGTATATCTCAAGACACTACATCTAAAAGCATTACATGTAAGGGCACTATAAAACATGCAGATATGACAGTGCACTTAATTAGG
>NC_041393.1:74762941-74763542 GCF_002162155.2 Triticum dicoccoides
AGGTGGGACTAAACTTGCCGCACCGCACCTGCGCCGGCGCACCCCCTTTAGTACCGGGTCGTGGCACAAACCGGTACTAAAGGGGGGGGGGGCCTTTAGTACCGGTTTGTGCCCCCACCCGGTAATAAAGGGGGTCGCTTCCCGCAGCTTGGCCTGGCCAAAACAGGCCTTTAGTACCGGTTGGTGGTTCCAACCGGTACTAAAGGTGCCTTCTATATATACAACGGCTACAAAAATTTCAGTTTCACTCTCTGTTCGTTCCTCTGTTTCCGTCTCCGTCGCCGTCGCCGCCGCCCTCGATCGTCTCCGTCGCCGCTCGTCTCCGTCGCCGCCCTCGTCCCCGTCGCCGCCCCCGTCCCCGTCGCCGCCCTCGTCTCCGTCGCCGCCCCAGGCCCGTCCCCGTCGCGCCGTCCCCGTCCCCGTCCCGCCGTCCCCGCCGTCGCCGCCCCGGCCGTCGCCTCGCCTCGCCGTCGCCTCGCCGTCGCCGTCGCCCGCTGTGAGCCCTCCCCGAGCCTGTACACACACACAAGCATGTTTAATTAGTTTAGATAATTAGTCTTTAATTAGTTTAGATTATTTAGATTATTATTTTGTATGTTTA
>NC_041393.1:74763552-74767339 GCF_002162155.2 Triticum dicoccoides
ATGATACAACAATGGGGGAAGAAGCTGAGACGGTAATGCGGGAAGAAGCTGAGCCGGCAATGCGGGAAGAAGCTGAAGAAGAGGCATCAGATGAGCCCGTTGATGATCTAGGTCGGGCCATTGCCGATGCAAAGAGAAACTGCGCAAGTGATTTGGAGAAGAAGAAGTTGCAGCGCATGTTAGAGGATTACAAAAAATTGTTGTACCCGAATTGCGTAGGTGACAAGAAAAAGCTGGGCACCACACTGGAATTGCTGCAATGAAAGGCAGAGAATGGTGTATCTGACAAGGGATTTGGAAAGTTGCTGGTAATGATAAAGGATATGCTTCCAAAGGACAATGAATTGCCCGAGAGTACGTACGAAGCAAAGAAGGCTGTCTGCCCTCTAGGGTTAGAGGTGCAGAAGATACATGCATGCCCTAATGATTGCATCCTCTACCGCGGTGAGTACGAGGATTTGAACGCTTGCCCGGTATGTGGTGCATTGCGCTATAAGATCAGCCGCGATGAGCATGGTGATGTCGAGGGCGGCGCCCCAGGAAGAAGATTCCTGCCAAGGTGATGTGGTATTCTCCTATAATACCACGGTTGAAACGTTTGTTCCAAAACAAAGAGCATGCCAAGGCGATGCGATGGCACAGAGAAGACCGTAAGAAAGACGGAAAGTTGAGAGTACCCGCTGACGGGACGCAGTGGAGAAAAATCGAAAGAAAGTACGGGAAGGAGTTTGCAGATGACGCAAGGAGCGTATGGTTTGGTCTAAGCGCAGATGGCATTAATCCTTTTGGGGAGCAGAGCAGCAACCATAGCACCTGGCTTGTGACTCTATGTTTGTATAACCTTCCTCCTTGGTTGTGCATGAAGCGGAAGTTCATTATGATGCCAGTGCTCATCCAAGGCCCTAAACAACCCGGCAACGACATTGATGTGTATCTAAGGCCATTAGTTGAAGAACTCTTACAACTGTGGAATGGAACAGGTGTACGTGCATGGGATGAGCACAAACAGGAAGAATTTGACCTAAAGGCATTGCTGTTCGTGACCATCAATGATTGGCCTGCTCTTAGTAACCTTTCAGGACAGACAAACAAGGGATACCACAGATGCACGCACTGTTTAGATGATACCGACAGTATATATTTGAATAGTTGTAAGAAGAATGTGTACCTGGGACATCGTCGATTTCTTCCGAGCAGGCATCCCGTAAGAAAGAAAGGCAAGCATTTCAAAGGTGAGGCGGATCATCGGACGAAGCCTCGCCACCGTACTGGTGCTGATGTACATGATATGGTCAAGGATTTGAAGGTGATATTTGGAAAGGGTCCTGGCGGACAATCTGTTCCAAAGGACACTGACGGAAGCGCACCCATGTGGAAGAAAAAATCTATATTTTGGGACCTACCATATTGGAAAGACCTAGAGGTTCGCTCCGCAATCGACGTGATGCATGTGACGAAGAATCTTGGTGTGACCCTGCTTGGCTTCTTGGGCGTGTATGGGAAGACAAAAGATACACCTGAGGCACGGGAGGACCAGCAGCATATGCACGGAGAAGACGGCATACATCAGGGTCATGCAAGCTACGCTCTTACCAAAGAAGAGAAGGAAATCTTCTTTGAATGCCTGCTCAGTATTAAGGTACCGTCTGGCTTCTCGTCGAATATAAAGGGAATAATAAACATGGCAGAGAAAAAGTTTCAGAACCTAAAGTCTCATGACTGCCACGTGATTATGACGCAACTGCTTCCGGTTGCATTGAGGGGGCTTCTACCGGAAATTGTTCGATTAGCCATTGTGAAGCTATGTGCATTTCTCAATGCAATCTCTCAGAAGGTAATTGATCCAGAAATCATACCAAGGTTACAGAATGATTTGGTGCAATATCTTGTCAGTTTCGAGTTGGTGTTCTCACCATCCTTCTTCAACATCATGACACACGTCCTAGTTCACCTGTGCCAAGAGATTAACATTTTGGGTCCTGTATTTCTACACAATATGTTCCCCTTTGAGAGGTTCATGGGAGTCTTAAAGAAATATGTTCATAACCGTGCTAGGCCAGAAGGAAGCATCTCCAAGGGCCATCAAAATGAGGAGGTCATTGAGTTTTGTATTGTCTTTATTCCTGACCTTAAGCCGATTGGTGTTCCTGAATCGCGGCATAAGGGCAGACTGGATGGAAAAGGCACGCTAGGAGGGGAACAAATAATATGTATGACGGACATTCTCTCACTGAAGCACACTACACAGTTCTACAGAATTCCGCCTTGGTGGCTCCGTATATGGATGAACACAAGAATTTGCTACGCTTCAAACACTCGGAGCGGTCTGATGACTGGATTACACGTGAACAAACCAGGAGTTTCGCCAGCTGGTTGCAGACACGTACCATGCATGACACCTCTATTGACGATGACCTGTACTTGCTGTCCCAGTTACCATCTTCGAATATAATGACTTTCAAAGGGTACGAGATAAATGGTAATACATTTTACACGATCGCCCAAGATAAGAAGAGCACCAACCAAAACAGTGGTGTCCGCTTTGATGCAGAAACCAAGACGGGAAAGAAAATATATTATGGTTATATATAGGACATATGAGAACTTGACTATCGACGTGGTTTAAAGGTCCCTTTGTTTCGGTGCAAATGGGTCAATATGACACGAGGCGGGGTAACGGAAGACCCGCAGTACGGAATGACAACAGTGGATCTCAACAATCTTGCGTATGCAGACGAACCATTCGTCCTAGCCAATGATGTGGCACATGTTTTCTATGTTAAGGACATGTCTACCAAGCCAAGAAAAAGAAAAGATAAGGAAGCGAATGCATCGTACGATGAGCCAAAGCGGCACATAGTTCTTTCTGGGAAGGGAAACATCGTGGGAGTGGATGACAAGACAGACAAGTCAGAAGATTATGAAAAGTTTGATGAAATTGCTCCATTCACAGTGAATATTGACCCGAGCATACCGTTAAATGATGAAGATTTTCCATGGTTACGGCGCAAAGGGACACACGCAAAGAAAAAGTTTCACACCCAAAGATCTGGGATGTGATCGGCTTCACTAGCTATCATCACTTTCTTCTGTGTTTCGCACCGAGAGGGGAATCTCTGTAATAGTTAGGGTAGTTATGTGTTTTGGCTATGCAAACAAATTCTTTCATGCCTTTACTGATTTTTAAAGTTAAGTTATTCACAAACTAGTGATTCACACCAATTTCAAATAATTCAAAATTTAAACTATTCAAATTTGAAAACTACGGGCACTAACAGAAAGTTTGTAATTTTTTGTACCTAAAACAAAAACGTTCACAAAGAAACTCTAAATACACAAAAAAACACAAAAATAAATAAAGCAAAAAAATAATAAAAAAAGCCCTAACAGAAAGTTTGTAATTTTTTGTACCTAAAACAAAAATGTTCACAAAGAAACTCTAAATACACAAAAAAAACAACACAAAAATAAATAAAGCAAAAAATAAAATAAAAAAAAGCCCGCCTACTAGGCCAGAGCGGCCTGCATACGACTAGAAACCCAACCTGTTGTTGGGCCAGGATGCAGGCCCGCAAAGGCCAAGTGGGCCCACAGGGCTGCAAAGAACACGTAGGCCCAGTAAGCCTGCTTTGGAGAGGAGCTCGAGAGAGCGACCGCACGGGGGTTTATAAACCAGTGCGGTCGCCCCTCGGCTAGCGAGGTGGGACTAAACTTGCCGCACCGCACCTGCGCCGGCGCACCCCCTTTAGTACCGGGTCGTGGCACAAACCGGTACTAAAGGGGGGGG
>NC_041393.1:74770455-74773047 GCF_002162155.2 Triticum dicoccoides
TTGGTTGATGAGGTGGTGGACCCATATTCGGAGCTAGAGCTTGACTATCCTGAGGTGACGACGAGCGCTTTCTCGGAGACGCCAAACATCGTATCATCCTATGGAAAAAGGATTGCATCATCATTCGAAGGCCAACGACACCGCGTCAGCCGACTCCTCATCGAAGTCCGCCACCGAGTCAGCAGTCTCCCACTCCTGCAAGTCCACCAAGTCCGGCAAAGTGTCAGGCCACTCCTCCTCCAAGTCCTGCAAAGTGTCAGGCCACTCCTCCTCCTCCAAGTCCACCACAGCGTCAGACATCCACTCCTCCTCCAAGTCCGGCACAACCTCAGGCCACTCCTCCTCCAAGTCCGGCACAGCTTCAGGCGGCCACTCCTCCTCGTCCAACTCAGCCCCGTCAGCCGTCTCCGCCGCCTCAGCAATCACAGAAGAGACACCCCGCAGCTATGGTGCGTAGCGGTACGAGTCGAGGTAGTACAGGAAGTACAGGCGGAGGCAAGCGATATAAATATGGTCCAAGCCTCACGCCTCTTCCGCAGAGGGCTTATGACAGGTCCGAGGAGGAAATCGCAGCCATATCGATGTTCGAGGTGGAAGCCCATTTTGCACCGAAACCGCCAACACCGCCAAGGGAGAAAGTGCCCGAGGAAACGATTGACCACTTCATTCGTATGGCTCAACCACCAGCTCCCGAGCCTGTTGACACAGACTATGAGCGCAACATCAGGAAGTTAAATCGAGCACGTGTACGTAAGGAGGCGAGCTCGGGATCAAGCAAACAAGAAGCAGTTGTCAAAAAATGCGGGAAAACCATTCCCCAGCTGGGAGAACAGGCGGCGCAATCGATCCCCTCGCTTGTTGTGCCAACAACACGTGACAGTACGCGCGCCCAATATTATTGTGGGCAAACAGTTTACGTTCCTGAGGTGGGCAATGTGGTAATAACGGAGGAGCATATAATGCAGGCTGAAGTTCTCAAAATCACTGTTGGACAACTCCTCGAGATCGAGCCCATGCCTGTGCTTAGAGAGGATGAAATAAAACGAAAATATGTCCGGGGCCAACCTTTGGTCGAGCCAGACAAGGTCAAGAACCTCCCAACGAGAATGTATGAATTGCATCAATGGTACATGAACATTACCAAGATTTCCGATCGATTGTCCTTCATGGTGAATGTCAAGGAGGATCATTACTACCATGAGAAAGCTGTGTCCGTTGAGTATTCTGAACTGTTTCAGTTATACAATCAAGATGCACTCGACAAATCTATCGTCAGTTGCTATTGTCTGTAAGTGATTTCTTTCTGTAATTTAAGTCTCAAGCTAGCTGTAGTGATCCTTATCATTACCTGTAATTATCCTCACTATATTCTTTTCTGTGGTATTATATGCAGGATGAAGATGTATGAAATGAGAAAAGGTGGACGCTATGGCATTGGGTTCATTGACTCAAACACCGTTAATGAATATACATGGAAAATAGATGAACGTCATCAAAAGGCCGTAGAGGACAGCATGCTAGAGTTCTTGAAGCGCCTCAAATACAATGAAGATATACTACTTCCTTACAACTTCCAGTGAGTCACATTGTCTTGTACTACAAATTCTCTGTTTTTGCATACTAGCTAGCTACATGTTTTTGCTTACATATGCCCGCTTAATTAAGACATCTAAACGTGTGTGCATGCAGATATCACTTGGTCTTGTGTATCATTAAAGTTGACGCCGGAACAGTTGAAATACTAGACTCACTACTCAAAGAAAAAACTGACTATAACATCTTGTTTGGGATAGTCAACAGGTAATTTCAATCATTATTAACTATATATCTCGGCCTATTTAGTTCGTCATTTCATGATATGAACTATTTAATAACCCCTTTATTCATTTTCTTTTTCGGCAGGCAGGGCTTGGGCAAGGTTCATCAGGGTCACGGACGGCGAATGGAAAGAAAAGCTTAAATGGGGAAGACCCAAGGTAAGTAATTAAGTAGTACTAGCTAGCTAGCTAGCTGCCATCTCTTTAATTATCATGCTTGATTAATTATTATCTGATCAAATTCCATTCTCGTAAAGGCCCTGAAGCAGGCGCAGGGGACTGATCTGTGTGCATTCTGCGTTTGCGAGAACATTCGCATGATGGCGTCCGAAAGGAGCAGATCTCAAAGACAGGAATGAGTACGCTTGTCAAAACACTATTCACAATTTTTACACCATTATCGATATCTGGTCACACAACTAATACACATGCATATTGATCTCCTTCTTAACAGTTCAGAGAGGTGCGGGCGAAGCTCCTAGAAACGGAGCGCGTAGAAGCACTTCAAGAGGAAATAGCGGGATTTTTGCTCGACCAGGTCATAAATCCGAAGGGAGAATACTATTACCCGCTACCGCCCCAATGAAAACCACTTCCAATTGTCATCGTGCTCCGAAGGCACAAATTAGGCTATAATGCCACTGGCTCCGAAGGCAACATGCATATGTAGGAGAAATTGTATATAGCTATACATGTGTGTATGTGTGAATTAATTAATATGATGGTTTGTGAGACATTGATGATATATATATGCATGATTGGTTCTACTAGAAAT
>NC_041393.1:74773405-74858083 GCF_002162155.2 Triticum dicoccoides
AGTGCTATTGCCCGGTTCTGCACTAGTTATACATTCGCGAGGAGCCCGTCGATGGCCGTGAAACTCCATCCATCGTGAACTTCTACCTCTATTGGCTCTATATGTGCATCTCTATCACAAACAACACTATTGCTAAATTGCAAAGTACATTAGTTCGATGATGCAGCGATCCAAGTGTGTTCTAGCGGTGATCATGATGGTCGTCACGGCGCTGATCCTCCTCAAGCCAAGCTCGGCGCCGGTGTTGGGCGGCGAGGCCTTCGCCGGCGAGCCCGTCGTCGAGCTGTGCCGGAATTTGTATGGGCGGCGGTTTGGGGGAGGGCCAGGGCCATCGTGTAGTACACACAGCCCACAAGGCGGTTGCCCACCGGCCGGCTGAGAGGCGGCACACAGACCGGCCGGGGCCTGAACGTGTGGCATTGGCCGATGTTAGCTCCTCCGTCCTTCATTTTGCACTTTTCAGCTATTTCATTTAAATAAAAATGGAACCGTCTATACATATATAAAGTATTGGTCAGTGTTTCAGCACCCTTTGATCATTTTGTACGACCTTTTTCGTCCTATAAAACATGTTCAATCCATCTTGAGCTTGTGCTTAGCTGATCCATCGATGCAGATGAAGGAACCAGCATAGAACACTTGTACTACTTAGCTACCTTTGTGGAACAAAATACTCCCTCCGTTTTTATTTACTCTGCATATTAGGTTTGACTGAAGTCAAACTTCATAAAATTTAACCAAATTTATAGAAAAAATATGAACATTTATAATAGCAAATCTATATGATGTGAAATTATATTCAATAATAAATCTAATGGTATTGATTTGTTATTGTATATGTTATTATTTCTATCTATAAACTTTCTCAAAGTTTACAAAGTTTTACTTTGAGCAAATCTGAAATGCAGATTAAATAAAAACAAAGGGAGTATAATAAATAAAGAAGACTAATGCACGCACGCGCGTCAGGTTCCGATCTAGCGCTTGGACGTCCCCGACTCCCCGTCTTTGTCCCACGCCTCCTAGGAGTAGGCCCCTGCTCCTCCCTGCCTCCCTCCATCCCCGGTCGCCACCCTACGTCAGAATCCTGCGCCATATGTGCTCCGCTGTCACAGGCAAGGGCCGAGGGGGTGACCTGCCATTCCCCGCTGCGGCCAGTACGTGTTCTTTCTCTAGTCTCCATTGCCAGCGAGGGGCCGAGGGCATCAAAGCTCTGGATCCGCCGTGCGCTACACCTCCCAGCC
The DNA here is from genome assembly GCF_002162155.2 of Triticum dicoccoides. Lineage (NCBI taxonomy): Eukaryota > Viridiplantae > Streptophyta > Magnoliopsida > Poales > Poaceae > Triticum > Triticum dicoccoides. The sequence goes on from NC_041393.1 coordinate 74,774,650, forward strand.
GGCCATGATGTCGAGCTGCAGGCCAAGGCAAGGCAAGGAGGTTACACTACTAGGAAAAGGCTAATTAGTGGCGCACCTGTTTTGGCCATTAATGGCGCACTACAAGTGCGCCACTATCATCACGCCACTAGTAATTAATACTAATGGCGCACCCTTGGTGCACCATTAGTATACCAGACAATAGTGGCGCACCAGGGAGTGCGCCATTAGTATGTCACATGGTGCACCATTACTATGCCTTCCAGGGGGCCATATTTACCTTGTGCTCTGGGTTACTAATGGCGCACTTCTAGGTAATGCGCCACTAGTGTGTTTATTGGAGTGCGCCATTAAAGTGCAGTTTGGTGCGCCACTAGTATGAATATTAGGATTGTTTTCTTTTTTGATATTTGCATAGGTTACAAAACATATTACTGCATAAAATATAGACAACACAACATATAAACAACAGATTTATTGAATACAATAGAAGATTAGTCTCCGAATACAATTCATCATATTAGTCTCCGAATTCAAAATACCGAACAAAGTTAGAACATTACAAGTCTCGAAACCGCGAGTAGTGAGTTTGTCTTCACATTACAAGTCGATATGGATCATCTAAACTACCATCACATAGAAGAGAGCTGCGGTCATCACGATGAGCATCATCGCGATGAAACTGGTCTTCATCCGGTTCCTCCAACGCTCCCTCCTCTCTCCCGCTAGATAGCGCGCATATCTAGCTTCCGCCTCCGCCCTAGTGGTGTACCCTTTGTAACTATTACCGCTGAAATGGTGAACCTGTCTCTGACACTCCTCCCAGTCGTCGTAGACTCCGGGAATCTTACCCTTGTACACGACATACGACGACATCTCTATGCACTAGACAAACAAAATGTTAGTAGCAATTCACAGACAATATATAAGCAATATATAAGTATGCAACAAAAGGATCGGAAGAGAAAAACAACACATTAATAGCACGATTCATGGTCCTACGTACTAATAAATAGCATCGATTACATATAAGTTGAACGACTGTCCAAACCAAAGAGACATACAAGTCCATTAAAGTTTAATTACAACATGAGCTAATCGATATATCAGAACTACATAGCATCACTACTTTCGACTTGACTCAGGGACCGAAGCGTGGATGAAGCCGCTGTCTTTCGTGATGGTCATGAAATCGCGGGCGTTGTTAGCCTGCATTTGTAGCGTTGTTTCTTTCTCACTGTTGGACGGTTGATATCTGAGGTAGAACTGCCCCGAGGTACGAAGGACATCCTGATGGATTATTTCCACAAACTCCGACTGGATGCAAAAGAATTCTTGTCTGATGTCCACGTCCTGGATTGCTGACAAGCGTGTGGCCCAATCTTTGAGATTATTTGGTAGCAAAAGGTGACTGTGGTCACGTATGATTGCCCGCATGTGATGGAGGGCGTAGTAGGCATCCTTTTGACCGCCAGGCGGCTGCATGACTCAGGGGGAATGTCGTATTGTGGGTGAACACGTGCTTGTCGTACCTATGAATTGGCCTGCTGAAGGTGCCTCCAGATCTGGTGTAGCCGGGGAGAACATCATCAAGAACTTTCTTGATATTTGTGTAGTCTTTCTTCGACTGACGGTCCGAGTCGAAACACGTGGCCATGGAATATTTCGGGCTTAAGAGGATGAGTGTTCAATGTGTGTCACTGCACAAAACACGGAATGTTAGAAAAAAAAGAAGGATCGAAATCTAAGAAATCATATGTTACGGGGAAATGAGGGGATGACTTACTCGGGAAAGTAAGGCACGAGGAAGTTATCCTTATCTGGGTTTGCCAGAATGACGCCTTGGAGGTGTGAACTCGTGACTTGCCGGTCCCTAGCGCTGCCCAAGATCTTGGAACACATATAGAAGGGGTCGACTATCACGATGTCTGGGGTCTTGTCTCTAATGATCCGCATCTCCATACTCAGCGAAAATAACCGAAGGAAGGTATAGTGCAGCGGATGAAGGTTAAACATAGCGAAGATGTCATCAAACCGTAGGACGATCATACCCCCAATGGCGCTATCCACAAAGCCCTTGCCCTCTAGTACCTTAGCCACGAAAACCGGGTATGCCACATCATTCTCGGAGAGACGCCGCTTCTCCAAAGAAAGAACACTATCATGCAGACTCCGCATAGCACCGGTTGCAGCATTGAGCAGATTAGTCGGTAGTATCGGCCTACCCGCCACATGCACCCTCCTCGATATATCCTTAGGTGAAGGTGGCCCGTCCTAAGCATGGATCGTACTCGGTTGCGGTTGGCTTGCACCGCCCTTGTTAGTCTTTCTTTTCCATCCCTTCTGCTTCTGCTGTAATGGGATCGAGTTCTGCTTAGAGACCGCCTTCTTGAGTGTGTTGGGGCTGATAATATTTTGCACCTCGGCTATCTGAGGCTCGGTGAAGGCGGCAGCTGGAGGCGTCTCCTAAGAGCTGAACGCCACACGATGCCTCTTGCAATTGGGATTCTCCGCGGTACCAGCTAGATCGCGCTCGTCTTTTGCAGGGTTGTGTTCTTCAGAAGGAGGCCCCAAGAATTCGTCACCGTACCCATGTTCTGCAAAGTACTTATCGATGTTGGTAAATGTACCGTCGTAGTTGTCATCGTCGTCTGGATCTTGTGCCATATGCATGTCCGGATCCTGTGCCATATGCATGTCCGGCATGTCCGATAGTGCTGCAGCGGTCTTGCCATGGCTTGGCGCCGGCACGACTGGTGGTGTTGTCTGTGGGGTGGTGTCCCCCACCCACAAACGAATTTGGCTCTTCGGCCAAAGCAGGGGCCAGCTTAAGCAGGCGCTGAGGGTCATCACATCATCTTCATCGGCCCCAGCGGGTCGAAACGGAGGTAACAAGTCATCGCAACCTGGCAGCACCTGAACCAGTTGAACCCTATACACGGTGGGTGTCATCGGATTACCGTGGAACACAGGGTTGCCTGGTTGAATGATTCTGCCCTTGGCGACATCGATCAACTCGCCGCCCATGAAGTACAGGAGAGTGCATGGAATATCGGCAGCGCCCTGCGAAAACATGTAGGGCGTCAGGGATGCCCAGTCAAAGGCAAGGAGATGAAGTCATCGGCCGAGAGGCTTAGTTATCGTGATGGCGTCGAGCTCGGCTAATGTCGAGGCACCGCCAACGGCGGGCGTGCAAGTGACGGAGGGGCCGCTTGCTGCCGAGGTGTCGGCCGGCGTATTCTTCGCACACCCGGGTGCATTAAGCTCCAATGCCTGCACCAACGCCGGAGACACCAATACCGCCTCCACCGGAGACACCAATGGCGCCGCCTGCATGTTGTGCGAGTTGTTGGCCGTGAAGCTGGGAACCAGGGGCGGCCCCTGTTGGCCGCCCGCAATCCATGCCTGCAGCCCCTCAATCAAGGTAGGCACAATGGCGGTGAGCGTCATTCCCAGTTGGTGTTGCACTTGCTCTTGGACCATCTCCGGAACCCGCACCACTTGTGCTTTGAGTTCTTGAACCTCGCGCGACTAGCTTTCTGAGATGGTCTTTCTCTCCTTTCGCCCACCAGTGTTATAGTATGACGACCATTTCGTGGACAAGCCTTTGCCGGCCACACGACCAGCTGACGACGACTTACTGAACTTATCCTTGTTTTTCATTACGTTCAACGCCCTATTTAAAGTGCTGTCCCAAGGGGAGCTCTGAGACGACCCCGCCCGACTGCTTTCAGTGTCCTGCGGAAGGAATGTGAACCATTTAGAAATTTGGCTTCATTAATTAGAATGCAACCATATGGAGCTAATTACGCGGGGGTGTATTCCTTACCAAAACAAGCTCAAGCGCCTTGGTCTCCGGATCCGTGGTAAGCTCCTTTGTTACCGGGTCCACCTTGTTCCGGGCCAAGACATAGTTCCTGATCTGCTTGTCACGGTATTTCTCGAAGCGGGGCGGTAGGCCTTGCTCGGCATGCTCCGTGTCCTCGTTGTCCCATATAGGTTCCGCCACTCTGTAACCGTCGGGACCGAGTTGGTGGACCCCTAAGTTCAAGTCCCGCATATCTTTCTCCCACTGACTTGATTCCACGATTGCGTTGCTCTCACACTTGATCTTGAACTCCTTGTAGTCATCTTCGCTGATCGAAGGATTTTTCTCCTTGATCTTCTCATAACTATCACTTTTTTTAATCGTTCTCTTCACCACGCCTCTCCAAGTAGCCAGGGCCGTGCTCATCTTCATGAGGGCGACACTGTTCACTTTATTCCCTGAGAGGCGTGTGTTTGCGATGTCACCGGGGAACTTTTATCGTTCGTGTGGCTTCGTGAAGAGGAGGTTGCACAAATTCCCTCGGTCACGATGCCTTAGGTTCTCGGTGTTGATCGAGACGGTGCTCCGGAGAATGCACCCGAGCTGTACCACGTACCCCTTGACTAATTCTTTGGGCACCGTTGGATGCTCCTCGGAGGACACTTCAGTAAATTCCTCCTTGACAGTGCCGAGCACGTTCGGGCACCGGTCCTTCTGTTGCCTCTTTGGTTGGCTGCCATCTGTGCGTGTGTTGCCATCATCAGTGGTGGCATCCTTGGCGGCACCATCAGTGGTGTCATCCCCGACTCCACTAGGGGTTGTGTAGTCAGGATCAGTGTCTTCCGTGGCGTCCTCATATCGGTGAGGTTCTTCCTCCATCTCCTAGGACAGCTCCCAGAATGCCTTGCCCGAACCGCCGGCCTCATCATTGTGGGCCATGTTCGCTCTAAATAGGAAAAAAGTTTGGTCAAAAAGTTGGTTATTGTCAAAACTGAATTTTGAAAATCTACATAATGAACAAGCTAAGGGCTAAGCTTTCATCATTTAGGTTTTTATCGACACCGAGGCACCCTAAAAGCCAAGGTTTTATCATTTAGGGTTTGGATCCAACACACTATCCATTGCTTACCACTTAAGTTGGATCCTTCTTCCTCTATCCATCCAAGAGAGATAGATAGATAGATACTAAGTAGCTAGAGTCAAAAATTGTTGGTGAATTTCTGAAACTCCTTTCAGAATCTTCAGTCAGAAAGAGTTATGCCTATGTTAGTTGTGAAAGTTACATGTGTGTGTGTGTGTGTGTGTGTGTGTGTGTGTTTGTACAGTGACATGTAGTATGGCAAAGTGGCAGCATCCACCCCCAAATTGACAAGTTTGTTTCCATGCTTGTTGGAATTTGCAGCCTGTGAAGGTTCTGGATGGTGTTGATGGAGGATGGTGCTGTGGGACTAGCAGTACCACTGTACAATCATAGGATGGTCTAATGTTAATAAGTTTTCAATGTCAAAGGCACAACATACAGGAGCATTTATGTATTTTTCTTTTTCTATAGAGGTTACTTACCACCATGCATGCATGATGACTGGCACCATTAACTCTCTATGAGCTAAACTGCTTAACTGTAGCCACCCTGGCCCAATTTATCAGTGGTCTAATCTTAGCACAATCACACAATTTCCCTGCTTCCAAAACAAAAGCTTAGATGGATCTTGCAGTTTTACTAAGCTTACACAGTGCAAGTGTTTTTCTCAACTTTTCAGGACGAAGCAGTGCAAGCTCCAGTGGACAGTGAACAAAGATGTACAAACTAGATCCCTAAGAAGCAAGAATCCAGCATTGGTAGAATAACAGGAAGGAAAGCAACATTGTCTATTTGTGTGTACAAAGTATTCTTAGGCCCTATCCAAGGTTAAGTCTGCCTCAATGTCCTTGTAGATTCTATCCCGTGGCTGGAGATGATCCTATCCTGTGCTAATCATGGTGCTAATACTCCTGCCAGTGGGTGTGTGTGCTTGTGATTACAAACTGTTGCTTCCACATGGTGTGCCTCTGTATGTATTTCTGTGCTGTCTAGATGCCAGCCACAGGTCAATGGCCATGCCACCATACTAGTCCATGTCACTTGTGCTATTGCCAAGCATGGCATGGCCATCTTTTATTCTGACAGAAAAGGGAAGGAGAATTCTAAGTTGGGCCTAATGACTTGGCTCTATTGCCACCTATGGCAGTTGCATACTTCTATATGTATAACACAAGAGGCAGTTGATCCTACTTAATTAAGTACTAAGATACCCCGGCCCATGCATTAGTCGCAAGTACCCCATATGTCCTATTTTTAGCAAAGTCATGCTAAAATTCACGGAAAATTTCAGCATGACCTTTGCTGAAAATAGGACATATGGAGTACCTGAATTTGCCGGAACGGAAGTTAATCGACATTCCGGCAAACTGAAGGGCCTCTGCAACTGCACAACACCCCACAATATCATCATGACACGATGGTCGGAGACAAAACCCAAAATGGCATGCTATGTAGCCTTAATGCTACAGAACATATGAAATACATGCCAGCAATATATATGATATAAACTCCAATAATTTTTGAATAAAAACAGTAGCTAAAAACAGTAGCAAGCAAGCAATTCATAATATTATTGTGTAGTCTCAGTTTTTTGTTTGAAAAATTGCCTGGTTTTCTTCTGTTTATTCATTAGTATGTAGTTTGAAAAATTCATTAGTTTTTTGTTTGAAAAATTCACAACATAGTTCTTCCCGGGATTAAGTACTACTACACAGACAACACTACATCACACTGCCATAGCATTATGTTTCACTATAGATAATCTGCATACCTCCAAGTGGTACCTCTCTGCAGATGGTACCCCGGTGCGCTCCCGTCCAAGCACACTACATCACCACAAGCATGAAATTTCAGAAATCACACTCAAATGAAGGTAGGTGCTCCTGGACCGTAGCAGAGCCCCTATTAACAAGGTTGTTAATAGTACTTGCCTGAAATGCTATAGTTTGTACTCCTATTGTCAAATTCTAGCATTTGCAAGTACAGGTCTCCTTTCCTCTTAAGCGGAGTATGATGCAAATTGCTTGTTTGCAGTAATCATCAGTGTGCTTTTTGGCCCAGTCGATCCTACTAGCAGAATTGCACTGTTTGTGGGCCCAATCATCAAATACTCCATGAAATAATCCTAGTAGCGGCAGTCAAATACTGGGGACAGGAGTATGAATGGCATGTCATCTAAGGCTGCACACTGCACAACATAGAAACTCTTAAGCCAAAAGCAAAGGTAGTCTCTTGATTTTGTTTTCGTACTTATGCATACTGAACACTAGAGTATTTTACAGACCCTTTTCTTGTTTCTGTAAATGCAACTACTGTTCCACCAAACCACAAAGGAAAGAATCCTAATCCTACACTAATGTTCCAGCAAACAACAAAGGAAAGAATCCTAATCCCAAAGATTTGTTGCATCCCAAAGAATACTAGAGTAACAGTTTCAGATTTGCTGCATCCAGAGCCAGAGCAGGCAGAGCCAGGTCCAGGCCAGGGAGAAGAGGACGGCGAGGAAGAGGAAGGCACGTTCCTGTGGCCAAGAAGCAGCGGCACGGACATGAGCGGGAGCGGGGGATGCAACAGCGGCATCAGCATGGACCACCACCAGCAGCTCCCCCCCAATCAAAGGCAGCGCACAGGGTGATGCATGCCCAAGGGCAGGAGCAGTAGAGGAGCATGGGGCGCAGCAGAGGAGCCCGGGGGCACATGCTGGCTGTGGAGTGAGCGCGAGGTCAACGGCGGCGGCTTACGACGGCCTATGGAGGCGGATCGAAGGGGGGAATGGGTGAGGGGCTCACCGCGGAGATCATGGCAGGCTCGGTGAAGGCCGGGGTGGACCAGACAGACAGTGGAGACCGTGAGATGGCGACGGCTAGAGGAAGAAGAAGGACTCCTCTTCCTAGTGCTCCGGCGACGACTCCGGCGGCGGCGCGGGCGCGGGGGTCATCGGGTGCGGGGGGTTGTCGGCGACGGTGGAGAGCGAGAGCGGGCGCGGGGGTCATCGGGTGCGGGGGGGTCGTCGGCAGCGGTGGAGAGCGAGAGCGGGCGAGGGGGATCGATCTGGCCATGGAGGGTTAGCGAGGGGGGAAGGTTAGCAATGGCGCACCTCCTAGAGGTGTGCCATAAGTACTTCCATAGCAATGGCGCACCTTCCCATGGTGCGCCATTACTAACTTTTTTTTTGGATTTTTAGTTGCATCTAATATTTTTTTATTTGAAAATATCAACAAATTTATTATTTGAAAATATTTATGAATGTGAAAAAATATCAACAAATTTGTTATTTGAAAATATTTACGAATATGAAAAAATACCATCAAATTTGTTATTTGAAAATATGATCAAATTTGTTATTTGAAAATATATGAAAAAATATCATAAAAAATTGTATACTAATGGCGCACCCCCTGGTGGTGCGCCATAAGTACTTTGATAGCAATGGCGCACCTCCCCCGGTGCGCCATTACTAACATTTTTTTCTTGGATTTTTAGTTGCATCTAATATTTTTCATTTGAAAATATCAACAAATTTGTTATTTGAAAATATTTATGAATGTGAAAAAATATCATCAAATTTTTTATTTGAAAATATTTATGAATATGAAAAAATATCATCAAATTTGTTATTTGAAAATATTTATGAATATGAAAAAATATCATCAAATTTGTTATTTGAAAATATCATCTATTTTTTTTGATTTTTAGTTGCATTCATTTGTGAATTGGTAAAACATTTATGAATATGGAAAAATATCATCAAATTTGAAAAAATATTCATGAATTCAAAAAGTGCCCATGAAATTTAAAAATATTCATGAGTTCGAAAAATATTAACAAATTCAATACTTTTTGTGGGTTAGAAATTCAATACGAGAATAAACATAAGTAAATATTCATGAGGACTACAATTTAAATACAATCGATCTTAGCTAGCTATCTTTTCACAATCTTCTTGTCCTTCTTTTTCGCAAATGGAGTTCATCTTTTGAACGGACGTCCTTTAGGTAGGGTGGTCCTGCTTCTTCTTGTAGTGTATGTCACTTCATCGTCGTCGTCATGTTCCATCTTCGGGTCGCCATACTTGTCAAAGTCTTGCTCATTGGCGACTCCATCCATTCCGATGATCTTCCTTTTGCCTCTCCTCATGACAACACGACTGGTCTTTGACGGGTCGGTAATGAAGAAGCATTGGTCCACTTGGGAAGCCAGTACCCTTGGCTCATTTTTCGAGGTGACGTTTGCGCCCGCGGTCTTGAATTTGGCTTCGGGTATAACCATGGTAGTGAAATACCGGTCTTCTTTTAGGACGCTCTTGTCCCATCTGACACGGAACATCGAGACCTTCTCTCCAGCGTAGCTCAGCTCCCAGATCTCCTCCATCCTTCCGTAGTATCTGTCCTTGTCGTTACCGGTGTAGGATTCCATCGTTACCCTGGAGTTCTGATAACCATTGCTCTTCATGTCCTTTCCCTCGGTGTAGAATGTGTAGCCGTTGATATCGTACGCCTCATACGTCATCAGGCTGTGCTTGGCGCCCTGTGATAAGGCGAATATGAGTTGTTCTTCCGCGGAAGAATCCTCATGTAAAGGGTACGACAGAAGCTTCTCCTTGAACCAACGCGTGAAACATTAGTTGTGCTCTTTGATTATATCTCCGTCCGTCCTCTGTTGGCCTCGGTCATTGTACATCTGCTCAATAAAGGTTTTATGCTCTACCACCCAAGGATCGACCACGTCTATGTGTTGTAGAGCGACTAGGTTTGCTCTTTCAAAGTCGGCGAGTCGACCCTCGAAGTCGACATGCATTTCACGGCGACCCTCGCGGTGAGCCCATCCAGCGAGCCTGCCGAGGTGCCTGTTGACGGACAGACCAATGGGGTTCTCGATGCCGAGATAATTTGCGCAGTAGGAGATGCACTCTTCGGTCAGAAAGCCCCTGGCTATGCTTCCCTCTGGACATGACATGTTGCGAACGTATCCTTTGATGACACCATTCATCCTTTCGAAAGGCATCATGCTGTGCAGGAACATCGACCCAAGTTGGATGATATCCTCCATGATATGGACCAGCAGATGCACCATAACGTCGAATAATGAGGCGGGAAGTACATCTCAAGCTCGCATAGTATCACCATGATCTCTTCCTGTAGCCTTCTGAGTTGCCTCACACCAACCGACTTCCGAGAGATGACGTTGAAAAAGTTGCATCAGCCAAATAGCGTTTCACGGACGTGCGCGTCCATGATCCCACGGTTTACAACTGGAAGTATCTGCGTCATGAGCACGTGACAGTCGTGAGACTTCATCCCGCTGAACTTCTGCTTTGCTGAGTCTAGGTATCTGCTTATCTTCCCCGCGTAACCGTAAGGAAGTTTTACTCCTACGAGGCAGGTGAAAAACTGCTCGATCTCCTCCTGACTTAAAGTGAAGCACGCGAGAGGGAAGTCATTTTCGATCTTCTTGGCCTTTTTGCCTTTGTGACGACTTTCCGTGTCCTGCTTCGCCTCATCATCATCATCATCATTAGCGTGAAGCTCCTCCCTGATGCCCATTGATTTCAAGTCTGCCCTTGCTTTCGGCCCATCTTTACTCCTCTTTGGCATATTGATCAGGGTACCAAGCAGACTCTCGCACACGTTCCTCGTGATATGCATGACATCAAGGCTGTGAGGCACACGGTGGATCTTCCAGTACGGCAAGTCCCAGAAAACAGACCTCATTTTCCATACCTTCAGCAGTGGCTCTGGCGCCTTTCGCTTCTTTCCCGGCTCTGGCACCTTTTTCTTTTTTCTCGGCAGTGGGCAATCTTTCCAATTTTTCAACAGCTCGTCTATTTCATCACCGCTCCTCGTACGCGGGCGTCTTTGGGGTTCGGTTTCACCATCGAACAGATACTTGCATTTTCTCCATGAGTCATCATCGCGAAGCCACCTTCGATGTCCCATGAACACGGTTTTCGAAGACCCGGGATCTCTATCTAGATGGCGATACGTTGTGTCATCCATGCACCTGACGCATCCAGAAAATTTGTGGACCACCTGCCCCGCGACATATCCGTAACCGAGATAGTCGTGCACCGTCGTGAGCAGTGCGGCTCTCATAGGGAAATATTCTTTCTCTGCGGCATCCCATGTATTGGTTGGCGTTTTCCACAGCGTGTCTAGATCCTCTTTCAGCAGCCCCAAATACAGATTGATGTCGTTCCCTGCTTGTTTCGGCCCTTCAATTAGCATACTCATGTGAATGTACTTCCTCTTCATGCACAACTAGGGGGAAGGTTGTACATCCACACAAACATAGGCCAGGTGCTATGTGTGCTTCTCTGGCTGCCAAACGGATTGACTCCATCGGTGCTCGCACCCAGAATGATGTTCCTTGTATCGTCCCCAAATTCTGGGTGTTCGAAGTTCAACGCTTGCCAATGGCTCACATCCTTAGGGTGACTTAGCATCTTGTCTTTTTTATTTATCTCCGGATCATTTGCGTCATCTTCTCGCTTCTTCCCCTCCCTATCCGCGTGCCAACGCAGGAGCTTTTATAGCTTAGGTTCCACGAAATACCACTGCAGACGAGGAGTGATCGAAAAGTACCACACCACTTTTCGAGGAGCTTTCTTCCTCTTCTTGTATCGAGTGACGCCGCACACCGGACATATGGTAGACTCCGCGTGCTCGTCCCGATAAATGATGCAATTGTTCATGCACACATGGTATTTCACATGCAGTAAATCCAGAGGACACACGATTTTCTTCGCCTCCTCGAAACTGGTCAGACACTTGTTCCCCTTGGGAAGACGTTCGTTCTGGAATGACATGTTCTCGTCGAAGCATGTGTCGGTCATTTTGTGTTTTACCTTCATCTCCAGAGCCACGAGCGTTACTTTCAGGCGGGTATCCTCGAGCCTGCATCCTTCATATAATGGAGTAAGCGCGTCTATCTCTAGTTGATCCAGCTTGGCTTTCTCTCGGGCGGCAGCTATTGCGTTATCCGTCTGCTTGAGAAGCTGCTCTTGAATATGAGGGTCCTGCACCTAGCCCCATCGATGGTCCATCGTCGTCTGCTCCGGCATCTTCATCTTCATGATCATGCCCTTCGTCTGCTCCGGCATCTTCCTCAGCATCATGTCCGGCATCTTCTACTTGATGACTGTGTACTGCATCTACTTCGTGATCATGTCCTGGAGATTCTTCGTTTTCTCGCCCGCCCTGGCCACGGTTGTCTTGCTTCCCTTCCTCATTTCTTGCCCGACCCCCATGGACGACTTCATAATCATCTTCATCACCTTGCCACCGATAGCCATCCATGAAACCACGCAAGAGCAGGTGGTCCCGCACCTGTACAGAATCCGGGTCCATAAGGCTCCTCAACTTGCATCTTCGACACTGACATCTTATCTCCGTCTCGTTCTTTTGAAGCATCTCAGCCTTCGCGGAGCTCAGAAACCTATTCACGATGCCTTCGGTCATTTGTGTGGACCATGGTCGCCTGCGGGGTAGAGCAAAAGGATATTTTAGAACCAAGAAAAAATTTGGCATGACTTTGCCTAAAAATAGGACCAAAAAGAATGCATAGTGCCAAATTCTCGCGGGAAACGGAAATGAATCAACATTCCGGCAAAATATTGACAACTATCGCATTTCAAATACCGGTACCTGCAAACACAAACATATATGCAAGACCACAAACATGTGCAACACCACAAACATACGTAGATCTAGCTAGGCCATAAAAAGTGCATGTGCATGTTGTTGGAGGGAGAAAAAGTAGATCTACAACATAAAGAAAGCTTTCGCCTTACTTACCTATCAAAAAAAGGTAATTTAACCACTTAATTTGGGTGAATCTATGGTGCAAATGAGGTGAGGAGGAGGAGGCAGCCGAGACAAGCTTGGAGGAGGTGGAGAGAATGAAGTGGGGAAAGTGAGTGTGGTAGGTGTCTGTCCAAAATATCTAGCTGGTCTCAGGTTACTAATGGCGCACCACCTATAAATGTGCCATTAGTAACCCTGGTTACTAATGGCACACTTGTTAGGTGGTGCGCCATTACTAGTTTTGCAAAAAAAATGTTAGTAGTGGCGCACCTTGGATGTGGTGCCCCATTACTAGTTTGAACTAGTAATGGCGCACTATACTCTGGTGCGCCATTACTAGTTTTGAAAAAATAAGTAAAAAATTAATTGTTATTAGTGACACACAGAGTGTGTGGTGTGCCATCACTAGTTAAAACTAGTAATGACGCACTGTGCCCTGGTGCGCCATTACTAGTTTTGGAAAAAAAATTGTTAGTAGTGACGCACCGTGTGTGTGGTGCGCCATTAGTGTGATGGACACTAATGGTGTACCAACACATGGTACTAGTGGCGCACCACATATGTGGTTCGCCATTAATGTCTATATTATCTATAGCCCTTTTCCTAGTAGTGTTAGGGGTTACGGCGTGGCCAAACTTTCTACTTCTATGTGTGTGCCAATCTCTCTGAATCAGTCCCTAGACGGTTGAAACTGAAGTTCTGAACCGCAGAAGCTTTATGCGAAGAAACATAACTGAAGTTCTGAAGCTAAAAAAATGCAGTCACCGCCGCATATTATACCTGGCATTTGTGAAACGAGAGGAATCGACACATTATTATTATGGAACAAAACCAGACAATACAAGCTAGCGAGGAGGCCCTCGTATAAAGCACATCTGGAGATAGCCGGATAACATAAATGCACGTGACTACATTATCAATAAATAACATACGTAGCCCTGAATACAACACCACCACACCTTCCCCCCCTCTGACACCTAGCTTCACGACAATGATTTCAAGAAGGAAACGACGAGAAGCATCGCCACTCCTAAGTCAAAGACACACAAAGGTATTCACCTAGAATTCTGGCACAAGAGGAGAAGCACAACAGTGTACTAAAGAGAAGAGCGACACATGGAGGCGTCACCGCAGTTGGTGCCAAAGCGTGGAGTTTTCGCTCGGCAGCTCATCCGTGCCGCCACGAGGCATCTATGATAACCGCGATGAGCATAAGCCAAGAGATCCGAATTTGGGTGTCACCACTCCCAACAATAGAGAGGGAGCTCAGGCCACCCGTGGCTACACCCCTCGCTGCCCCACAAAATCAAGAAGCGTAGCCACCACTACCGCTATGCTGCCCGTCGGAGTGTCAACCATGCATATCACCATCTAGGACTGCCGCCCTGGCATTGATGTCCAAGACACCGCCAACCCCCACTTCAAAGCATTAGCAATGGTAGGAAAAGTAGATGCACCTTCTTCCACTCCTAGCCCGACATCAGTCACCAAGTCTAGGTCAACACCTCCGCGGTAGGACCGAGGAGGGGGCACGACCAGTGACTGCTGACGGTCGTCACAGAGCTAGCCCCCACCATTGCCCTCTTGCCTTGGCAAAGGCGAGCTCGCGCGAGGCTAAGTCTATGGCCTTCTGTGTTGGTTCGTCAGCCAACGAGCGATGCCATGACCTCCACCACCGCTCGTGGGCACCACTGTTAGGGAACGTAGTAATTTCAAAAAATTTCCTACGTACACGCAAGATCATGGTGATGGCATAGCAACGAGAGGGGAGAGTGTTGTCCATGTACCCCCGTAGACCGTAAGCGGAAGCGTTAGAACAGCGCGGTTGATGTAGTCGTACGTCTTCACAGCCAGACCGATCAAGCACCGAAACTACGGCACCTCCGAGTTCTAGCACACGTTCAGCTCGATGACGTCCCTCGAACTCCGATCCAGCCGAGTGTCAAGGGAGAGTTCCGTCAGCACGACGGCGTGGTGACGATCTTGATGTTCTACCGTCGCAGGGCTTCGCCTAAGCACCGCTACAATATTATCGAGGAGGACTATGGTGGAGGGGGGCACCGCACACGGCTAATAGATCTCAAGGATCAATTGTTGTTGTGTCTTTGGGTTGCCCCCTACCCCCATATATATAGGAGCAAGGGGGAGGTGGCCGGCCTATGGAGGAGGCGCACCAAGGGGGGAGTCCTACTCCCATCGGGAGTAGGACTCCTCCTTTCCTTGTTGGAGAAGGAAAGAGGAGGAGTAGGACTCCTCCTTTCCTTGTTGGAGAAGGAAAGAGGAGGAGAGGGAGAAGGAAAAGTGGGCTGCCCCCCTTGTCCAATTCGGACCAGAGGGGGGGTGCAGGCCTCCTACCTTTTGGCCTCTCTCCTCTATTCCCGTATGGCCCAATAAGGCCCATATACTCCCCGGCGAATTCCCGTAACTCTCCGGTACTCCGAAAAATACCCGAATCACTCGGAACCTTTCCGAAGTCCGAATATAGTCGTCCAATATAATGATCTTTACGTCTCGACCATTTCGAGACTCCTCGTCATGTCCCGATCTCATCCGGGACTCCAACTCCTTCGGTACATCAAAACTCATAAACTCATAATATAACTGTCATCGAAACCTTAAGCGTGCGGACCCTACGGGTTCGAGAACAATGTAGACATGACCTAGAACTATTCTCGGTCAATAACCAATAGCGGAACCTGGATGCCCATATTGGCTCCTACATATTCTACGAAGATCTTCATCGGTCAAACCGCATAACAACATACGTTGTTCCCTTTGTCATCGGTATGTTACTTGCCCGAGATTCGATCACCGGTATCTAATACCTAGTTCAATCTCATTACTGGCAAGTCTCTTTACTCGTTACGTAATGCATCATTCCGTAACTAACTCATTAGCTACATTGCTTGCAAGGCTTATAGTGATGTGCATTACCGAGAGGGCCCAGAGATACCTCTCCGACAATCGGAGTGACAAAACCTAATCTCGAAATACGCCAACCCAACATGTACCTTTGGAGACACCTGTAGTACTCCTTTATAATCACCCAGTTACGATGTGATGTTTGGTAGCACCCAAAGTGTTCCTCCGGTAAACGGGAGTTGCATAATCTCATAGTTACAGGAACATGTATAAGTCATGAAGAAAGCAATAGCAACATACTAAACGATCAAGTCCTAAGCTAACGGAATGGGTCATGTCAATCACATCATTCTCCTAATGATGTGATCCCGTTAATCAAATGACAACTCTTTTGTCCATGGTTAGGAAACATAACCATCTTTGATAAACGAGCTAGTCAAGTAGAGGCATACTAGTGACACTATGTTTGTCTATGTATTCACACATGTATTATGTTTCCGGTTAATACAATTCTAGCATGAATAATAAACATTTATCATGATATAAGGAAATAAATAATAACTTTATTATTGCCTCTAGGGCATATTTCCTTCAGTCTCCCACTTGCACTAGAGTCAATAATCTAGTTCACATCATCATGTGATTTAACACCAATATTCACATCTGTATGTGATTAATACTCATAGTTCACATCGTCATGTAATCAACACCCAAAGGGTTTACTAGAGTCAATAATCTAGTTCACATCGCTATGTGATTAACACCCAAAGAGTACTAAGGTATAATCATGTTTTGCTCGTGAGAGAAGTTTAGTCAACGGGTCTGTCATATTACAGAGTCGTATGTATTTTGCAAATATTCTATGTCTACAATGCTTTGCACGGAGCTACTTTAGCTCATTGCTCCTACTTTCAATATGTATCCAGATTGCGACTTAGAGTCATCTGGATCAGTGTAAAAAGTTTGCACCGATGTAACTTTTACGACGAGCTCTTTTATCACCTCCATAATCGAGAAACATCTCCTTAGTCCTCACTAAGGATATTCTTGACCGCTGTCCAGTGATCTACTATTAGATCAAAATTGTATTCCTTTGCCAAACTCAGAGCAAGGTATACAATAAGTCTGGTTCACAGCATAGCATACTTTATAGAACCTATGACTGAGGCATACGGAATGACTTTTTATTCTCTTTCTATTTTCTGCCATGGTCGGGTCTTGAGTCTTACTCAATTCCACACCTTTGCAACACAGGCAAGAACTCTTTCTTTGACTATTCCATTTTGAACTATTTCAAAACCTTGACAAGGTATGTACTTATTAAAAAAAACTTATCAAGCGTCTTGATCTATCTCAATAGATCTTGATGCTTAATATGTAAGCAGCTTCACTGAGGTCTTTCTTTGAAAAACTCATTTCAAACACTCCTTTATGCTTTGCAGAATAATTTTACATTATTTCCGATCAACAATATGTCATTCACATATACTTATCGGAAATGTTGTAGTGCTCCCAATCACTTTCTTGTAAATACAGGCCTTTCCAAAAGTCTGTATAAAACCATATGCTTTGATCAACACATCAAAGCGTATATTCCAACTCCGAGATGCTTGCACCAGTCCATTGATGGATCGCTGGAGCTTGCACATTTTGTTAGCACCTTTAGGATTGACAAAATCTTCTGGTTGCATCATATACAACTCTTCTTTAAGAAAACCATTAAGGAATGCAGTTTTGACATCTATTTGCCAGATTTCATAAAATGTGGCAATTGCTAACATGATTCAGACAGACTTTTAAGCATCGATACGAGTGAGAAAATCTCATTGTATTCAACATCTTGAACTTTGTCAAAAACCATTTTCGACAAGTCTAGCTTTGTAGATAGTAACACTACTATCAGCATCTGTCTTCCTCTTGAAGATCCATTTATTTAACATGGCTTGCTGATCATCGAGCAAGTCATCAAAGTCCATACTTTGTTCTCATACATGGATCGTATCTCAGATTTTATGGCCTCAAGCCATTTCGTGGAATCTGGGCTCATCATCGCTTCCTCATAGTTCGCAGGTTCATCATGGTCTAGTAACATGACTTCCAGAACATGATTACCGTACCACTCTGGTGCGGATCTTACTCTGGAAGACCTACGAGGTTTGGTAGCAACTTGATCTGAAGTTTCATGATCATCATCATTAACTTCCTCACTAATTGGTGTAGGAATCACTGGAACTGATTTCTGTGATGAACTACTTTCCAATAAGGGAGAAGGTACAATTACCTCATCAAGTTCTACTTTCCTCCCACTCACTTCTTTCGAGAGAAACTCCTTCTCTAGAAAGGATCCATTTTAGCAACGAATCTTGCTTTCGGATTTGTGATAGAAGGTGTACCCAATAGTTACCTTTGGGTATTCTATGAAGACACACTTCTCCGATTTGGGTTCGAGCTTATCAGGTTGAAAACCTTTTTCATATAAGCATCGCAACACCAAGCTTTAAGAAACGACAGCTTAGGTTTACTGCTAAACCATAGTTCATACGGTGTCGTCTCAGCTGATTTAGATGGTGCCCTTATTAAACGTGAATGCAGCTGTCTCTAATGCATAACCCCAAAACGATAGTGGTAAACTGATAAGAGACATCATAGATCGCACCATATCTAGTAAAGTACGATTACGACGTTCGGACACACCATTACATTGTGATGTTCCAGATGGCGTGAGTTTGTGAAACTATTCCACATTGTTTTAATTGAAGACCAAACTCGTAACTCAAATATTCATCTCCACGATCAGATCGCAGAAACTTTATTTTCTTGTTACGATGATTTTCCACTTCACTCTGAAACTCTTTGAACCTTTCAACTATTTCAGACTTATGTTTCATCAAGTAGATATACCCATATCTGCTTAAATCATTTTGTGAAGGTCAGAAAATAACGATACTTGCCACGAGCATCAACACTCATTGGATCGCATACATCGGTATTTATTATTTCCAATAAGTCAGTAGCTTGTTCCATTGTTCCGGAGAACGGAGTTTTAGTCATCTTGCCCAAAAGGCACGGTTCGCAAGCATCAAATGATTCATAACCAAGTGATTCCGAAAATCCATCTTTATGGAGTTTCTTCATGCGCTTTACACCGATATGACCCAAATGGCAGTGCCACAAATAAGTTGCACTATCATTATCAACTTTGCATCTTTTGGCATCAATATTATGAATATGTGTATCACTACGACCGAGATCCAACAAACTATTTTCATTGGGTGTATGACCATCAAAGGTTTTATTCATTTAAACAGAACAACAATTATTCTCTGATTTTAAATGAATAACCGTATTGCAATAAACATGATCAAATCATATTCATGCTCAACACAAATATCAAATAACATTTATTTAGGTTCAACACCAATCTCGAAAGTATAGGGAGTGTGCGATGCTGATCATATCAATCTTGGAACCACTTCCAACACACATCGTCACTTCACCCTCAACTAGTTTCTGTTTATTCTGTAACTCCTGTTTCGAGTTAGTAATCTTAGCGACCGAACAAGTATCAAATACTCAGGGGTTACTATAAACACTAGTAAGGTACACATCAATAACATGTATATCAAATATACCCTTGTTCACTTTGCCATCCTTCTTATCCACCAAATATTCAAGGCATTTCCGCTTCTAGTGACCATTTCCTTTGCAGTATAATCACTCAGTTTCAGGCTTTGGTCCAGCTTTGGGCTTCTTCGCGGGAGTGACAACTTGCTTGCCATTCTACTTGAAGTTTCCCTTTCTTTCCCTTTGCCCTTTTCTTGAAACTAGTGATCTTGTCAATCATCAACACTTGATGCTCTTTCTTGATGTCTACCTTCGTCAATTTCAACATCACGAAGAGCTTGGGAATCACTTTCGTCATCCCTTGCATATTATAGTTCATCACGAAGTTCTACTAACTTGGTGGTGGTGACTAGAGAATTCTGTCAATCACTATCTTATCTGGAAGATTAACTCCCACTTGATTCAAGCGATTGTAGTACCCAAACAATCTGAGCACATGCTCACTAGTTGAGCGATTCTCCTCCATCTTTTAGCTATAGAACTTGTTGGAGACTTCATATCTCTCAACTCGGCTATTTGCTTGAAATATTAACTTCAACTCCTGGAACATCTGATATGGTCCATGACGTTCAAAACGTCTTTGAAGTCCATATTCTAAGCCGTTAAGCATGGTGCACTAAACTATCAAGTAGTCATCATATTGAGCTAGCCAAACGTTCATAACGTCTGCATCTGCTCCTGCAATAGGTCTGTCACCTAGCGGTGCATTAAGGACATAATTCTTCTGTGCAGCAATGAGGATAAACCTCCGATCACGGATCCAATCTGCATCATTGCTACTAACATTTTTCAACACAGTTTTCTCTAGGAACATATAAACACATGAAAGCAACAACGCGAGCTATTGATCTACAACATAATTTGCAAAATACTACTAGGACTAAGTTCATGATAAATTTAAGTTCAATTAATCATATTACTTAAGAACTCCCACTTAGACAGACATCTCTCTAGTCATCTAAGTGATCACGTGATCAAAATCAACTAAACCATGTCCGATCATCACGTGAGATGGAGTAGTTTTCAATGGTGAACATCGCTATGTTGATCATATCTACTATATGATTCACGCTCGACCTTTCGGTCTCCGTGTTCCGAGGCCATATCTGTATATGCTAGGCTCGTCAAGTATGACCTGAGTATTCTGCGTGTGCAACTGTTTTGCACCCGCTGTATTTGAATGTAGAGCCTATCACACCCGATCATCACGTGGTGTCTCAGCACGAAGAACTTTCGCAACGGTGCATACTCAAGGAGAACACTTCTTGATTATTAGTGAGAGATCATCTTAAAATGCTACCGTCAATCAAAGCAAGATAAGATGCATAAAGGATAAACATCACATGCAATCAATATAAGTGATATGATATGGCCATCATCATCTTGTGCTTGTGATCTCCATCTTCGAAGCACCGTCTTGATCACCATCGTCACCGGCGCCACACCTTGATCTCCATCATAGCATCATTGTCGTTACGCCATCTATTGCTTCTACCACTATCGCTACCGCTTAGAGATAAAGTAAAGCAATTACAGGGCGTTTGCATTTCATACAATAAAGCGACAACCATATGGCTCCAGCCAGTTGCCGATAACTTCGGTTACAAAACATGATCATCTCATACAATAAAATATAGCATCACGTCTTGACCATATCACATCACAACATGCCCTGCAAAAACAAGTTAGACGTCCTCTACTTTGTTGTTGCAAATTTTACGTGGCTGCTACGGGCTTAGCAAGAACCGTTCTTACCTATGCATGAAAACCACAACGATAGTTCGTCAAGTTAGTGTTGTTTTAACCTTCGCAAGGACCGGGCGTAGCCACACTCGATTCAGCTAAAGTGAGAGAGACAGACACCCGCCAGCCACCTTTAAGCACGAGTGCTCGCAACGGTGAAACCAGTCTCGCGTAAGCGTACGCGTAATGTCGGTCCGGGCCGCTTCATCTCACAATACCGCCGAACCAAAGTATGACATGCTGGTAAGCAGTATGACT
Source organism: Triticum dicoccoides (assembly GCF_002162155.2). Classification (NCBI taxonomy): domain Eukaryota; kingdom Viridiplantae; phylum Streptophyta; class Magnoliopsida; order Poales; family Poaceae; genus Triticum; species Triticum dicoccoides. The sequence continues at coordinate 74,795,807 of NC_041393.1, forward strand.
TGTATCGCCCACCACTCACTTGTGTTCTACTCGTGCATATAACATCAACGCATAAAACCTAGGCTCGGATGCCACCGTTAGGGAACGTAGTAATTTCAAAAAAATTCCTACGTACACGCAAGATCATGGTGATGGCATAGCAACGAGAGGGGAGAGTGTTGTCCATGTACCCTCGTAGACCGTAAGCGGAAGCGTTAGAACAACGCGGTTGATGTAGTCGTACGTCTTCACAGCCCGACCGATCAAGCACCGAAACTACGGCACCTCCGAGTTCTAGCACACGTTCAGCTCGATGACGTCCCTCGAACTCCGATCCAGCCGAGTGTCGAGGGAGAGTTCCGTCAGCACGACGACGTGGTGACGATCTTGATGTTCTACCGTCGCAGGGCTTCGCCTAAGCACCGCTACAATATTATCGAGGAGGACTATGGTGGAGGGGGGCACCGCACACGACTAATAGATCTCAAGGATCAATTGTTGTTGTGTCTTTGGGGTGCCCCCCTGCCCCCATATATATAGGAGCAAGGGGGGAGGTGGCCGGCCTATGGAGGAGGCGCACCAAGGGGAGAGTCCTACTCCCACCGGGAGTAGGACTCCTCCTTTCCTTGTTGGAGAAGGAAAGAGGAGGAGTAGGACTCCTCCTTTCCTTGTTGGAGAAGGAAAGAGGAGGAGAGGGAGAAGGAAAAGTGGGCTACCCCCCTTGTCCAATTCAGACCAGAGGGGGGGGGGGGGCGCAGGCCTCCTTCCTTTTGGCCTCTCTCCTCTATTCCCGTATGGCCCAATAAGGCCCATATACTCCCCGGCGAATTCCCGTAACTCTCCGGTACTCCGAAAAATACCCGAATCACTCGGAACCTTTCCGAAGTCCGAATATAGTCGTCCAATATATCGATCTTTACGTCTCGACCATTTCGAGACTCCTCGTCATGTCCCCGATCTCATCCGGGACTCCGAACTCCTTTGGTACATCAAAACTCATAAACTCATAATATAACTGTCATCGAAACCTTAAGCGTGCGGACCCTACGGGTTCGAGAACAATGTAGACATGACCTAGAACTATTCTCGGTCAATAACAAATAGCGGAACCTGGATGCCCATATTGGCTCCTACATATTCTACGAAGATCTTTATCGGTCAAACCGCATAACAACATACGTTGTTCCCTTTGTCATCGGTATGTTACTTGCGCGAGATTCGATCGTCGGTATCTAATACCTAGTTCAATCTCGTTACCGGCAAGTCTCTTTACTCGTTACATAATGCATCATTCCGTAACTAACTCATTAGCTACATTGCTTGCAAGGCTTATAGTGATGTGCATTACCGAGAGGGCCCAGAGATACCTCTCCGACAATCGGAGTGACAAAACCTAATCTCGAAATACGCCAACCCAACATGTACCTTTGGAGACACCTGTAGTACTCCTTTATAATCACCCAGTTACGTTGTGACGTTTGGTAGCACCCAAAGTGTTCCTCCGGTAAACGGGAGTTGCATAATCTCATAGTTACAGGAACATGTATAAGTCATGAAGAAAGCAATAGCAACATACTAAACGATCAAGTGCTAAGCTAACGTAATGGGTCATGTCAATCACATCATTCTCCTAATGATGTGATCCCGTTAATCAAATGACAACTCTTTTGTCCATGGTTAGGAAACATAACCATCTTTGATAAACGAGCTAGTCAAGTAGAGGCATACTAGTGACACTATGTTTGTCTATGTATTCACACATGTATTATGTTTCCGGTTAATACAATTCTAGCATGAATAATAAACATTTATCATGATATAAGGAAATAAATAATAACTTTATTATTGCCTCTAGGGCATATTTCCTTCAACCACATGGACCAATCCCAACCACACATATCGGGAGTGACAACCCCGGCCTGGCAATCCCAACCAGATGGGGAAACTATCGAGTCTTCAACTCAAGCATGCCAGCGATAGTGGTGAATGCCACAAACTATGCCAAGCCAAACATGGGGATCCACTGCCACGGTTGGGAATGAAAAATTGAAGGTTCTATTAAGTTTAACACCGATTCTTCTTTTTCAATCAAGCAAGTTACTAGTGCTACGGGCACGGTCCTCCAAGATGAAAAAGGCATATTCATTTGAGCTAGGTCTTGTGGAATTGAATATGTCATTGATGCTCCAATTTCCAATGTGCGTACCCTCACAGACGGCCTTATTCTCGCTGGCCAGTCGAGGTGCAATAGGATCATTGTTAACAGTGATTGTCTAAAAGTTGTTGAAGTTATGCAAAACGGAGGAAACTACATCGACACATCAACATCTATCTATGAGGAGTGCACCACTGTAATTAGCTAAAGGTTTTAGTTCCATTATCTTTTATCATTATCCTAGAGAAATTAATTTTGGGGCTCATACTCTTGCTTGTAATGCAGAGCGACCTCGGTTGGTTGTCTGCCAAGGGGACCACCTAGTTATCATGGCATCGGAATTAATTACCAATTGACGACAAAAGTAAATTTGAAATGCCTAGTTCTCTAGCCTCTGTTACCAAAAAATGCACAACCCAACGCCTTGCAGGACCCAGAACGTCCACCCATGCCACAACACCATAGGAAAAGGGCAGCGACACGGAAAGTTCAAGGCCAATCTAATACGGGGAAGAAAATTCGCACATACACCCGAACTATGAAGACGCAACCCACCAAACTCGAGCGCCTATGTTGGGGAACGTTGCTGAAAATAAAAATTTACTAGGCTTCACCAAGATCAATCTATGGAGTCATCTAGCAACGAGAGAGAGGAGTGCATCTACATACCCTTGTAGATCGCGCGCGGAAGCGTTGAAGAGAACGGGGTTGAGGGAGTCGTACTCGTCGTGATCCAAATCACCGGAGATCCTAGCGCCGAACGGACAGCACCTCCACGTTCAACACACGTACGGTTGGGAAGACGTCTCCTCCTTCTTGATCCAGCAAGGGGGAAGGAGAGGTTGATGGAGATCCAGCAGCACGATAGCGTGGTGGTGGATGCAGCAGCGATCTCGGCAGGGCCTCGCCAAGCACAGCGAGAGGGAGAGGTGTCACGGGAGGGAGAGGGAGGCGCCAGTGTCTAGGGTGCTGCTGCCCTCCCTCCCCCCTCTTTATATAGGGGCCAGGGGGGCGCCGGCCCCCTTGGACATCCAATCTCAAGGGGGGGGGGCGGCCAAGGGGGTGGCTTGCCCCCCAAGGCGAGTGAGGCGCCCCCCACCCCTAGGGTTTCCAACCCTAGGCGCAGTGGGGCCTAAGGGGGCCGCACCAGCCCACCAGGGGCTGGTTCCCCTCCCACTTCGGCCCATGGGGCCCTCCGGGATAGGTGGCCCCACCCGGTGGACCCCCGGGACCCTTCCGGTGGTCCCGGTACAATACCGGTGACCCCCGAAACTTTCCCAATGGCCGAAACTAGACTTACTATATATAAATCTTCACCTCCGGACCATTCCGGAACTTCTTGTGACGTCCGAGATCTCATACGGGACTCCGAGCAACTTTCGGGTTACCGCATACTAATATCTCAACAACCCTAGCATCACCGAACCTTAAGTGTGTAGACCCTACGGGTTCGGGAGACATGCAGACATGACCGAGACGACTCTCCGGTCAATAACTAGCAGCAGGATCTGGATACCCATGTTGGCTCCCACATGCTCCTCGATGATCTCATTGGATGAACCATGATGCCGAGGATTCAATCAATCCCGTATACAATTCCCTTTGTCAATCGTTACGTTACTTGCCCGAGATTTGATCGTTGGTATCCCAATACCTCGTTTAATCTTGTTACCGGCAAGTCACTTTACTCGTACCGTAATGCATGATCCCGTGACCAGACACTTGGTCACATTGAGCTCATTATGATGATGCATTACTGAGTGGGCCCAGAGATACCTCTCCGTCATACGGAGTGAAAAATCCCAGTCTCGATTTGTGCCAACCCAACAGACACTTTCGGAGATACCCGTAGTGCACCTTTATAGTCACCCAGTTATGTTGTGACGTTTGGCACACCCAAAGCACTCCTACGGTATCCGGGAGTTGCACAATCTCATGGTCCAAGGAAATGATACTTGACATTTGGAAAAGGTCTAGCGAAACGAACTACACGATCTTGTGTTATGCTTAGGATTGGGTCTTGTCCATCACGTCATTCTCCTAATGATGTGATCCCATTATCAATGACATCCAATGTCCATAGTCAGGAAACCATGACTATCTGTTGATCAACGAGCTAGTCAACTAGCGGCTCACTAGGGACGTGTTGTGGTCTATATATTCACACATGTATTACGATTTCCGGATAACACAATTATAACATGAACAATAGACAATTATCATGAACAAGGAAATATAATAATAACCATTTTATTATTGCCTCTAGGGCATATTTCCAACAGTCTCCCACTTGCACTAGAGTCAATAATCTAGTTACATTGTGATGAATCGAACACCCATAGAGTTCTGTTGTTGATCATGTTTTGCTCTAGGGAGAGGTTTAGTCAACGGATCTGCTACATTCAGGTCCGTATGTACTTTACAAATATCTATGTCTTCATCTTGAACATTTTCACGAATGGAGTTGAAGCGATGCTTGATGTGCCTAGTCTTCTTGTGAAACCTGGGCTCCTTGGCAAGTGCAATAGCTCCAGTGTTGTCACAGAAGAGTGTGATCGGCCTCGACGCATTGGGTATGACTCCTAGGTCGGTGATGAACTCCTTCACCCAGATTGCTTCATGCGCTTACTACAAGGCTGCCATGTACTCTACTTCACATGTAGATCCCGCCACGACGCTTTGCTTGCAACTACACTGGCTTACTGCCCCACCATTCAAAATATACACGTATCCGGTTTATGACTTAGAGTCATCCATATCTGTGTTGAAGCTAGCGTCGACGTAACCCTTTACGACGAGCTCTTCGTCACCTCCATATACGAGAAACATATCCTTAGTCCTTTTCAGGTACTTTAGGATGTTCTTGACCGCTGTCCAGTGTTCCATGCCGGGATTACTTTGGTACCTTCCTACCAAACTTACAGCAAGGTTTACATCAGGTCTGGTACACGTCATGGCATACATGATAGACCCTATGGCTGAGGCATAGGGGACGACACTCATCTTTTTTCTATCTTCTGCCGTGGCCGGACATTGAGCCGAGCTCAATTTCACACCTTGCAACACAGGCAAGAACCCCTTCTTGGACTGATCCATATTGAAATTCTTCAATATCTTATCAAGGTATGTGCTTTGTGAAAGACCTATGAGGCGTCTCAATCTATCTCTATAGATCTTGATGCCTAATATGTAAGAAGCTTCTCCAAGGTCCTTCATTGAAAAACACTTATTCAAGTAGGCCTTAATGCTGTCCAATAGTTCTATATCACTTCCCATCAAAAGTATGTCATCCACATATAATATGAGAAATGCTATAGATCTCCCACTCACTTTCTTGTAAACGCAGGCTTCTCCATAAGTCTGCATAAACCCAAATGCTTTGATCATTTCACTAAAGCGAATGCTCCAACTCCGAGATGCTTGCACCAGCCCATAGATGGAGCGCTAGAGCTTGCATACCTTGTTAGCATTCTTAGGATCGACAAAACCCTCCGGATGCATCATATACAGTTCTTCCTTAAGATGGCCGTTAAGGAATGCCGTTTTGACGTCCATTTGCCATATCTCATAATCATAGTATGCGGCAATTGCTAACATGATTCAGACGGACTTTAGCTTCGCTACGGGTGAGAAAGTCTCATTGTAGTCAACCCCTTGAACTTGTCGATAACCCTTAGCGACAAGTCGAGCTTTATAGATGGTAACATTACCATCCGCGTCCGTCTTCTTCTTAAAGATCCATTTGTTTTCTATTGCTCGCCGATCATCGGCCAAGTCTGTCAAAGTCCATACTTTGTTTTCATACATGGATCCTATCTCGGATTTCATGGCTTCAAGCCATATGTTGGAATCTGGGCCCACCATTGCTTCTTCATAGTTCGAAGGTTCACCATTGTCTAACAACAACATTTCCAGGACAGGGTTGCCATACCACTCCGGTGTGGAACGTGTCCTTGTGGACCTACGAAGTTCAGTAGTAACTTGATCCGAAGTACCTTGATCATCATCATTAGTTTCCTCTCTACTCAGTGCAGGCACCACAGGAACATCTTCCTGAGCTGCGCTACTTTCAAGAGGTAGTACTTCATCAAGTTCCACTTTCCTCCCACTTACTTCTTTCGAGAGAAACTCTTTCTCCAGAAAGGACCCGTTCTTGGCAACAAAGATCTTGCCCTCGGATCTTAGGTAGAAAGTATACCCAATGGTTTCCTTAGGGTATCCTATGAAGAGGCATTTTTCTGACTTGGGTTAGAGCTTTTCAGGTTGAAGTTTCTTGACATAAGCATCGCATCCCCAAACTTTTAGAAACGAAACCTTAGGTTTCTTCCCAAACCATAATTCATACAGTGTCGTCTCAACGGATTTAGACGGTGCCCTATTTAAAGTGAATGTAGCTGTCTTTAGAGCCTATCCCCAAAATGATAGTGGTAAATAGGTGAGTGACATCATAGATCGCACCATATCCAATAGAGTGTGATTACAACGTTCGGACACACCATTACGCTGAGGTGTTCCAGGCGGCGTGAGTTGTGAAATGATTCCACATTTCCTTAAGTGTGTACCAAATTCGTGACTTACATATTCTCCTCCACGATCTGATCGTAAGAACTTTATCTTTTGGTCACATTGATTCTCTACCTCATTCTGAAATTCCTTGAACTTTTCAAAGCTCTCAGACTTGTGTTTCATCAAGTAGACATACCCATATCTACTCAAGTCATCAGTGAGAGTGAGAACATAACGATAGCCTCCGCGAGCCTCAACGCTCATTGGACCGCACACATCAGTATGTATGATTTCCAATAAGTTGGTTGCTCGCTCCATTGTTCCGGAGAATGGAGTCTTTGTCATTTTGCCCATGAGGCATGGTTCTCATGTGTCAAACGATTCATAATCTAGAGACTCTAAAAGTCCATCAGCATGGAGCTTCTTCATGCGCTTGACACCAATGTGACCAAGGAAGCAGTGCCACAAGTATGTGGGACTATCGTTATCAACCTTACATCTTTTGGTATTCACACTATGAATATGTGTAACATCACGTTTGAGATTCATTAAGAATAAACCATTGACCAGCGGGGCATGACCATAAAACATATCTCTCATATAAATAGAATAACCATTATTCTCGGATTTAAATGAGTAGCCATATTGTATTAAACGAGATCCAGATACAATGTTCATGCTCAAAGCTGGCACTAAATAACAATTAGTGAGGTTTAAAACTAATCCCGTAGGTAAATGTAGAGGTAGCGCGCCGACGGTGATCACATCGACCTTGGATCCATTCCCGACGCGCATCGTCACCTCGTCCTTCGCCAGTCTCCGCTTATTCCACATCTCCTGCTTTGAGTTACAAATATGAGCAACCGCACCGGTATCAAATACCCAGGAGATACTACGAGTGCTGGTAAGGTACACATCAATAACATGTATATCACATATACCTTTGGTGTTGCCGGCCTTCTTGTCCTCTAAGTACTTGGGGTAGTTCCGCTTTCCAATGACCACTTCCCTTGCAATAAAAGCACTCAGTCTCAGGCTTGGGTCCATTCTTTGACTTCTTCCCGGCAACTGGCTTACCGGGCGCGGCAACTCCCTTGCCATCCTTCTTGAAGTTCCTCTTACCCTTGCCTTTCTTGAACTTAGTGGTTTTATTCACCATCAACACTTGATGTTCCTCTTTGATCTCTACCTCCGCTGATTTCAGCATTGAATATACCTCAGGAATGGTCTTTTCCATCCCCTGCATATTGAAGTTAATCACAAAGCTCTTGTAGCTCAGTGGAAGCGACTGAAGGATTCTATCGATAACCGCGTCATCCGGGAGATTAACTCCCAGCTGAGTCAAGCGGTTGTGCAACCCAGACATTTTGAGTATGTGCTCACTGATAGAACTATTTTCCTCCATCTTACAACTGAAGAACTTGTCGGAGACATCATATCTCTCGACCCGGGCATGAGCTTAGCAAACCATTTTCACCTCTTCGAACATCTCATATGCTCCGTGTTGCTCAAAACGCTTTTGGAGCCGCGGTTCTAAGCTGTAAAGCATGCCGGACTAAACGAGGGAGTAATCATCAGCACGAGACTACCAAGCGTTCATAAGGTCTTGGTTCTCTGGATGGGTGCTTCACCTAGCGGTGCTTCTAGGACATAATCTTTCTTTGCAGCTATGAGGATGATCCTCAGGTTCCGGACCCAGTCCGTATAGTTGCTGCCATCGTCTTTCAGCTTGGTTTTCTCTAGGAACATGTTGAAGTTGAGGACAACATTAGCGTGGGTCATTTGATCTACAAGACATATTGTAAAGATTTTAGACTAAGTTCATGATAATTAAGTTCATCTAATCAAATTATTCAATGAACTCCTACTCAGACAGACATCCCTCTAGTCATCTAAGTGAAACATGATCCGAGTCAACTAGGCCGTGTCCGATCATCACGTGAGACGGACTAGTCAACATCGGTGAACATCTTCATGTTGATCGTATCTTCTATACGACTCATGCTCGACCTTTTGGTCTTCCGTGTTCCGAGGCCATGTCTGTACATGCTAGGCTCGTCAATTCAACCTAAGTGTATTGCGTGTGTAAATCTGGCTTACACCCATTGTATTCGAATGTTAGGATCTATCACACCCGATCATCATGTGGTGCTTCGAAACAACGAACCTTCACAATGGTGCACAGTTAGGGGGAACACTTTCTTGAAATTATTACGAGGGATCATCTTATTTAAGCTACCGTTGTTCTAAGCAAATAAGATGTAGAACATGATAAACATCACATGCAATCAAATAGTGACATGATATGGCCAATATCATATTGCTCCTTTGATCTCCATCTTCGGGGCGCCATGATCATCTTTGTCACCGGCATGACACCATGATCTCCATCATCATGATCTCGATAATCGTGTCTTCATGAAGTTGTCACGCCAACGATTAATTCTACTTCTATGGCTAACGTGTTTAGCAATAAAGTAAAGTAATTTACATGGCGTTATTCAGTGACACACAGGTCATACAAAAAATAAAGACAACTCCCCTATGGCTCCTGCCGGTTGTCATACTCATCGACATGAAAGTCGTGATTCCTATTACAAGAACATGATCAATCTCATACATCACATATATCATTCATCACATCCTTTTGGCCATATCAGATCACAAGGCATATGCTGCAAAAACAAGTTAGACGTCCTCTAATTGTTGTTGCATGTTTTTACGTGGCTTCTATAGGTTTCTAGCAAGAACGTTTCTTACCTACGTAAAACCACAACGTGATATGCCAATTTCTAGCAAGGACCCTTTTCATCGAATCCGCTCCAACTAAAGTGGGAGAGACAGACACCCGCTAGCCACCTTATGCAACTAGTGCATGTCAGTCGGTGGAACCTGTCTCACATAAGTGTACGTGTAAGGTCGGTCCGGGCCGCTTCATCCCACGATGCCGCTGAAGCAAGATAAGACTATTAGTGGCAAGAAAATTTACAACATCTACGCCCACAACAAGTTTTCGTTCTACTCGTGCATAGTAACTACGCATAGACCTAGCTCATGATGCCATTGTTGGGGAACATTGCAGAAAATAAAAATTTTCTACGCTTCACCAAGATCAATCTATGGAGTCATCTAGCAACGAGAGAGAGGAGTGCATCTACATACCCTTGTAGATCGCGCGCGGAAGCGTTCAAGAGAACGGGGTTGAGGGAGTCGTACTCGTCGTGATCCAAATCACCGGAGATCCTAGCGCCGAATGGACGGCACCTCCGCGTTCAACACATGTACGGTTGGGAAGACGTCTCCTCCTTCTTGATCCAGCAAGGGGGAAGGAGAGGTTGATGGAGATCGAGCAGCACGACGGCATGGTGGTGGATGCAGCAACGATCTCGGCAGGGCTTCGCCAAGCACAGCGAGAGGGAGAGGTGTCACGGGAGGGAGAGGCAGGCGCCAGGGGCTAGGGTGCTGCTGCCCTCCCTCCCCCCTCTTTATATAGGCGCCAGGGGGGCGCCGTCCCCCTTGGAGATCCAATCTCAAGGGGGGCGGCGGCCAAGGGGGTGGCTTGCCCCCCAAGGCAAGTGAGGCGCCCCCCACCCCTAGGGTTTCCAACCCTAGGCGTAGGAGGGCCCAAGGGGGGGTGCACCATCCCACCAGGGGCTGGTTCCCCTCCCACTTCAGCCCATGGGGCCCTCTGGGATAGGTGGCCCCACCCGGTGGACCCCCGGGACCCTTCCGGTGGTCTCGGTACAATACCAGTGACCCCCGAAACTTTCCTGATGGCCGAAACTGGACTTCCTATATATAAATCTTCTCCTCCGGACCATTCCAGAACTCCTCGTGACATCTGGGATCTCATCCGGGACTCCGAACAACTTTCGGGTTACCGCATACTAATATCTCAACAACCCTAGCATCACCGAACCTTAAGTGTGTAGACACTACGGGTTCGGGAGACATGTAGACATGACCGAGATGACTCTCCGGTCAATAACCAGCAGCAGGATCTGGATATCCATGTTGGCTCCCACATGCTCCTCGATGATCTCATCGGATGATCCATGATGTCGAGGATTCAATCAATCCCGTATACAATTCCCGTTGTCAATCGGTACGTCACTTGCCCGAGATTCGATCATCGGTATCCCAATACCTCGTTTATTCTCGTTACCGGCAAGTCGCTTTACTCGTACCATAATGCATGATCCGTGACCAGACACTTGGTCACACTGAGCTCATTATGATGATGCATTACCGAGTGGGCCCAGAGATACCTCTCCGTCATACGGAGTGACAAATCCCAGTCTCGATTTGTGCCAACCCAACAGACACTTTCGGAGATACCCGTAGTGCACCTTTATAGTCACCCAGTTACGTTGTGACGTTTGGCACACCCAAAGCACTCCTACGGTATCCGGGAGTTGCACAACCTCATGGTCTAAGGAAATGATACTTGACATTTGTAAAAGCTCTAGCGAAACGAACTACACGATCTTGTGCTATGCCTAGGATTGGGTCTTGTCCATCACATCATTCTCCTAATGATGTGATCCCGTTATCAATGACATCCAATGTCCATAGTCAGGAAACCATGACTATCTGTTGATCAACGAGCTATTCAACTAGAGGCTCACTAGGGACGTGTTGTGGTCTATATATTCACACATGTATTACGATTTCCGGATAACACAATTATAGCATGAACAATAGACAATTATCATGGACAAGGAAATATAATAATAACCATTTTAGTATTACCTCTAGGGCATATTTCCAACAGCCCAGTCAACTGTCGGCAGACACATACACACCAAACCTTAGAACATGCACCACCCTCCATAGGCACTTCAGCACAATGGCCGCTACCATAGGAATCAACGCCTAATTTACATGCATCATTGGCAGACCGGCAATTCTGAACCCGTGCAGCAGTGGCAGCCCCAAAAAAATGAAAATACAATACGGTTGATTCGTACATAGAAGAGATGCTTTTTAACCACGATGTCGATCACCTCGCATTGTTATATCTTGTGCAAAAATTTGAGGCTGTCAAGAAGTGAGAGCGCCGAGGATCAACGACTCCACCGGAAAGGTCACCGCTCGGATGATCGGCGGCAAGCTTACCCTTGATAAGGGTGCCTTCTCATCTTCAAGCTGGTGAGTCCACGAACATGAAGGTGACCATCGTGACGGTTAAGAGCATTGATTGGTGGCCCACTGAGTGTCGCACCACAAAGTATTTGACATGGATGCTGAGGGTGCTTGCACTACTGCTAGATGCCGCTAACGCGACACTACGATCAGAGACCCTTTGAGAACCTGTGTGTGATGTAATAATTGCAAACGGTGGTATCAGAGAACAGTCAAAAATGCCTAAAACATTTGCGATGACGGAGGCATCAAACATGGTTTAGATTTTAGTTGCGTGTGCGATGCAGGGCATACGGTTCATTTTAATTAACTGTCTGCGATGAGGAAGAACAAAAGAAACGGGCAGCCAGATGAAGACGTGTGCGATACACAACATATGGTTCACTCGGATGAACTGTTTGTGATGAGAAGGAACAATAGAAACGGACAGCTAGATAAAGGTGTGTGCGATTGAGGGCATACACTTCAGAAGGATTAACTGTTTGCGATTAGCCACCAGAACAGAAACGGTTAGACAGATTAAAGGTGTGTACGATTGATGGCATACACTTCACACGGATGAACTGTTTGCAATTAGCCACAACAAACAGAAACAGTTAGACAGATCAACGTGTGTGCGCTAGACAGGCACACATTCTAATTAAAAGAAGCATGTGCAATGGTAATAACGAGCGTGCATGGTTCTTTGAACACGAGTGTGCTGACATTGCTAATTGCAGTGCACTAAATGCCACGTACGCGGCAGAGAAAGCATGCCCACGTTACGCCGTCTGGGAATACTACCGCACTTAGAAATTATAGAATCGTCAATAAATTTTGAGCCTGCGTCCCGTCACCTTCCAAATTGAAAACATGTTCACACCGATCCAAACCTAAACGGTTTCCCACTTAGGAGCGTATTAGTACTCGGTTATAAATATTGTACTATGCCAAGATGACTGCACATTCGTTCCTCACCTGCTCATCCACAAAAGCAAAGAAGTCATTTAGCATCATTCTCTTGCGTCTACCATGGCCAGAGTGAGTTCGTCGATAGATTACCACCACGGAGAGGCGAGCATGGAAGCGGAAGCACGAGAGATGTCCCGCTTAGCTATGAAAGCAGCCGACATGTCTCGCCGCGTCGCAGAAGCAGCACGTAGGTCTCGCCATGCCGCCAAAGCAGCACGGAGGTCCCGCCGCGCCGTCGATGCAACAGTGGTCTGGTCACGCCGCGGAAGCAGCAGAGATGTCCTGCCGCTCCGCAAATGCAGCAAAGATGTCCTCCCACGCCGCGGTGTCCTAGGAAAATATCTCGCGGGTAGGCGAGGACTCTTACAGGTGCATGCATGCGATCATCCATAGCCAGATGGATCAGATCTCCGGCTAGATGAAGCTGCAGGACGAGTTGAATGTCTTGTTTGAACAACTCCGGGCCAACAGCAACCTGCTGAGGGCGAAGATCGCTGGAAGGGCGGAGCAGGCGGAGGATACCGCTGCCTTGTTGAAGAGGACATGCGTCATCGTCAAGAAACTTATGGACGAGACTGCCATGCTCCGCAACGAGCGCGAAAGGCTGATGGAGGAATCCACTGTTGCTTCAGAGCATCGTATTAAGGACATGAAACTAATGATAGAGATCATCGCTGCTCGCGGCGAGAACTAGTCTCCACGACCTGCAGCGCATCAAGAAAGTAGAGATCAGTGAGCCAGATCGTTGTATGCGTCTTCCTTCTTCTTCTACCCTTGTGTATTTCGTGCATAGCCGCATGTGGCTTTTTTAGTTATCTTCCTAGATATGCAAGACAATTATTATCCACTGTCATCATCGTTATATTCATCATGCTTGCTATAAGTCCGGTCGATGCTATATAGGTCCGTCGGATCTTACATCAAGATCCTTGCAAAACTATTTTCAGATTTTCACTTTTCTCTCTTAAATCTCAATCCAGTGAGACATAGCCACGTCGTAAAACAGGGGCTCGGGCGTGATACGTCTCCAACGTATCTATAATTTTTTATTGTTCCATGCTATTATATTATCTGTTCTGGATGTTTAATGGGCTTTACTATGCACTTTTATATTATTTTTGGGACTAACTATTAACCGAAGGCCCAGTGCAAATTGCTATTTTTTGCCTATTTCAGTGTTTCGCAGAAAAGGAATATCAAACGGAATCCAAATGGAATGAAACCTTCGGGAGAGTGGTTTTTGGAACAAATGTGATCCAGGAGACTTGGAGTGGACGTCAAGAAAGAAGCAAGGAGGCCACGAGGCAGGGAGGCCCGCCTGCCCCCTGGGCGCGCCCTCACCCTCGTGGGCCCCTCGCAGCTCCACTGACCTACTTATTCCTCCTATATATACCCATATACCCCAAAACATCTAGGAGCACAATAGACCGGGAGTTCCGCTGCCGCAAGCCTCTGTAGCCACCAAAAACCAATCGGGACCATGTTCCGGCACCCTACCGGAGGGGGGATCCCTCACCGATGGTCATCTTCATCATCCTGGCGCTCTCCATGATGAGGAGGGAGTAGTTCACCCTCGGGGCAGAGGGCATGTACCAGTAGCTATGTGTTTGATCTCTCTCTCTCTCTCTCTCTCTCTCTCTCTCGTGTTCTTGATTTTGGAACGATCTTGATGTATCGCGAGCTTTGCTATTATAGTTGGATCTTATGATGTTTCTTCCCCTCCACTCTCTTGTAATGGATTGAGTTTTTCCTTTGAAGTTATCTTATCGGATTGAGTCTTTAAAGATATGAGAACACTTGATGTATGTCTTGCATGTGCTTATCTGTGGTGACAATGGGATATTCACGTGATCTACTTGATGTACGTTTTGGTGATCAACTTGCGGGTTCAGTGACCTTGTGAACTTATGCATAGGGGATGGCAAACGTTTTCGTCTTGACTCTCCGGTAGAAACTTTGGGGCACTCTTTGAAGTACTTTGTGTTGGTTGAATAGATGAATCTGAGATTGTGTGATGCATATCGTATAATCATGCCCACGGATACTTGAGGTGACATTGGAGTATCTAGGTGACATTAGGGTTTTGGTTGATTTATGTCTTAAGGTGTTATTCTAGTACTAACTCTATGATAGATCGAACGTAAAGAATAGCTTCGCGTTATTTTACTACGGACTCTTGAATAGATCGATCAGAAAGGATATCTTTGAGGTGGTTTCATACCCTACAATAATCTCTTCGTTTGTTCTCCGCTATTAGTGAATTTAGAGTGACTCTTTGTTGCATGTTGAGGGATAGTTATATGATCCAATTATGTTATTATTGTTGAGAGAACTTGCACTAGTGAAAGTATGAACCCTAGGCCTTGTTTCCTAGCATTGCAATAATGTTTACGCTCACTTTTACCACTTTCTACCTTGCTGTTTTTATATTTTCAGATTACAAAAACCTATATCTACCATCCATATTGCACTTGTACCACCATCTCTTCGCCGAACTAGTGCACCTATACAATTTGCCATTGTATTGGGTGTGTTGGGGACACAAGAGACTCTTTTTTATTTGGTTGCAGGGTTTCTTGAGAGAGACCATCTTCATCCTACGCCTACCAGGTATTGATAAACCTTAGGTCATCCACTTGAGGGAAATTTGCTACTGTCCTACAAACCTCTGCACTCGGAGGCCCAACAACATCTACATGAAGAAGGTTGCGTAGTAGACATCAAGCTCTTTACTGGCACCGTTGCCGGGGAGGTGAGTGCTTTAAGGTATATCTTTAGATCTTGCAATCGAATCTTTTAGTTTCTTGTTTTATCATTAGTTTAGTCTATAAAAGAAAACTACAAAAAAATGGAATTGAGGTTGCCTCATATACTTCATCTTTTTTAATGTCCTCCGTGAAAATAAGGATTCCAATAATTGTGCTCAATTGCTAGAGGAAGAATGCATTAAAATGTTTGGCACTGAATCTTTGAATGATGAGCATGATTTCAATGTTGTTAGTATGAATTCTTTGAATATCCATGATGCTAATGATATGCAAAGTCACAAGCTTCGGGATGCTATCTTTGATGAAGATGATATTTTTTGTCCCCCAAGTTTTTATGAGCAAATTTACTTTGATGATAGCATGCCTCATATTTATGATGATTATATTGATGAAAGTGGGTTTGGTAGAGTGTAAACTTTAGGAAGTAATGATCCCACTATTTTGGAGGGTGTTGAATCTTATTGTGATAATTATGAAAGTGGATTTGGAGAGGTCATGACTTTATTTAGTGATGAATCCACTATTTCGGAAGAGGTTTAAATTGATTATGAGAACAAAGTTGCTAACTATGATGAATATTGTGATGACATATATGCTATAAAGAATGATGATAACCATGAAACTTGTCATCACAATTTTAGTTTTCAATTGGATTATGCCTCACATGATAGTTATTTTGTTGAGTTTGCTCCCACTACTATTCATGAGGAGAAATTTGCTTATGGGGAGAGTAATAAAATTTCTATGCTTGTAGATAATGAAAAGAGTGATTTAAGTGATAGTTATATTGTTGAATATTCATTCATGATGCTACTGAAAATTATTATGAGGGAGGAATATATGCTTGTAGGAGTTGCAATGATATCAAGTTTCCTCTCTATATGCTTAAAGTTTTAAAGTTATGCTTGTTTTGCCTTCATATGATAGTTGATTATTGTTCCCATAAGTTGTTTGCTCACAAAATCCCTATGCATAGGAAGTGGGTTAGACTTAAATGTGTTAGTCATATTCTTCATGATGCTCTCTTTATGTTTCAACTCTTATCTTTTATGTGAGCATCATTGAAATCATCATGCCTAGCTAGGGGCGTTAAACGATAGCGCTTGTTGGGAGGCAACCCAATTTTATTTTTGTCCTTGCTTTTTGCTACTGTTTAGTAATAAATAATTCATCTAGCCTCTGTTTAGATGTGGTTTTATGTTTTAATTAGTGTTTGTGCCAAGTATAACCTTTGGGAAGACTTGGGTGAAGTCTTTACGATCTTGCTGTAAAAAAACAGAAACTTTAGCGCTCACGAGATTAGCTGCCATTTTTTTACTGGAGAGTGCTTTTAGGTTTATTCTTTTTGAATATGATTAGACAAATTCCTCAGGTCCACCAATTTATTTCAGAATTTTTGGAGTTACAAAAGTATTCGAGTGATACTGATTACTACAGACTGTTCTGTTTTTGACAGATTCTGTTTTCTATGTGTTGTTTACTTATTTTGATGAATCTATGAGTAGTATCGGAGGATATGAACCATGGAAAAGTTGGAATACAGTAGATATTACACCAATATGAATTTCGAATGAGTTCACAACATTACCTAAGTGGTGGTTTATTTTCTTATACTAACGGAGCTTAAAAGTTTTCTGTTGAGTTTTGTGTTGTGAAGTTTTCATGTTTTGGGTAAAGATTCGATGGACTATGGAATAAGGAGTGGCAAGATCCTAAGATTGGGGATGCCCAAGGCACCCCAAGGTAATATTCAAGGACAACCAAGAGCCTAAGCTTGGGGATGCCCCGGATGGCATCCCCTCTTTTGTCTTCGTTCATCGGTAATTTTACTTCGAGATATATTTTTATTCACCACATGATATGTATTTTGCTTGGAGCATCATTTTATTTTGTTAGTAATTGCTTGCTGTTATTTAGAATAATGTTTTGCATCTATATTTTCAATAAAATTGTCAAGGATAGCCTTTACCATGCTTATTTTGCAAGAATACATGCTGCTGTTTCAAAACAGAAAGTTTACCGATGTTACAAAAATTCCCTAGAAAAGTTAGGAAATGATAAAATGTTGATTTTTTTTTCATATTGAGATCTGATAAATCTTCAGTGTGGTATACTTTCATAATTTTTTGTAGTTAGGGAAGTATGATGAATCTTGCATTCTTGACAGATTGTACTGTTTTGGCAGATTGCTGTTATGTTTGCATTGTTTGCATATGTTTGCTTGTTTAAGGATTGTATTTGAGGATAAGAGTATTAAATATGCAGAGACATTTAGTATGCAATGTTGAATAATAATTTTTTGTGATTTTTCTACAGTAGAAAATGATAAGGTTTTTGCATTGGTTTATACTAACTTATTTCATGAGTTCTTGTTGAGTTTGGTGTGGATGAAGCTTTAGAGATTTAGGAAACGGAGATATAAAAGGAATTAAGGAGACACAAAAGCTCAATCTTGGGGATGCCCAAGGCACGTCAAGATAATATTTCAAGAAGTCTCAAGCATCCAACCTTGGGATGCCCCGGTAGGCATCCCACCTTTCTTCTTCAACAATTATCGGTTAGTATCGGTTGAACCTAAGTTTTTGGTTCTTCACATGATGTGTGCTATCCTTGAAATGTCATTTTGTTTTGTTTTGCTTGCTGATTGAATAAAATACCAAGATCTGAAATTCTTAAATGTTAGAGAGTCTTCACGTAATTGCACAATTATTCGACTACTCATTGATCTTCACTTATATCTTTTGGAGTAGTTTGTCATTTGCTCTAGTGCTTCACTTATATCTTTTTAGAGCATGGTGGTGGTTTTATTTTGAAGAAATAGATGAACTCTCATGCTTCACTTATATCTTTTTAGAGCATGGCGGTGGTTTTATTTTGAAGAAATAGATGAACTCTAATGCTTCACTTATATTATTTTGAGAGTCTACTAGAACAACATGGTAATTTGCTTAGGTTATGAATTTAGTCCTAATATGATAGGCATCCAAGATCGGTATAATAAAAACTATCATATAAAGTGCATTGAATACTATGAGAAGTTTGATTCTTTATGATTGTTTTGAGATATCAAGATGGTAATATTAGAGTCATGCTAGTTGAGTAGTTGTGAATTTGAGATATACATGTGTTGAGGTTTGTGATTCCCGTAGCATGCACGTATGGTGAACCGTTATGTGATGAAGTTGGAGCATGATTTATTTATTGATTGTCTTCCTTATGTGTGGAGGTCAGGATCACGCGATAGTTAACTCCTACCAACCCATCCCCTAGGGGCATGCGTGTAGTACTTTGTTTTGATAACTAATAGTTTTTTGCAATAAGTATGTGAGTTCTTTATGACTAATGTTGACTTCATGGATTGTAAGCACTCTCACCCTTCCACCATTGCTAGCCTCTCCTGCGCCGCGCAACTTTCGCCGGTACCATACACCCACCATATACCTTCCTCAAAACAGCCACCATACCTACCTATTATGGCATTTCCATAGCAATTTCGAGATATATTACCATGCAACTTTCCACCGTTCCGTTTAATATGACACACTCCATCATCGTCATATTGCTTTGCATGATCATGTAGTTGACATCATATTTGTGGCATAGCCACCTTTATAATTCTTTCATACATGTCACTCTTGATTCATTGCACATCCTGGTACACCGCCGGAGGCATTCATATAGAGTCATATTTTTTCTAAGTATCAAGTTGTAATCTTGAGTTGTAAGTAAATAAAAGTGTGATGATCTTCATTATTAGAGCATTGTCCCATGTGAGGAAAGGATGATGGAAGCAATGATTCCCTCACAAGTTGTGATGAGTCTCCGAACTTTATGAAAAATAAAAGGGGCCAAAGAAGCCCAAATAAAAAAAAGAGGCCAAAGAAGCCCAGCAAAAAAATGAGAGAAAAATAGAGAAGGGACAATGTTACTATCCTTTTACCACACTTGTGTTTCGAAGTAGCACCATGATCTTCATGATAGAGAGTCTCCTATGATTTCACCTTCATATGCTAGTGTGAATTTTTCATTATAGAACTTGGCTTGTATATTCCAATGATGGGCTTCCTCAAATTGCTCTAGGTCTTCGTGAGCAAGCAAGTTGGATGCACACCCACTTAGTTTCCTTTTGAGCTTTCATACACTTATAGCTCTAGTGCATCCGTTGCATGGCAATCCCTACTCACTCACATTAATATCTATTGATGGGCATCTCCATAGCCCGTTGATATGCCTAGTTGGTGTGAGACTATCTTCCTCCTTTTTGTATTATCCACAACCACCATATTCTATTCCACCTATAGTGCTATGTCCATGGCTCACGCTCATGTATTGTCTGAAAGTTGAAAAAGTTTTAGAATACTAAAGTATGAAACAATTGCTTGGCTAAAACCGGGGTTGTGCATGATTTAAATATTTTGTTTTATGAAAATAGAGCATAGCCAGGCTATATGATTTTGTAGGGATAACTTTCTTTGGCCATGTTATTTTGAGAAGACATAATTACTTTGTTAGTATGCTTGAAGTATTATTATTTTTATGTCAATATTAAACTTTTGTCTTGAATCTTTCAGATCTGAACATTCATGCCACAATAAAGAAAATTACATTGATAATTATGTTAGGTAGAATTCCACATCAAAAGTTCTGTTTTTATCATTTACCTACTCGAGGACGAGTAGGAATTAAGCTTGGGGATGGTTCATACATCTCCAAGATATCTATAATTTTTGATTGTTCCATGCTATTATATTATCGGTTTTGGATGTTTAATGGGCTTTACTATGCACTTTTATATTATTTTTTGGACTAACCTATTAACCAAAGGCCAAGTGCAAATTTTTGTTTTTTTGCCTATTTCAGTGTTTCGCAGAAAAGGAATATCAAACAGAATCCAAATGGAATGAAAACTTCGGGAGAGTGATTTTTGGAACAAACGTGATCCAGGAGACTTGGAGTGGACGTCAAGAAAGAAGCGAGGTGGCCACGAGGCAGGGAGGTGCGCTTGCCCCCCTGGGCGCGCTCCCTACCCTCATTTTTTTGATAGAAAGACTGTAAGAGAACCCCCTACAGTATAATTGTTGCAACAAACCCAAATTGCAAGTACCGTGCCTTGAACCTGGGTGGGTGGAAAGACATCAGCCCCTTCCCAGCACTAGGCTATGCCTTAGTCTGCTCCCCCCATCCTCGTGGGCCCCTCACAGCTCCACTGACCTACTTCTTCCTCCTATATATACCCATATACCCTGAAAACATCCAGGAGCACAATAGATCGGGAGTTCCGCCGCCGCAAGCCTCTGTAGCCACCAAAAACCGATCGGGACCCTGTTCCGGCACCCTGCCGGAGGGGGGATCCCTCACTGGTGGTCATCTTCATCATCCTGGCACTCTCCATGACGAGGAGGGAGTAGTTCACCCTCGGGGCTGAGGGTATATACCAGTAGCTATGTGTTTGATCTCTCTACCTCGTGTTCTCGATTTGACACGATCTTGATGTATCGCGAGCTTTGCTATTATAGTTGGATCTTATCATGTTTCTCCCCCTCTACTCTCTTGTAATGGATTGAGTTTTCCCTTTGAAGTTATCTTATCAGATTGAGTCTTTAAGGATTTGAGAACACTTGATGTATGTCTTGCATGTGCTTATCTGTGGTGACAAGGGGATATTCATGTGATCTACTTGATGTACATTTTGGTGATCAACTTGCGGGTTCAGTGACCTTGTGAACTTATGCATAGGGGTTGGCACACGTTTTAGCCTTGACTCTCCGGTAGAAACTTTGGGGCACTCTTTGAAGTACTTTGTGTTGGTTGAATAGATGAATCTGAGATTGTGTGATGCATATCGTATTATCGTGCCCACGGATACTTGAGGTGACATTGGAGTATCTAGGTGACATTAGGGTTTTGGTTGATTTGTGTCTTAAGGTGTTATTCTAGTATGAACTCTATGATAGATCGAACGTAAAGAATAGCTTCACGTTATTTTACTACGGACTCTTGAATAGATCTATCAGAAAGGATAACTTTGAGGTGGTTTCATACCCTACAATAATCTCTTCGTTTGTTCTACGTTATTAGTGAATTTAGAGTGACTCTTTGTTTCATGTTGAGGGATAGTTATATGATCCAATTATGTTATTATTGCTGAGAGAACTTGCACTAGTGAAAGTATGAACCCTAGGCCTTGTTTCCTAACATTGCAATACCGTTTACGCTCACTTTTACCACTTGCTACCTTTCTGTTTTTATATTTTCAGATTACAAAAACCTATATCTACCATCCATATTGCACTTGTATCACCATCTCTTTGCTGAATTAGTGCACCTATACAATTTGCCATTGTATTGAGTGTGTTGGGGACACAATAGACTCTTTGTTATTTGGTTGTAGGGTTGCTTGAGAGAGACCATGTTCATCCTACGCCTCCCACGGATTGATAAACCTTAGGTCATCCACTTGAGGGAAATTTGCTACTGTCCTACAAACCTCTGCACTTGGAGGCCCAACAACATATACAAGAAGAAGGTTGTGCAGTAGACATCAGGGCGTCATTATTGGAGACGTTGGGAGGGAGGTGCGTGAAGGATAGAGTTCAAAGGGCTCTCATCGCGATGAGCACGCGCAGGGGTTTGATCGCACGCCTCCCGTACTCAAATAGCTAACCCGCATGGCACCTCCTAGCCAATAAACAAGGGATGCATGGCGGCACGTAATTGGTAAGTAGTACGTGCATGGTTTCAATAATAGTTGTGTTTCCGATTTGTAATGTGACAATAGTTGTTCCGAAATGACTTTATTGATTTTTAATGTGTGTGCCTTCGCAAATCGGACAGAAAATTAACCACTTCACGTTGGTGCCAATGTCATGACACCATGCCAAGTTTCATGATTTTCAGGCGTGTTTTGGATTTACAGGAATTAAAAAACGAAGTTTCACAATCTTTTCGGCCGCGCCACAACGCCCAGATGTTTCAATTTTATTCTCATTTCTTGCATGGGACCTAGAAATTCACCCAAGGACACACATGTGTTTTTTCAACCAACTTTGGTGCACTGGAGCATGTGCTTATAGTTCAAATTTGAATTATGCACCTTAAATGCCCAGAAATTCAATTTATGTAGAAAAATGGCCAAACGAACCCGGAATAATTCCAAAATTTAGCAGGATACTTCTATTTGGTCTAATCTACCTATGTAAACAAATTAAGGCGGGAGAAGGCAGTACGTGTATGTATGTCGTTTCACACACGGAGGTGACCCGTTCCCTCTCAGAACCACGAGCCTTCTTCAGAGAAGCTCCGGTTTGCAAGCAGCTTATACCAAAGCTTGTTCCAATTCGGCCAAAAAAATTACCGCAACATGTTGGTGTCATTTCATGACACCATGCCAAGTTTCATGATTTTCAGGCGTGTTTTGGATTTACATGAATTAAAAAACCAAGTTTCTCATTCTTTCCATCAAGCCACGACACCTAGATGTTTGAATTTCATTCCCATTTCTTGCATGGGACCTAGAAATTCATCCAAAGACACACATGTGATTTTTCAACCAACTTTGGTGCACTGGAGCATGTGCTTGTAGTTCAAATTTGAATTATGCACATTAAATGCCCAGAAATTCAAATAATGTATAAAAAAGGCCAAACAAACCCGTAATTAATGTATACAAAAATAAAATACATGCTTGGAAAACAAGACGCCTGGCGTGGTGCCATGGTTTGGCCTCACCGTGCCCTAGTAAAAATTGGAGAATGTTTTCCTTATGTCATCATGCACGCCTTTCATAAATCAAACCATCGCCAAGGAAGTTCCATGGCTTCGAGGGGGAAATCACCAAGATTGAAGGGGAATCCAAATTTCCTTTGTCCTTTGTCACTGAGCTTTTTCTACGATAAACATACACCCTGCAAATCACCACGTTCAAATTTGACACTTCCCGTGTTCATTTACCATATTTAGGGGATTATTTGTATTCTCTAGGCATTAATGCACATAATTCAAATTCAAACAATCGGTGCATGAAACGGTGCACAAGAACGGTCTAGAAAACTATCCTCGTGCCATTTAGTGAATTCTCATGCCTTTTACAAGGAATGGACAGATATTTCGAGGAAATGTGTGGCAATAGTCAACCATAAATGCGTTGTTTATTGGGTAACAACTATACAAAATATGAAATAAATGCATGAAAAACATGACGCCTCGCGTGGGGTGCCATGGTATGGCCTCACCATGCCCTGGTAAAAATTTGACAATGTTATCCTTATGTCGTCATGCACGCCTTTCATAAATCGAACCATCACCGAGGATGTTCCATGGTTTCGAGGGGGAAATCACCAAGATTGAAGGGTATCCAAATTTCCTTTGTCCTTTGCCCATGAGTTTTTTTCTACGATGAACATACACCCTGCAAATCACTACGTTCAAATTTGACACTTTTCCGTGTTCATTTACGATATTTAGCAGATTATTTGCATTCTCTAGGCATTAATTCACATAATTCAAATTCGAACAATCGGTGCATGAAAAGGTCCACAAGAACGGTCTAGAAAACCATCCTCATGCCATTTAGTAAATTCTCGTGCCTTTTACAAGGAATGGGCAGGTATTTCGAGGAAATGTGTGGCAATATATAGTCAACCATAAACGCGTTGTTTACTGGGTGTACATAAAATGAAATAAATGCTTGAAAAACATGACACCTGGCGTGGTGCCATGGTATGGCCTCACCATGCCCTGGTAAAAATTTGAAAATGTTATCCTTTTGTCATCATGCACGCCTTTCATAAGTCGAACCATCACCAAGGAAGTTTCATGGTTTCGAGAGGAAAATCACCAAGATTGAAGGGGGATCCAAATTTCCTTTGTCCTTTGTCTATGAGTTTTTTTTCTAAGATGTACATACACCCTCCAAATTACCACGTTCAAATTTGTCACTTTTCCGGGTTCATTTACCATATTTAGGGGATTATGTGCATTTTCTAGGCATTAATGCACATAATTCAAGTTCAAACAATCGGTGCATGAAAGGGTGCACAAGAATGGTTTGGAAAATGATGCTCGTGCCATTTAGTAAATTCTCATGCCTTTTACAAGGAATGGACAGATATTTCGATGAAATGTGTGGCAATAGTCAACCACACACTGTTTCCGGAAGCAACCGAGATGAACCGTGTGCGATAATGAACGAGCAAAATTGTAAGGGAAGCCAAATTTCCTTTGTCGTTTGTTGTTGAGCTCTTAAAAACTACCTCACTGTACCCCTGCCCAACCCCTGTGTCCCAGAGCTCTCTCCAAGCGTCATTCATGGCACCGCGGCGCACAGTAACCAGTAAGGAAGCGATGGCATCCCGCCGCACTGCGTTCCTCGCCGCTCGCGACTGCACACAT
Source organism: Triticum dicoccoides (assembly GCF_002162155.2). NCBI lineage: Eukaryota > Viridiplantae > Streptophyta > Magnoliopsida > Poales > Poaceae > Triticum > Triticum dicoccoides. Next base: position 74,820,701 of record NC_041393.1, read on the forward strand.
GGTAAGGAAGCGACGACATCTCGCCGCACCGAGTTCATCGCCGCCGGCGGCCACACGGTTATGTGGGAGGACTTTGAGGCTGCCATGACCGAATGGGCGGTGGATCTAGAGGTGGCCAAAGCCGCAAAGGATGATAGGAAAAGGCAGAAAGCAGTCAAGAAAAGAGAGTCCCGCTGCCGCAAGAAAGAAGAGCCTGCACGTCGTGATGACGAGAGCTTGGGGGATATCGAAGCACGGTTGGCTGCCGCCTACAAGGCCGGGAAGGAGAAGGCCGGCATCTGGCCAGCATGCCCCGATGGCAGCATGTGAGAAGTAGTTTAAGTTTGTAGTATTAGAGCAAATTACCAATAGTACTTTAAGTTTGTAGTATTAACATACAATGAGCATCCTTTGAGGGCTTTGAGCATTGATTAGCATGTGTGACCATATGCGCTTTTTTGCGTTAATCATTAGAAGATCACAAAACACATGGCTTCTATGCCGTACCCGTGTGCGTATTTTTGCTTGACCGGAAAAAATCGACTACACGTGTACATTTTTGTTTGGGAGGGGAACTGCCAATTTTCTGTTTTCTCGCACATGAGTATTATACGCGCTTCCTCCGTGTTGTGTGTTTCCCCCGCTCAAGTTTCAAGTTTCGCAGCAAAATTTTCATTAGGCGCGCGATTGCAGAATTTATTCCTCCAACCACATCCCGACCCATCAAATTTCCTTAGAATATCCCCCACCTCCCCGTCCCCCCAACCCCCACGCCTCCCCCTACCGGCAGCTCAAACCACTGTCGCCGCAACCACATCTTCAACCACATCTACGTTCTGCTCGGATCCAGTCAGGTAACCCATCGATCTTTATCACGGCACCGGCCTGATTGCTTAAATGGCGCCTGCGAAACATCCTCATGCCTCCAAATCCCCACCATCCCTACCTCCAGAGCATTGCCGTGCAAGCCCAACCACATATCACGTGGAGGTCGAGGAGCTGATGGCGGTCCACGGCAAGATGGATGCTGTGCGTGTTGACCTGGAGGAACACCTCGCCTCCACCACCGCTGACATGGTGCAGGCTCTGGCCCAGAAGAAGTGCCCTGGTGGCTACCCCCTGGGACTTAGCAGGTATGATCTGACCACCTAAATCTTACCAATACCACATGCAATGGCTCTGTTTTGTACTGCTAATGTATTAAGCATGTTCGTGCCTTGTTTATTTCAGTACTGCACACACTGTGTGATGTTCAAGTATTAACAGTTCAGTTCAATTTCACCAATACCAGCAACAAACTTTGCTACCATGCTACTCTCCGCAATGAAGATATACTATAGATGCTGCCCATTTGCAATTTTTGGTGGATGCTAACCCTGTTGTACTTAGCATGCCTATCCATGTACTTAGCATGCCTATCCATGTACTTAGCATGCCTATAGATGCTGCCCATTTGCAATTGTTGTTTGCCGTCGAGGTTAGCTGCATCCCATGTCTTACAGTATTTTACATCATTTGTGCAATTGCAGTTTAGCTTCTAACATTTACTTGCTTCTTGTAGGTACACATGTCGGGGGCACTGATCCACGCTTCGACCCGGAGGAAGAGCTTGCATCCGCTGCCGCTGACTTTAGGTGGGCTCTAGTCAAGATGAAGTGCCCCAGGAACTACCTTTCAGGACTTACCAAGTGTGAACTCACCAGTTCAATCTTACCAATACCAGTTGCAATTAAAGGCTATGTTTTGTATGGTCGATGTCTTAATCATCTTGTAGTAAACATGCCTAACCCGTTTTAGCTAGTTCCCCTACCTTTCTATAGACAACTGGGTCATTATCTGCTCTAGCAGCACCTGCCTTGTGATGTTTAACTCTACCAATTGATTTTTTATCAGTACTGGTTTCAATGGCCATTAAGCCTGTTGCAATTAACAGTTGTATCCATTTTTAAATAGTTGTATTTCAAACTACAAACTTACAAAACATGAATTAGGATGTTGTTAAGCCTGTTGTAATTAACAGTTGTATCCATTTTTTAATCCATCCCTTTGCTAGCGTGCTACTCTTTCGCAATGAAGATATTGAAGATTGATAGATTGAAAGCCTATATTTGGATATCAGAAGTGTTCCGGGTGAAATCGGGATTTTACCGGAGTACCGGGAGGTTACTGGAACCCCCCGGGAGCTTAATGGACCTATATGGGCCTTAGTGGAAATAGAGGGTAGCAAGGGGGTGCGGGGAGCCCCCCCCAAGGCCCAAAAAGAATTGGTTTAGGTCAAGGGGGCGGCCCCCCTCTTTCCTTCTTCCTCTCTCCCTTTCCTTCCCCTCTCCTAGTCCAACAAGGAAGAAGGGATTCCTACTCCCGGTGGGAGTAGGACTCCCCATGGCGCGCCCCCTCCTAGGCCGGCCGCCCTCTCCCCCCTTGGCTCCTTTATATACGGGGGCAGGGGGGCACCTCTAGAAACAACAATTGATCTATTGATCTCTTAGCCGTGTGCAGTGCCCCCCTCCACCAGTCCTCGATAATATTGTAGCGGTGCTTAGACGAAGCCCTGCGACGGTAGAACATCAAGGTCGTCACCATGCCGTCGTGCTGACGGAACTCTTCCCCGTCATTCTGCTGGATCAGAGTCCGGGGATCGTCATCGAGCTGAACATGTGCTAGAACTCGGAGGTGCCGTAGTTTCGGTGCTTGATCGGTCGGGCTGTGAAGACGTACGACTACATCAACCGCGTTGTTCTAACGCTTCCGCTTTCGGTCTACTAGGGTACGTGGACAACACTCTCCCCTCTCGTTGCTATGCATCACCATGATCTTGCGTGTGCGTAGGAATTTTTTTGAAATTACTACGTTCCCCAATAGTGGCATCCGAGCCAGGTTTTATGCGTAGATGTCATATGCACGAGTAGAAGACAAGTGAGTTGTGGGCGATATAAGTCATACTGCTTACCAGCATGTCATACTTTGGTTCAGCGGTATTGTGAGATGAAGCGGCCCGGACCGACATTACGCGTACGCTTGCGCGAGACTGGTTTCACCGTTACGAGCACTCGTTGCTTAAAGTGACCGGCGGGTGTCTGCCTCTCTCACTTTAGTTGAACCAAGTGTGGCTACAGCCGGTCCTTGCGAAGGTTAAAACAACACTAACTTGACGAACAATCGTTGTGGTTTTGATGCGTAGGTAAGAACTGTTCTTGCTCAGCCCGTAGCAGCCACGTAAAATTTGCAACAACAAAGTAGAGGACATCTAACTTGTTTTTGCAGGGCATGTTGTGATGTGATATGGTCAAGACGTGATGCTATATTTTATTGTATGAGATGATCATGTTTCGTAACCGAGTTATCGGCAACTGGCAGGAGTCATATGGTTGTCGCTTTATTGTATGAAATGCAAACGCCCTGTAATTGCTTCACTTTATCACTAAGCGGTAGCGATAGTCGTAGAAGCAATAGATGGCGTAACGACAACAATGCTATGATGGAGATCAAGGTATCGCGCCGGTGATGATGGTGATCACGACGGTGCTTCGGAGATGGAGATCACAAGCACAAGATGATGATGGCCATAACATATCACTTATATTGATTTCATGTGATGTTTATCCTTTATGCATCTTATCTTGCTTTGTTTGACGGTAGCATTTTAAGATGATTTCTCACTAAATTATCAAGAAGTGTTCTCCCTGAGTATGCACCGTTGCGAAAGTTCTTCATGCTAAGACACCACATGATGATCGGGTGTGATAGGCTCTACGTTCAAATACAACGGGTGCAAAACAGTTGCACACGCGGAATACTCAGGTTAAACTTGACGAGCCTAGCATATACAGATATGGCCTCGGAACACGGAGACCGAAAGGTCGAACGTGAATCATATAGTAGATATGATCAACATAGTGATGTTCACCATTGAAACTACTCCATCCCACATGATGATCGGACATGGTTTAGTTTATTTGGATCACGTGATCACTTAGATGACTAGAGATATGTCTTTCTAAGTGGGAGTTCTTAAGTAATATGATAAATTGAACTTAAATTTATCATGAACTTAGTACCTGATAGTATTTTTCTTGTCTATGTTTGTTGTAGATAGATGGCTCGTGTTGTTGTTCCGTTGAATTTTAATGCGTTCCTTGGGAAAGCTAAGTTGAAAGATGATGGTAGCAATTACACGGACTGGGTCCGTAACTTGAGGATTATCATCATTGCTGCATAGAAGAATTACGTCCTGGAAGCACCGCTGGGTGCCAGGCTTGCTGCAGATGCAACTGACAACGTTAAGAATGTCTGGCAGAGCAAAGCTGATGACTACTCGATAGTTCAGTGTGCCATGCTTTACGGCTTGGAACCGGGTCTTCAACAATGTTTTGGACGTCATGGAGCATATGAGATGTTCCAGGAGTTGAAGTTAATATTTCAAGAAAATGCCCGGATTGAGAGATATGAAGTCTCCAATAAGTTCTATAGCTATAAGATGGAGGAGAATAGTTCTGTCAGTGAACATATACTCAAAATGTCTGGGTATAATAATCACTTGATTCAACTGGGAGTTAATCTTCCTGATGATAGTGTCATTGACAGAATTCTTCAATCACTGCCACCAAGCTACAAGAGCTTCATGATGAACTATAATATGCAAGGGATGGACAAGACTATTCCCGAGCTCTTCGCAATGCTAAAAGTGGCGGAGGTAGAAATCAAGAAGGAGCATCAAGTGTTGATGGTCAATAAGACCACCAGTTTCAAGAAAAAGAGCAAAGGGAAGAAGAAGGGGAACTTCAAGAAGAACAACAAACAAGTTGCTGCTCAAGAGAAGAAACCCAAGTCTGGACCTAAGCCTGAGATTGAGTGCTTCTACTGCAAGCAGACTAGACACTAGAAGCGGAACTGCCCCAAGTATTTGGCGGATAAGAAGGATGGCAAAGTGAACAAAGATATATGTGATATACATGTTATTGATGTGTACCTTACTAATGCTCGCAGTAGCACCTGGGTATTTGATACTGGTTCTGTTGCTAATATTTGCAACTCGAAACAGGGACTACGGATTAAGCGAAGATTGGCTAAGGACTAGGTGACGATGCGCGTGGGAAATGGTTCCAAAGTCGATGTGATCGCGGTCGGCACGCTACCTCTACATCTACCATCGGGATTAGTTTTAGACCTGAATAATTGTTATTTGGTGCCAGCGTTAAGCATGAACATTATATCTGGATCTTGTTTGATGCGATACGGTTATTCATTTAAATCAGAGAATAATGGTTGTTCTATTTATATGAGTAATATCTTTTATGGTCATGCACCCTTGAAGAGTGGTCTATTTTTATTAAATCTCGATAGTAGTGATACACATATTCATAATGTTGAAACCAAAAGATGCAGAGTTGATAATGATAGTGCAACTTATTTGTGGCACTGCCGTGTGGGTCATATTGGTGTAAAGCGCATGAAGAAAGTGTTGGGGAACGTAGTAATTTCAAAAAAATTCCTACGCACACACAAGATCATGGTGATGCATAGTAACGAGAGGGGAGAGTGTTGTCCACGTACTCTCGTAGACCAAAAGCGGAAGCGTTAGAACAACGCAAATGATGTAGTCGTACGTCTTCACGGCCCGACCGATCAAAACACCGAAACTACGACACCTCCCAGTTCTAGCACATGTTCAGCTCGATGACGATCCCCGAACTCCGATCCAGCAGAATGCCGGGGAAGAGTTCCGTCATCACGACGGCGTGGTGACGATCTTGATGGTCTACCATCGCAAGGATTCACCTAAGCACCACTACGATATTATCGAATACTATGGTGGAGGGGGGCACCGCACACGGCTAAGAGATCAAGAGATCAATTGTTGTGTCTAGAGGTGCCCCCCTGCCCTCGTATATAAAGGAGCAACGGGGGAGGGGGCGTCCGACCTAGGAGGGGGCGCGCCATGGGGAGTGCTACTCCCACCGGGAGTAGGACTCCCTTCTTCCTTGTTGGAGTAGGAGAGAAGGAAAGAGGAGGAGAGGGAGAAGGAAAAGGGGGCTGCACCCCTTGTCCAATTCGGACCAGAGGGGGGGCGCAGGCCTCCTTCCTTTTGGCCTCTCTCCTCTATTCCCGTATGGCCCAATAAGGCCCATATACTCCCCGTCGAATTCCCGTAACTCTCCGGTACTCCAAAAAATACCCGAATCACTCGGAACCTTTCCGAAGTCCGAATATAGTCGTCCAATATATTGATTTTACGTCTCGACCATTTCGAGACTCCTCTTCATGTCCCCGATCTTATTCGGTACTCCGAACTCCTTCGATACATCAAAACTCATAAACTCATAAAAAACTGTCATCGAAACCTTAAGTATGCGGACCCCACGGGTTCGAGAACTATGTATACATGGCCGAAACATGTTTCCGGTCAATAACCAATAGCAGAACCTGGATGCTCATATTGGCTCCCACATATTCTACGAAGATCTTTATCGATCAAACCGCATAATAACATACGTTGTTCCCTTTGTCATCGGTATGTTACTTGCCCGAGATTTCGGTGTCCCAATACCTAGTTCAATCTCGTTACCGGCAAGTCACTTTACTCGTTATGTAATGCGTCATCCCGCAACTAACTGATTAGTCACATTGCTTGCAAGGCTTATAGTGATGTGCATTACCGAGAGGGCCCAGAGATACCTCTCCGACAATCGGAGTGACAAATCCTAATCTCGAAATACACCAACTCAACATGTACCTTTGGATACACCTGTAGAGCTCCTTTATAATCACCCAGTTACGTTGTGACGTTTGGTATCATACAAAGTGTTCCTCCGTTAAACGGGAGTTGCATAATCTCATAGTCATAGGAACATGTATAACTCATGAAGAAAGCAATAACAACATACTAAATGATCAAGTGCTAAGCTAACGGAATGGGTCAAGTCAATCACATCATTCTCCTAATGATGTGACCCTGTTAGTCAAATGACAACTCATGTCTATGGTTAGGAAACACAAGCATCTTTGATCAACAAGCTAGTCAAGTAGAGGCATACTAGTGACACTATGTTTGTCTATGTATTCACACATGTATTATGTTTCCGGTTAATACAATTCTAGCATGAATAAAAAATATTTATCATGAAATAAGGAAATAAATAATAACTTTATTGTTGCCTCTAGGGCATATTTCCTTCAGTCTCCCACTTGCACTAGAGTCAATAATCTAGTTCACATTGCCATGTGATTTAACACCAACATTCACATATGTATGTGATTAATACCCATAGTTCACATCGTCATGTGATCAACACCCAAAGGGTTTACTAGAGTCAATAGTCTAGTTCACATCGCTATGTGATTAACACCCAAAGAGTACTAAGGTATGATCATGTTTTGCTTGTGAGAGAATTTTAGTCATCGGGTCTGTCACATTCAGAGCCGTATGTATTTTGCGAATATTCTATGTCTACAATGCTCTGCACAGAGCTACTCTAGTTAATTGCTCCTAGTTTTAATATGTATCCAGATTGAGACTTAGAGTCATCTGGATCGGTGTGAAAGCTTGCACCGATGTAACTCTTTACGACGGGATTTTTTATCACCTCCATAATCGAGAAATATTTCCTTAGTCCTCACTAAGGATATTCTTTACCAATGTCCGGTGATCTACTCCTAGATCACTATTGTACTCCCTTGCCAAATTCATAGCAAGGTATACAATAGTTCTTGTACATAGCATAGCATACTTTATAGAACCTATGACTGAGGCATAGGGAATGACTTTCATTCTCTTTTCTATTTTCTGCCATGGTCGGGATTTGAGTCTTACTCAATTTCACACCTTTGCAACACAGACAAGAACTCTTTCTTTGACTGTTCCATTTTGAACTATTTCAAAATCTTGACAAGGTATGTACTTATTGAAAAACTTATCACGCTTCTTGATCTATCTCAATAGATCTTTATGCTCAATATGTAAGTAGCTTTATTGAGGTCTTTCTTTTAAAGAACTCCTTTCAAATACTCCTTTATGATTTCCAGAAAAATTCTACATCATTTCTGATCAACAATATGTTACTCACATATATATTTATCAGAAAGGCGGTAGTGCTCCCACTCACTTTATTGTAAATACAGGCTTCACCGCAAGTCTGTATAAAACTATATGCTTTGATCAACTTATCAAAGCATATATTCCAACTCTGAGATGCTTGTACCAGTCCATAGATGGATCGCTGGAGCTTGCATATTTTTTCAGCACCTTTAGGATCGACAAAACCTTCTGGTTGCACCATATACAACTCTTCTTTAAGAAATCCATTAAGGAATGTAGTTTTGACATCCATTTGCCAGATTTTATAAAATAAGGCAATTTGCTACATGATTCAGACAGACTTTTAAGCATCGATACGAATGAGAAAAAACTCATCGTATTCAACATCTTGAACTTTGTCAAAAACCTTTTTCAACAAGTCTAGCTTTGTAGATAGTAACACTACTATCAGCGTCCGTCTTCCTCAGGAAGATCCATTTATTTTCTATGGCTTGCCGATCATCGAGCAAGTTAATCAAAGTCCACACTTTGTTCTCATACATGGATCCCATCTCAGATTTCATGGCTTCAAGCCATTTCGTGGAATCTGGGCTCACCATCGCTTCCTCATAGTTCATAGGTTCATCATGGTCTAGTAACATGACTTCTAGAATAGGATTACCATACCACTCTGGTGTGGGCCATACTCTGGAAGACCTACGAGTTTCTGTAATAACTTGATCTGAAGTTTCATGATCAATATCATTAACTTCCTCACTGATTGGTGTAGTTGTCACAGGAACCGGTTCTTGTGATGAACTACTTTCCAATATGGGAGCAGGTATAGTTAACTCATCAAGTTCTACTTTCCTCCCATGCACTTCTTTCGAGAGAAACTCCTTCTCTAGAAAGGATCCATTCTTAGCAACGAATGTTTTGCCTTCGGATCTGTGATATAAGGTGTACCCAACAGTTTCCTTTGGGTATTCTATGAAGACACACTTCTCCGATTTGGGTTCGAGCTCATCAGGTTAAAGACTTTTTCACATAAGCATCGCAACTCCAAACTTTAAGAAACGATAGCTTAGGTTTACTGCTAAACCATAGTTCATACAGTGTCGTCTCAACGGATTTAGATGGTGCCCTATTTAAAGTGAATGTAGCCATCTCTAATGCATAACCCCAAAATGATAGTGGTAAATCGGTAAGATACATCATAGATCGCACCATATCCAATAAAGTGCGGTTACGATGTTCGGACACACCATTACGTTGTGGTGTTCCATATGACGTGAGCTGTGAAACTATTCCACATTGTTTAAAATGAAGGCCAAACTCGTAGCTCAAATATTCATCTCTACAATCAGATCATAGAAACTTTATTTTCTTGTTACAATGATTTTTCCACTTCACTCTGAAATTCTTTGAACCTTTCAACTATTTCTGACTTATGTTTCGTCAAGTAGATATACCCATATCTGCTCAAATCATCTTGTGAAGGTCAGAAAATAACGATACTTGCCACGAGCATCAACACTTATTGGATCGCATACATCGGTATGTATTATTTCCAATAAGTCAGTAGCTCGTTCCATTGTTCCGGAGAACGGAGTTTTAGTCATCTTGCCCAAAAGGCACGGTTCGCAAGCATCAAATGATTCATAACCAAGTGATTCCAAAAATCCATCTTTTATGGAGTTTCTTCATGCGCTTTACATCGATATGACCTGAACGGCAGTGCCACAAATAAGTTGCACTATCATTATTAACTTTGCATCTTTTGGCATCAATATTATGAATATGTGTATCACTAGATCGAGATCCAACAAACTATTTTATTGGGTGGATGACCATTGAAGGTTTTATTCACGTAAACAGAACAACAATTATTCTCTGACTTTAAATGAATAATCGTATTGCAATAAACATGATCAAATCATATTCACGCTCAACGCAAACGCCAAATAACATTTACTTAGGTTTAACACTAATCCCGAAAGTATAGGGAGTGTGTGATGATGATCATATCAATCTTGGAACTACTTCCAACACTCATCGTCACTTCACCCTCAACTAGTCTCTGTTTATTCTGTAACTCCTGTTTCGAGTTACTAATTTTTAGCAACCGAACAAGTATCAAATACTCAGGGGTTACTATAAACACTAGTAAGGTACACATCAATAACCTGTATATCAAATATACCCTCGTTCACTTTTCCATCCTTCTTATCTACCAAATATTCAGGGCATTTCCGCTTCCAGTGACCATTTCCTTTGCAGTAGAAGCACTTTGTTTCAGGCTTTGGTCCAGCTTTGGGCTTCTTCGCGGGAGTGACAACTTGCTTGTCATTCTACTTGAAGTTCCCTTTCTTTCCCTTTGCCCTTTTCTTGAAACTAGTGATCTTGTCAATCATCAACACTTGATGCTCTTTCTTGATTTCTACCTTCGTCGATTTCAACATCACAAAGAGCTTGGGAATCGTTTTTGTCATCCCTTGCATACTATAGTTCATCACGAAGTTCTAGTATCTTGGGGATGGTGACTAGAGAACTCTGTGTATCACTATCTTATCTGGAAGATTAACTCCCACTTGATTCAAGCGATTGAAGTACCCAGACAATCTGAGCACATGCTCACTAGTTGAGCGATTCTCCTCCATCTTTTAGCTATAGAACTTGTTGGAGACTTCATATATCTCAACTTGGGTATTTGCTGGAAATATTAACTTCAACTCCTGGAACATCTCATATGGTCCATGACGTTCAAAACGTCTTTGAAGTCCTGATTCTAAGCCGTTTAAGCATGGTGCACTAAACTATCAAGTAGTCACCATTTTGAGCTAGCCAAACGTTCATAACGTCTTCATATGCTCCTGCAATAGGTTTGTCACCTAGCGGTGCATCAAGGACATAATTCTTCTGTGCAGCAATGAGGATAAACCTCAGATCACGGATCCAATCCGCATCATTGCTACTAACATCTTTCAACACAGTTTTCTCTAGGAACATATCAAAATAAATATATGAAAGCAACAACGTGAGCTATTGATTTACAACATAATTTGCAAAATACTACGAGGAATAAGTTCATGATAAATTTAAGTTCAATTAATCATATTACTTAAGAACTCCCACTTAGACAGACATCTCTCTAGTCATCTAAGTGATCACGTGATCCAAATCAACTAAACCATGTCCGATCATCAATTGAGATGGAGTAGTTTTCAATGGTGAACATCACTATGTTGATCATATCTACTATATGATTCACGTTCGACCTTTCGGTCTCCGTGTTCAGAGGCGATATTTGTATATGCTAGGGTCGTCAAGTTTAACCTGACTATTCCGTGTGTGCAACTGTTTTGCACCCGTTGTAATTGAACGTAGAGCCTATCACACCCGATCATCACGTGGTGTCTCAGCACGAAGAAATTTCACAACGGTGCATACTCAGGGAGAACACTTCTTGATAATTTAGTGAGATATCATCTTAAAATGCTACTGTCAATCAAAGCAAGATAAGATGCATAAAGGATAAACATCACATGCAATCAATATAAGTGATATGATATGGCCATCATCATCTTGTGCTTGTGATCTCCATCTCCTAAGCACCATCGTGATCACCATCGTCACCGGTGCGACACCTTGATCTCCATCGTAGCATCTTTGTCGTTACGCCATCTATTGCTTCTACGACTATCGCTACCGCTTAGTGATAAAGTAAAGCAATTACATGGCATTTGCATTTCATACAATAAAGCGATAACCATACGGCTCCTGTCAGTTGCCGATAACTCGGTTACAAAACATGATCATCTCATACAATAAAATATAGCATCACGTCTTGACCATATCACATCACAACATGCCCTGTAAAAACAAGTTAGACGTCCTCTACTTTGTTGTTGCAAATTTTACGTGGCTGCTACGGGCTGAGGAAGAACCGTTCTTACGTACGCATCAAAACCACAACGATAGTTCGTCAAGTTAGTGCTGTTTTAACTTTCTCAAGGACTGAGCGTAGCCACACTCGGTTCAACTAAAGTTGGAGAAACTGACACCCGCCAGCCACCTATGTGCAAAGCACGTCGGTAGAACCAGTCTCGCGTAAGCGTACGCGTAATGTCGGTCCGGGCCGCTTCATCCAACAATACCACCGAACCAAAGTATGACATGCTGGTAAGCAGTATGACTTGTATCGCCCACAACTCACTTGTGTTCTACTCGTGCATATAGCATCTGCGCATAAAATTGGCTCTGATGCCACTATTGGGGAATGTAGTAATTTCAAAAAAAATTCCTACGCACACACAAGATCATGGTGATGCATAGCAACAAGAGGGGAGAGTGTTGTCCACGTACCCTCGTAGACCGAAAGCAGAAGCGTTAGAACAACGCGGTTGATGTAGTTGTATGTCTCCCTGATCTCATCCGGGACTCTGAACTCCTTCGGTACATCAAAACTCATAAACTCATAATAAAACTGTCATCGAAACCTTAAGCGTGCGGACCCTACGGGTTCGAGAACTATGTAGACATGACCTAGAACTATTTCCGGTCAATAACCAATAGCGGAACCTGGATGCTCATATTGGCTCCCACATATTCTACGAAGATCTTTATCGGTCAAACCGCATAACAACATACGTTGTTCCCTTTGTCATCGGTATGTTTCTTGCCCGAGATTCGATCGTCGGTATCCCAATACCTAGTTCAATCTCGTTACCGGCAAGTCTCTTTACTCGTTATGTAATGCATCATCCCGCAACTAACTGATTAGTCACATTGCTTGCAAGGCATATAGTGATGTGCATTACCGACAGGGCCCAGAGATACCTCTCCGACAATCAGAGTGACAAATCCTAATCTTGAAATACACCAACTCAACATGTACCTTTGGATACACCTGTAGAGCTCCTTTATAATCACCCAGTTACGTTGTGACGTTTGGTAGCACACAAAGTGTTCCTCCGGTAAATGGGAGTTGCATAATCTCATAGTCATAGGAACATGTATAAGTCATGAAGAAAGCAATAGCAACATACTAAATGATCAAGTGCTAAGCTAACGGAATGGGTCAAGTCAATCACATCATTCTCCTAATGATGTGATCCCATTAATCAAATGACAACTCATGTCTATGGTTAGGAAACACAACCATCTTTGATCAACAAGCTAGTAAAGTAGAGGCATACTAGTGACACTATGTTTGTCTATGTATTCACACATGTATTATGTTTCCCGTTAATACAAGTCTAGCATGAATAATAATCATTTATCATGAAATAAGGAAATAAATAATAACTTTATTATTGCCTCTAGGGCATATTTCCTTCAGAAACTCCATACTGATGGACTTCTGGAATCACTTGATTATGAATCACTTGGTACTTGCGAACCGTGCTTCATGGGCAAGATGACCAAAACACCATTCTCCGGAACTATGGAGCGAGCAACTGATTTTTTGGAAATCATACATACTGATGTATGTGGTCCAATGAATATTGAGGCTCTCGGTGGGTATCGTTATTTTCTCACCTTCACAGATGATTTGAGCAGATATGGGTATATCTACTTGATGAAACACAAATCTGGAACATTTGAAAAGTTCGAAGAATTTCAGAGTGAAGTGGAAAATCATCGTAACAAGAAAATAAAATTTCTACGATATGATCGTGGAGGAGAATATTTGAGTTACGAGTTTGGTTTACATTTGAAGCAATGCGGAATAGTTTCGCAACTCACGTCACCCGGAACACCACAACGAAATGGTGTGTCCGAATGTCGTAATCGTACTTTACTAGATATGGTGCGATCTATGATGTCTCTTACTGATTTACCGCTATCGTTTTGGGGTTATGCTTTAGAGACGACCGCATTCACGTTAAATAGGGCACCATCAAAATCCGTTGAGACGACGCCTTATGAACTGTGGTTTGGCAAGAAACCAAAGTTGTCGTTTCTTAAAGTTTGGGGCTGCGATGCTTATATGAAGGAACTTCAACCAGATAAGCTCGAACCCAAATCGGAGAAATGTTTATTCATAGGATACCCAAAAGAAACTATTGGGTACACCTTCTATCACAGATCTGAGGGCAAGATTTTTGTTGCTAAATTCGGATGCTTTCTAGAGAAGGAGTTTCTCTCGAAAGAAGTGAGTGGGAGGAAAATAGAACTTGATGAGGTAACTGTACCTGCTCCCTTATTGGAAACTAGTTCATCACAAGAACCGGTTCCTGTGACAACAACACCAATCAGTGAGGAAGCTAATGATATTGATCATGAAACTTCAGATCAAGTTACTACCGAACCTCGTAGGTCTACCAGAGTAAGATGCGCACCAGAGTGGTACGGTAATCCTATTCTGGAAGTCATGTTACTTGACCATGGCGAACCTACGAACTATGGGGAAGCGATGATGAGCCCAAATTCTGCAAAATGGCTTGAGGCCATGAAATCTGACATGGGATCCATGTATGAGAGCAAAGTATGGACTTTGGTTGACTTGCCTGATGATCGGAAAGCCATCGAGAATAAATGGATCTTCAAGAAGAAGAGTGACGCTGATGGTAATATAACTGTCTACAAAGCTCGACTTGTTGCGAAAGGTTTTCGACAAGTTCAAGGGGTTGACTACAATGAGCCTTTCTCACCCATAGCGATGCTTAAGTCTGTCTGAATCATGTTAGCAATTGCCGCATTTTATGATTATGAAATTTGGCAAATGGATGTCAAAACTGCATTCCTGAATGGTTTCTGGAAGAAGAGTTGTATATGATGCAGCCGGAAGGTTTTGTCGATCCAAAAGGTGCTAACAAAGTGTGCAAGCTCCAGCGATCCATTTATGGACTGGTGCAAGCATCTCGGAGTTGGAATAAACGCTTTGATAGTGTGATCAAAGCATATGGTTTTATACAGACTTTTGGAGAAGCCTGTATTTACAAGAAAGTGAGTGGGAGCTGTGTAGCATTTCTGATATTATATGTAGAAGACATATTATTAATTGGAAATGATATAGAATTTCTGGATAGCATAAAGGGATACTTGAATAAAAGTTTTTCAATGAAAGACCTCGGTGAAGCTGCTTACATATTGGGCATCAAGATCTATAGAGATAGATCAAGACGCTTGATTGGACTTTCACAAAGCACATACCTTGATAAAGTTTTGAAAAAGTTCAAAATGGATCAGGCAAAGAAAGGATTCTTGCCTGTATTACAAGGTGTGAAGTTGAGTCAGACTCAATGCCCGACCACAACAGAAGATAGAGAAAAAAATGAAAGATGTTCCCTATGCTTCAGCCATAGGCTCTATCATGTATGCAATGCTGTGTACCAGACCTGATGTATGCTTAGCAATAAGTTTAGCAGGGAGGTACCAAAGTAATCCAGGAGTGGATCACTGGACAGCGGTCAAGAATATCCTGAAATACCTGAAAAGGACTAAGGATATGTTTCTTGTTTATGGAGGTGACAAAGGGCTAGTCGTAAATGGTTACGTCGATGCAAGCTTTGACACTGATCCAGACGAATCTAAATCACAAACCGGATACGTGTTTATATTGAACGGTGGAGCTGTTAGTTGGTGCAGTTCTAAACAAAGCGTCATGGCGGGATCTACATGCGAAGCGGAGTACATAGCTGCTTCGGAAGCAGCAAATGAAGGAGTCTGGATGAAAGAGTTCATTTCCGATCTAGGTGTCATACCTAGTGCATCGGGACCAATGAAGATCTTTTGTGACAATACTGGTGCAATTGCCTTGGCAAAGGAATCCAGATTTCACAGGAGGACCAAGCACATCAAGAGACGGTTCAATTCCATCCGGGACCAAGTCCAGGTGGGAGACATAGAGATTTGCAAGATACATACGGATCTGAATGTTGCAGACCCGTTGACTAAGCCTCTTCCACGAGAAAAACATGATCAACGCCAAGACTCCATAGGTGTTAGAATCATTACTGTGTAATCTAGATTATTGACTCTAGTGCAAGTGGGAGACTGAAGGAAATATTCCCTAGAGGCAATAATAAAGTTATTATTTATTTCCTCATGTCATGATAAATGTTTATTATTCATGCTATAATTGTATTAACGGGAAACATGATACATGTGTGAATACGTAGACAAACTTAATGTCACTAGTATGCCTCTACTAGAATAGCTCATTAATCAAAGATGGTTATGTTTCCTAACCATAGACATGTGTTGTCATTTGATTAATGGGATCACATCATTAGGAGAATGATGTGATTGACTTGGCCCATTCCGTTAGCTTAGCACTTGATCGTTTAGTATGTTGATATTTTCTTTCTTCATGACTTATACAAGTTCCTATAACTATGAGATTATGCAACTCCCGTTTACCGGAGGAACACTTTGTGTGCTACCAAACGTCACAACGTAACTGGGTGATTATAAAGGAGCTCTACAGGTGTCTCCAAAGGTACATGTTGAGTTGGCGTATTTCGAGATTAGGTTTTGTCACTCCGATTGTCGGAGAGGTATCTCTCGGCCCTCTCGGTAATGCACATCACTATAAGCCTTGCAAGCAATGTAACTAATGAGTTAGTTACGGAATGATGCATTACATAACAAGTAAAGAGACTTGCCGGTAACGAGATTGAACTAGGTATTGGATATCGACGATCGAATCTCGGGCAAGTAACATACCGATGACAAAGGGAACAACGTATGTTGTTATGCGGTTTGACCGATAAAGATCTTCGTAGAATATGAGGAGCCAATATGAGCATCCAGGTTCCGCTATTGGTTATTGACCGGAAATAGTTCTAGGTCATGTCTACATTGTTCTCGAACCCGTAGGGTCTGCACGCTCAAGGTTTCGATGACAGTTATATTATGAGTTTATGAGTTTTGATGTACCGAAGTTTGTTCAGAGTCCCGGATGAGATTACGTACATGACGAGGAGTCTCGGAATGGTCGAGACATGAAGATTGATATATTGGAAGCCTATATTTGGATATCGGAAGTGTTCCGGGTGAAATCGGGATTTTACCGGAGTACCGGGAGGTTACCGGAACCCCCCGTGAGCTTAATGGGCCTATATGGGCCTTAGTGGAAATAGAGGGAAGCAAGGGGGTGTGGGGCGCGCCCCCTAAGGCCCAAACCAAATTGGTTTAGGGCAAGGTGGGGCCGGCCCCTCTCTTTCCTTCCCCTCTCCTAGTCCAACAAGGAAGAAGGGAGTCCTACTCCCGGTGGGAGTTGGACTCCCCATGGTGCGCCCCCTCCTAGGCCGGCCGCCCCTCCCCCCTTGGCTCCTTTATATACGGGGGCAGGGGCACCTCTAGACACAACAATTGATCTCTTGATCTCTTAGCCGTGTGCGGTGCCCCCCTCCACCATAGTCCTCGATAATATTGTAGCGGTGCTTAGGCGAAGCCCTGCGACGGTAGAACATCAAGATCGTCACCACGCTGTCGTGCTGACGGTACTCTTCCCCGACATTCTGCTGGATCGGAGTCCGGGGATTGTCATCGAGCTGAACGTGTGCTAGAACTCGGAGGTGCCGTAGTTTCGGTGCTTGATCAGTTGGGCCATGAAGACGTATGACTACATCAACCGCGTTGTTCTAACGCTTCCATTTTCGGTCTACGAGGGTATGTGGACAACACTCTCCCCTCTCGTTGCTATGCATCACCATGATCTTGCGTGTGCATAGGAATTTTTTTGAAATTACTACGTTCCCCAACAGATATCACTATAGATGTTGCCATTTTATTACCATTTGCTATTTTTGGTGGATGTTAACCCTGTTGTAGTTAACATTGGCTTTCCATGTACTTACACAGGCTACAATGGGGGATGTTGTTGTTTGCCGTTGAGGTTAGCTGCATATCATGTCTTATACACCATCTATTCCTAAATTTAAGTATTTTTAGAGATTCCAATATAGACTACATAAGGAGCAAAATGAGTGAATCTAGATTCTAATCTAAACTATGTCTATAATTCTATATACATCCATATGTAGTTCATATTGAAATCTCTAAAAATACTTGTACTTAGGAATGTAGGTAGTTGTATTTTACATCATTTGTGCAATCTAATTTAGCTTCTAACATTTACTGATTGCTTGTAGGTACGTATATGAGCGGTACTGATCCACGCTTCGATCCCTTTTGCGTATGGGGCAATGAGATATTCATGAACAAGCATCAAGTGAGGAAACTAAGAAAGATTGTTAGGCGAAAGAAACGGGTGATGGGAATTAAGCTCTTTATTTACACTTTGTCCAAGACATCAGTGAACTTTAGAAAGGTAGGAAATTTGTTACCTTTTCCTCCTGCCCACAACAAGTTACTCTATTAGACCTCATGATGTGATATTTTTCTCTTTTCAGTGCTTTCCGAAGCTATTTACTTGTGATTACCTTGCGAACTACATGACCGGAGTGGAGGAAACTAAGGTTAAAGTATATAATTCTTGCTACCATGATAATGCTCTAGAAGTCTTCCTAAAGGCGGTGAAGGATGAGCGGGCGATCGTCACAAGGGGTTCGACAAAAGTTGTTCGTGCCTGTGGCATGCAGGAAGGCACATTATGGGCATTCCACTTCTTCAACAACATTGGCAGTCAAAATGGCTTACACTTGTCTCTTCACCTTTACCTCCTGTAAATATTGCGGTTCATCATAGTTAAGTGTTGTCTAATCCTGTAATTACTAAATATATTGTATTAACAATTTTATTTATGGATTCGCTGTTGAACCATTGTGCTGAGAATTTGAATTGCACATTCATATTTCAAAAATTACAATTCAAATAATAAATTACAGCCAAAAGAATCTACAAGAGCGAATAAAATAATGTGCACACGGTTAGAAAGAAAACAGCGTGCGCGATGAAAAAAGAAAACAGACGGTTCTTTGACGTGAAACGTTTGTGATGCCCTTCGGATGCACGCACGGTTTCGTCTCATATGCGTGTGCAATTCATGGTAATACGGCAAACATTTCAAACCAGTGTGCATGTGTGATAGGAATACCAATCGCACACATTATGAAAATGTACATGTTGGCGTTAGTAGAGGCACCACACACATTTTACATTCTTGAACCATGTGCGATAACGTACCTATCACAAACATATCGGCAGATTAAATGTTGATGTCCACCTTTTTCACACGATTATAGCGGCCTAATCGTTTAGGATGTACATAATAATGGAAACGTACTCCTTGGATTGACTGTGTGTGATATACATATGAACGGAAATGTTTTTCTGGGATTCACCATGTGGAATGTACATACAAACGGAAACAATTGGCTTTCCATGCCTCGGCCGATTGCACACGAGCCAACTTGTGTGCCAGGAGGGCCTATCCCCAATGGTTTCTGGGTCGTGTGGGAAGGACCCCCTTATCGCCCACACTCACTTGGCGAGGGTTCCAAATGTCGTTGCGGAAAGGGGTTTAAAACCGTTTGTATAGCACCGACGCATACCAGTGTTAGGGTGTCATCTCTGTATGTTATCTACTCCCTCCGTGCGGTGAAGAGTGTACATCTAGAAATTTTAGGACAAATTATGGAGTTGAGTAAAAAATGCATTGAAAAGGTGCAAGCCACTATCTCTCTTCTCTTTAATTACCCACCCTCCAATGAGCTAAGTGCATATAGAAATTAAGAAGACCATGTGTAGATTGCTATTGGTCTTGATTACCGTGTGATGAGAGAGAAGTATTTTTTCCTATTTTAAAGTACATTGGGAAGATAGAAGTACACTTTTTTGTGGACAAATTTTGAACGTAGATGTACACTCTTCATCGGACGGAGGGAGTATGTGTTTGTTGGTATCGTTTGAAGACTTTGTGGTATCATTATGTTTGTACTGTAATGAACACACCCGTTAGTACTACTAAGACCAAGTATAGTTATTCTTTATCCCGTGCTAACGTTTTATGTTGTTGTTGTGTATGTGTGTACCGGTAACCCCATCGCTCCTAGGAGATGTTACCATAGAACTTATGTTGTATGTAACCTAACAACAGCACTTGGCATCAGGGTAGAACATGTAGGCAACCAAGCACCGTTGCCTATGTTGTTGCTCTTCGAGAGGATGCACACAAACAAACTATGTGAAAACATGGTTTATAACATATATTCACTTTGCTAGGCTGAGTCGGGCAGCACACACAGACACCGGTGCTTGGTTGTGTACTGGTAAACTAGCCGTGTCAGCGTCATCACGAGGTTAGGTATCTAGAAGAACCATACTGCTAGAGATCATGGCGATAGGCCTTAACCCCCCCCCCCCTTAAAGTGGGTTTTAGTTTGTTGTAGGTTATGCAACCCTACTGCCAGAGCTCCTGGCGGTAAGATGTTATACCCTACAATATTAACTAGTTTTCATCTTCAAATTAGATAGAATCAACAAAAGTAGTTACTACAATATGAAGTAGGGTCCAACTTCAACACATCCATCATATTTAATCATTCTAAAAAACCTAGAATCAACAAAAAAATAAAACTACTAGATGAACTAGGGTTCATCTTGTGACAAAAAATGCATCAAAAACATAGCTTTTCAACTAAAACTACCTGGAGGGATCGAAGGAGCTTACTTCTCTTGTCATGGAGCCCCCTCGATCCACAAGAATGGTGCAGAAATAGAGGAGATTGGAGGGAAGTGGAAGCGATGAGATAGGTGCCTCCTCCTCTGTTCTTCGAGGCGGTAGGGGAGGAAGATGGGGCTGGCTTGGTGTGTTTTCCCCGCCAGCCAGCCCCGGGCCTTATAACTATTCAAAACCTACCGCCAGGATCGCTGGCGGTAGAGTATAATAGCCTACCGCCAAGGGCCTCGGCTGTAGGGTTAATAACAGAGGCGAATGGCATTTTACTTATGCAGACGTGGATAACTGGCTGCTACGTCTTGAGCTTGCGTTGGTTTTCCTTGAAGAGGAAAGGGTGATGCAGCAATAGTAGCGTAAGTATTTCCCTCAGTTTTTGAGAACCAAGGTATCAATCCAGTAGGAGGCTCCTCAAAAGTCCCACGCACCTACACAAACAAACAAAGAACTCGCAACCAACGCAATAAAGGGGTTGTCAATCCCTTCACAGCCACTTGCGAAAGTGAAATCTGATAGAGATATTATGATAAGATAAATATATTTTTGGTGTTTTATAATATAGATAAGGAAAGTAAAGATGCAAAATAAAAGTAGATTGAAAGCTTATATGATAAAAGATAGACCCGGGGGCCATAGGTTTCACTAGTGGCTTCTCTCAAGCTAGCATAAGTATTACGGTGGGTAAACAAATTACTATCGAGCAATTGATAGAAAATCGAATAATTATGAGATTATCTAGGCATGATCATGTATATAGGCATCACGTCCGTGACAACTAGACCGACTCCTGCCTGCATCTACTACTATTACTCCACACATCGACCGCTATCCAGCATGCATCTAGAGTATTAAGTTCATAAGAACAGAGTAACACATTAAGAAAGATGACATGATGTAGAGGGATAAACTCATGCAATATGATATAAACCCCATCTTTTTATCCTCGATGGCAACAATACAATACGTGCCTTGCAACCCCTACTGTCACTGGGTAAGGACATCGCAAGATTGAACCCAAAGCTAAGCACTTCTCCCATGGCAAGAAAGATCAATCTAGTAGGCCAAACCAAACTGATAATTCGAAGAGACTTGCAAAGATAACTCAATCATACATAAAAGAATTCAGAGGAGATTCAAATATTTCTCATAGATAAACTTGATCATAAACCCACAATTCATCGGATCCCGACAAATACACCGCAAAAAGAGTTACATCGAATAGATCTCCACAAGAGAGGGGGAGAACATGCTATTGAGATCCAAAAAGAGAGAAGAAGCCATCTAGCTAACAACTATGGACCCAAAGGTCTGTGGTAAACTAATCACAACTCATCGGAGGGGCTCTGGTGTTGATGTAGAAGCCCTCCATGGTCGATTCCCCTCCGGCGGAGCACCGACGAAGGCTCCAAGATGGGATCTCGCGGATACAGAAGGTTACGGCGGTGGAAATTATTTTTCGTTGGCTCCCTAGATGTTTTCGAGGTACGTGGGTATATATAGGAGGAAGAAGAGGTTGGTGGCCGCCCGAGGGGCCCACGAGACAGGGGGGCACGCCCTGTAGGGGTGGGCGTGCCCTCCACCCTCGTGGCCACCTCGGCTGCTTCTTGACTTATCCTCCAATTCCTCTAGATCACGTTCGTTCCAAAAATCACGCTCCCGAAGGTTTCATTCTGTTTGGACTCCGTTTGATATTCCTTTTCTTCGAAATACTGAAATAGGCAAAAAAACAGCAATACGGGCTGGGCCTCCGGTTAGTAGGTTAGTCCAAAAAATGATATAAATGTGTAAAATAAAGCCCATAAACATCCAAAAGGGGTAATATAATAGCATGGAACAATAAAAAATTATAGATACGTTGGAGACGTATCAGTGGCCTACCGCCAGGGGCCTCGGTGGTAGGCAGATATACCCTACCATCATCGACCCCAAGGAAGAGGGGTCTGATCCAGGAAAAAAATGAACTAGGGTCAAATCCATTACAAAAAGGGTCAAAACAGGAAATTTGGCCGCCAAAGGGTGCTCGGCAGTCGCCACTACACCATGACCTATTGACGAACCCAGGGACACCTCCAACACTACACGGCAACATCCAGAAGCCACTCCATAAGGGGCATCACGATCGATCGACGCCCGCACTTCAACACATGTAGCCAGCTCGTGCATGAATATGTAGGAGATGACCCACCGCACCCCAACCAGAAATTTGGAGTGAGCATCACCATGGTCATGGAGGCCTGAAGAGCATAGGGGAAGGGGCTCTTTTTATCCTCGATGGCAACAATACAATACGTGCCTTGCAACCCCTACTGTCACTGGGTAAGGACATCGCAAGATTGAACCCAAAGCTAAACACTTCTCCCATGGCAAGAAAGATCAATCTAGTAGGCCAAATCAAACTGATAATTCGAAGAGACTTGGAAATATAACTCAATCATACATAAAAGAATTCAGAGGAGATTCAAATATTTCTCATAGATAAACTTGATCATAAACCCACAATTCATCGGATCTCGACAAACAAACCGCAAAAAGAGTTACATCGAATAGATCTCCACAAGAGAGGGGGAGAACATGGTATTGAGATCCAAAAAGAGAGAAGAAGCCATATAGCTAATAACTATGGACCCGAAGGTCTGTGGTAAACTACTCACAACTCATCGGAGGGGCTATGGTGTTGATGTAGAAGCCCTCCATGGTCGATTCCCCCTCCGACGGAGCGCCAGCGAAGGCTCCAAGATGGGATCTCGTGGATAGAGAAGGTTATAGTGCTGGAAATTGTTTTTCGTTGGCTCCCTAGATCTTTTCGGGGTATGTGGGTATATATAGGAGGAAGAAGTAGGTCAGTGGCCGGCCGAGGGGCCCACGAGACAGGTGGGCGCGCCCTCCACCCTCGTGGCCGCCTCGGCTGCTTCTTAACATGCACTCCAAGTCCTCTGGATCACGTTTGTTCCAAAAATCATGCTCCCAAAGGTTTCATTCTGTTTGGACTCCGTTTGATATTCCTTTTCTTTGACATACTAAAATAGGCAAGAAAAAACCAGCAATACGGGTTGGGCCTCCGGTTAGTAGGTTAGTCCCAAAAATGATATAAATGTGTAAAATAAAGCCCATAAACATCCAAAAGGGTTAATATAATAGCATGGAACAATCAAAAATTGTAGATACGTTGGAGACGTATCAAGCATCCCCAAGCTTAATTCCTGCTCGTCCTCGAGTAGGTAAATGATAAAAACAGAATTTTTGGTGTGGAATGCTACCTAGCATAATTCTCAATGTAATTTTCTTTATTTTGGCATGAATGTTCAGATCCAAATGATTCAAAATAAAAGTTCATATTGACATAAGAAATAGCAATACTTCAAGCATACTAATAAAAGCAATCATGTCTTCTCAAAATAACATGGCTAAAGAAAGTTCATCCCTACAAAATCATATAGTTAGGCTATGTTTCATTTTCATCACACAAAATACTCCCATCAAGAACAACCCCGGTTTCAGTCAAGCAATTAGTTCATACTTTTTAATGTGCTTCAGCCTTTTTCAACTCTCACGCAATACATGAGCGTGAGCCATGGATATAGCACTATGGGTGGAATAGAATATGATGATGGAGGTTGTGTGGAGAAGACAAAAAAGGAGAAAGTCTCACATTGACAAGGATAATCAACGGGCTATGGAGATGTCCATGAATTGATGTCAACATGAGGAGTAGGGAATTGCATGCAACGGATGCACTACAGCTATAAATTTATGAAAGCTCAACAAAAGAAACTAAGTGGGTGTGCATCCAACTTGCTTGCTCACAAAGACCTAGGGCATTTGAGGAAGCCCATCGTAGGAATATACAAGCCAAGTTCTATAATGAAAATTCCCACTAGTTTATGAATGTGACAACATAGGAGACTCACTATATGAAAAACAAGGTGCTACTTTGAAGCACAAGATATGAGACTCACTACATGAAGGACAAGGTGCTACTTTGAAGCACAAGTGTGGAAAAAGAGATAGTAACATTGCCCCATCGTAGGAATATACAAGCCAAGTTCTATAATGAAGAATTCCCACTAGTTTATGAAAGTGACAACATATGAGACTCGCTATATGAAAGACATGGTGCTACTTTGAAGCACAATATATGAGACTCGCTATATGAAGGACATGGTGCTACTTTGAAGCACAAGTGTGGAAAAGGAGATAGTAACATTGCCCCCTTTTTATTTTTTTATTTTCTTTTAGTTTCTTTTTTTTATTTTTTTGGGACTTTCTTTTTTTTCTTTTTCTTTTTTCTTTTTTCTTTTTTTGGGGACAATGCTCTAATAATGATGATCATCACACTTTTATTGATTTACAACATATGAATTTCAACTCAAAACTAGAACAAGATATGACTCTATATGAATGCCTCCGGCGGTGTACCGGGATGGTGCAATGAATCAAGAGTGACATGTATGAAAAATTATGCATGGTGGCTTTGCCACAAATACGATGTCAACTACATGATCATGCAATGGCAATGTGACAAAAGTAATGTGTGTCATGATGATAAACGGAACGGTGGAAAGTTGCATGGCAATATATCTCGGAATGGCTATGGAAATGCCATAATAGGTAGGTATGGTGGCTGTTTTGAGGAAGATATAAGGAGGTTTATGTGTGATAGAGTGTATCGTATCATGGGGTTTGGATGCACCGGCAAAGTTTGCACCAACTCTCAAGGTGACAAAGGGCAATGCACGGTACCGAAGAGGCTAGCAATGATGGAAAGGTAAAAGTGCGTATAATCCATGGACTCAACATTAGTCAAAAGAACTCATATACTTATTGCAAAAGTTTTATTAGCCCTTGAAGAAAAGTACTACTACGAATGCTCCTAGGGGGGAGGTTGGTAGGAGTTAACCATCGCGCGGCCCCGACCTCCACTCAAGGGAAGGCAATCAAAACAGCACTCTATGCAATAAATTTGTTACACAACTTTCACCATATGTGCATGCTACGGGACTTGCCAACTTCAACACAAGCGTTCTTTAAATTCATAATCACCCAACTAGCATGACTTTAATATCACTACCTCCATATCTCAAAACAATTATCAAGTCCAATTCACTTCCTATGATAGTTTTTATTATACCAACTGGGATGCCTACCATTCTAGGACCAATTTTGTAACCATATCAAATACCATGCTGTTCTAAAAGACTCTCAAAATAATATAAGTTAAGCATGAGAGACTAGCAATTTCTACAAAATTAAGCCACCGCCGTGCTCTAAAAGATATAAGTGAAGCACTAGAGCAAAAACTATCTAGCTCAAAAGATATAAGTGAAGCACATAGAGTATTCTAACAAATTCAATAAAGTGGGCTTCTCCCAAAAGGTGTGTACAGCAAGGATGACTATGGAAAACTAAAAGCAAATACTAATATCATACATGATGGTCCAAGCAAAACACATATCATTTGGCGAATAAAAATATAGCTTCAAGTAAAGTTACCAATGAACGAAGACGAAAGAGGGGATGCCTTCCGGGGGCATCCCCAAGCTTAGGCTTTTGGCTATTCTTGAATATCTTGGGGTGCCATGGGCATCCCCAGGCTTAGGCTTTTGCCACTCCTTATTCCATAGTCCATCAAATCTTTACCCAAAACTTGAAAACTTCACAACACAAAACTCAACAGGAAATCTCATAAGCTCCGTTAGTGAAAGAAAGAAAAACCACCACATAAGGTATTGTAATGAACTCATTATTTATTTATTTTGGTGTTAAACCTACTGTATTCCAAGTTCTCTATGGTTCATACTACTTAATACTAGCCATAGATGCATCAAAATAAGCAAACAACACACGAAAAACAGAATCTGTCAAAAAAAGAACAGTTTCTGTGAACTTCTGGAACTTTAAAAAGAATCAATGCAAAGTCACGTTTCTGTGATTTAACAAAACTAATTTCATGCGCGCGAAGTTTCTGTTTTTCAGCATAATCAAATTAACTATTACCATAGGTTATCCTATAGGTTCTACTTGGCACAAACACTAACTAAAACATAAAACACATCTAAACAGAAGGTAGATGCAAAATTTATTCCTAAACAGAAGCAAAAACAAAAACACAAATAAAATTGGGTTGCCTCCCAAGTCCCAACTAGCGCTATCGTTTAATGCCCCTAGCTAGGCATAAAAGCGAAGATAGATCTAAGTTGTGCCATCTTTGGCACTCAATTCCTCAATAGAGCACTTATAATCTTTAGGGGTTTCTCCCTTTTTAGCAATGATTAAACCTTTAGGCAAATATTCAAGAAATTCGTTTGTGGCAAAAGGTTCCTTAATGATAGAGAGACAATTGGGATGAACGCTTATAGATTTGAGATCCGTGTCTCCCTTACTAGAAGATTCACCCTTATTTTTAGGAACACAAATAAACTTGGCAATTTTGGTAGGAGGTTTCGGAGTGTTTTTCATGGAAGAAAATGCCAACCCTAAGTTGGTAATAATATTCTCAAGTTTACCGATTCTTGCAGAATCTAAATCTATCTTTTTATTAACTATAGGTTCTTTCTCTTTAAAAATATTCAAAGTAACTCCAACCCTAGATCCATATTGGGTAATGTGATTATGAATCTTTCTATCCAAATTTTCAATCAACTCAACAGTGGCAACTTTGTTTTCAATAATTTCAAGCCGTTGCATCACATGTTCCAAAGTTAAAACAGTTCCATTAACCAAAAGAGGTGGTGGGCCAAACAAATCTAACATAGCATTATAAGCATCAAACGTATGGCTACTCAAGAAATCCCCTCCGGTAACGGTATCAAGAACGCATCTATTCCAAGGAGTGATGCCTACATAAAAATTGCGAAGAAGAACGGAAGTAGAAAGTTTCCTAGCAGATTTATTTTGAGCATTGCAAATTCTATGCCAGGCATCTTTCTAAATTTTCTCCCTCCCTTTGCTTAAAATTGAGAATTTCATGTTCGGGAGTGATAACAAGGATAGGAGGACTAGCCATTAATACAAGGTAAACGATCTAACACACGAGTAAACAGAAAAAGGCAAGCGAAAAAGAGAGGAGAAGATTGGGAAAGGGAGGGCAAATAAAACGGCAAGGGTGAAGTGGGGGAGAGGAAAACGAGAGGCAAATGGCAAATAATGTAAATGCGAGGGAGATGAGTTTGTGATGGGTACTTCGTATGTCTTGACTTAAGCAAAGACCTCCCCCGGCAACGGCGCCAGAAATCCTTCTTGCTACGTCTTGAGCTTGCGTTGGTTTTCCTTGAAGAGGAAAGGGTGATCCAACAATACTAGCGTAAGTATTTCCCTCAGTTTTTGAGAACCAAGGTATCAATCCAGTAGGAGGCTCCTCAAAAGTCCCACGCACCTACACAAACAAACAAAGAACTCGCAACCAACGCAATAAAGGGGTTGTCAATCCCTTCACGGCCACTTGCGAAAGTGAGATCTGATAGAGATAGTATGATAAGATAAATATATTTTTGGTATTTTATAATATAGATAAGGAAAGTAAAGATGCAAAATAAAAGTAGATTGAAAGCTTATATGATAAAAGATAGACCCGGGGGCCATAGGTTTCACTAGTGGCTTCTCTCAAGCTAGCATAAGTATTACGGTGGGTAAACAAATTACTATCGAGCAATTGATAGAAAATCGAATAATTATGAGATTATCTAGGCATGATCATGTATATAGGCATCACGTCCGTGACAAGTAGACCGACTCCTGCCTGCATCTACTACTATTACTCCACACATCGACCGCTATCCAACATGCATCTAGAGTATTAAGTTCATAAGAACAGAGTAACACATTAAGAAAGATGACATGATGTAGAGGGATAAACTCATGCAATATGATATAAACCCCATCTTTTTATCCTCGATGGCAACAATACAATACGTGCCTTGCAACCCCTACTGTCATTGGGTAAGGACATCGCAAGATTGAACCCAAAGCTAAGCACTTCTCCCATGGCAAGAAAGATCAATCTAGTAGGCCAAACCAAACTGATAATTCAAAGAGACTTGCAAAGATAACTCAATCATACATAAAAGAATTCAGAGGAGATTCAAATATTTCTCATAGATAAACTTGATCATAAACCCACAATTCATCGGATCCCGACAAATACACCGCAAAAAGAGTTACATCGAATAGATCTCCACAAGAGAGGGGGAGAACATGCTATTGAGATCCAAAAAGAGAGAAGAAGCCATCTAGCTAACAACTATGGACCCAAAGGTCTGTGGTAAACTAATCACAACTCATCGGAGGGGCTCTGGTGTTGATGTAGAAGCCCTCCATGGTCGATTCCCCTCCGGCGGAGCACCGACGAAGGCTCCAAGATGGGATCTCGCGGATACAGAAGGTTACGGCGGTGGAAATTATTTTTCGTTGGCTCCCTAGATGTTTTCGAGGTACGTGGGTATATATAGGAGGAAGAAGAGGTTGGTGGCCGCCCGAGGGGCCCACGAGACAGGGGGGCACGCCCTGTAGGGGTGGGCGTGCCCTCCACCCTCGTGGCCACCTCGGCTGCTTCTTGACTTATCCTCAAATTCCTCTAGATCACGTTCGTTCCAAAAATCACGCTCCCGAAGGTTTCATTCTGTTTGGACTCCGTTTGATATTCCTTTTCTTCGAAATACTGAAATAGGCAAAAAAACAGCAATACGGGCTGGGCCTCCGGTTAGTAGGTTAGTCCAAAAAATGATATAAATGTGTAAAATAAAGCCCATAAACATCCAAAAGGGGTAATATAATAGCATGGAACAATAAAAAATTATAGATACGTTGGAGACGTATCAGTGGCCTACCGCCAGGGGCCTCGGTGGTAGGCAGATATACCCTACCATCATCGACCCCAAGGAAGAGGGGTCTGATCCAGGAAAAAAATGAACTAGGGTCAAATCCATTACAAAAAGGGTCAAAACAGGAAATTTGGCCGCCAAAGGGTGCTCGGCAGTCGCCACTACACCATGACCTATTGACGAACCCAGGGACACCTCCAACACTACACGGCAACATCCAGAAGCCACTCCATAAGGGGCATCACGATCGATCGACGCCCGCACTTCAACACATGTAGCCAGCTCGTGCATGAATATGTAGGAGATGACCCACCGCACCCCAACCAGAAATTTGGAGTGAGCATCACCATGGTCATGGAGGCCTGAAGAGCATAGGGGAAGGGGCTCTTTGCTAGATTTTCTGGTTAGCTCCACAGTTGGCTTGGAAAGCAACTAGAAGGGCCCTTGGGCTTCTTTTTATCCTAAAACAAATAAAGTAGTTTGGATAATGCAATTACCCAACACAAATGGTTGTGTGCATCGCCTGAGCAGAAGCCAAAGGTAATCCTTGTTTTCAAAAAGAAACATACCCAACACATCATAACACATATAAAGGCAGTACATACGACTAAGGGAAGTACATCTCAAGACACTACATCTAAATGCATTAAATGTAAGGGAACTAGTATAGAAGATGCAAATATGGCAGTGCACTTAATGAGAGATTAAGGCAGTAGTGAAAAAATAACTAAATACTTTTAGTGAAACATATAACACATATGACCTATTTTTGAAAAGCTTGCCATGAGTGAACAAATCACATACTCGGGACCCTCGATGCAAAAGTGAATCTATTTTCAGATCTAATATATGGCACCCATTGGGGGTAGGCGTGGGGGCACTCACTTATGTTGTGTTTTACTTGTTGCATGAGGATGCATTCAAAATTGACCTCCATGGGTGGGTACAAATATTCAAGCCAAATCGCATATTTTTACTGAATTCAAATGTGTATGTGAAATACCTCAAAGGCTAAATTGTAGTATCCATAAGACTGTTGTAACACAAGTTGCTAAATAGCCATGTTATTTTGGGGTCTCTATAAAGTCGTGTTATAGGAGAAGACCCCCTCACACCCACCTGCACTACCGTCACCCCCCTTCCCCCATTGCGATGGAGCACCGCTACTACATTCCCCCTCCATGGCCTCCACTCCCTCCTCCCCCATTTGCCGCTGTCGGCAGCGGCCCCCAGTGCAGCCCGGGTGGTGCTAGCGGTAGCAGACTCCTCTTCCTCGCGCACTTGGAGACGGAGGCATGGCTCCTTCCCTCCATGCGGCGGTGCTCCTAGGGTGACAGCGGCTTGGCGCGGGCTGGCCGGGGGATCTCCAATGCGGCAGCACAGGCGTTGCCTGCAGGGCGACACGGTCGTGTGGCTAGCCGACGATGCCCACGCGGCCCAAATCTGGGCCCATCTGGGTTGGTGCGGGCCGGCTGCCCTTCATGCATCATCGAGGCTCCCTGGTGGTGGAGGTTGGGTGCCAGCGGTCTCCGGGTGGTGGTGGAGCTGGCGTGCTGCAGCACGGTGACGGGGCTTCGCATGCCCGTGTTGGGCCCGGCCAGGCCAGTAGAGGCATGGTTTGCCTCAGTTGACGCGTCAGGTCATTTGTCATTGCAGTGGTGGAGAATGTTCCCTCTCGCTTGGTTGCGGTCCTGCTACCCCCGACTCTAGTGTCCTCTTCTTGTTCATCTTGACCTTGTGTTGGTGACCTCAATGAGACGACGAGCATGTCTCCAAGACCGTGCTGGCGCATGCTGGTGGGTGGCCGGCTGGGTGGAGATCGATGGAGCGTCCAGGGTGGTGGTGGTTGTTTCGGTCGGGAAAAATCCCTGGCAGCTTGTCCCTCACTAACGCGGTGACGCCTACGGGCGCCATCATTCCTTCCTGAAGAGCGTCGGGTATACCCCTTCCACACATCCCTCCGCGTACCGGGGGAAACCCTAAAACTAGTCCGAGCAGTAGTGGCATCATCGTCACATTCCTTCTTGAAGGTGCTGCTTGGTAAGCGACGCTTCGGAGTGCTAGCAGCATGGTGGGATATCTCCGGAGGGCGCAGCGGTTGCAAGTCATCTTTGTTTCGTTGATCCGCCGGTGTTGCCGTTTGTTTTCTTTTTTATTTATCTCTCTTTTTTTCCTTTGGGCCTTGTTGTACAACAGCCCTGGCGAGCTTATTGTATTCGATGGTTGGTTTATAATATAAAGCGGGGGAAACCCTTTATCATCAAGGAGAAGCTTGTGTATAACATATTAATCTTAAAGGATATTGTCCTTTGCAATCGATCTTCTGATAGCATACCTAGTGTTTATTTTTGGTTGTTGAAATTTGGTTGAGTACTTAATGTTACTTAAATTGTTGTTGTCGTCGTATCCAGTCTCATAAATGCTGTAAAGATCCAGCAAAAGTAGTTTCATTGGTGCCTCCCGCATGTGGCATATCTTACATGCTTTTTTGTTTGGCAGATGATGTATCTGCCATCATAAATCTTCTCTAATCCTATTTCTTGTCGATGCATCATATTACTTAGTTTTCTCTAGCGTGATAACGTTTAGCTGACAGGGAAGGCATATACATGATGTTAAAGATTCTGAGTAGCATATAGATGTTCCAAGTAAAGAAATACAGAAAAGATGCATGCACTGATGTCTACTACACAACCTTCTTCTTGTAGACGTTGTTGGGGCCCCAAGTGCAGAGGTTTGTTGGAAAGTAGCAAATTTCCCTCAAGTGGATGACCTAAGGTTTATCAATCCGTGGGAGGCGTAGGATGAAGATGGTCTCTCTCAAACAACCCTGCAACCAAATAACAAAGAGTCTCTTGTGTCCCAAGCACACCCAATACAATGGTAAATTGTATAGGTGCACTAGTTCGGCGAAGAGATGGTGATACAAGTGTAATATGGGTGGTAGATATAGGTTTTTGTAATCTGAGATTTTGAAAACAGCAAGGTAACAAGGGGTAAAAGTGAGCGTAAACGGTATTCCAATGCTAGGAAACAAGGCCTAAGGTTCATACTTCCACTAGTGCAAGTTCTCTCAACAATAATAACATAATTGGATCATATAACTATCCCTCAACATGCAACAAAGAGTCACTCCAAAGTCAGTAATAGCGGAGAACAAACGAAGAGATTACTGTAGGGTACGAAACAACCTCGAAGTTATTCTTTCTAATCGATCTATTCAAGAGTTTGTAGTAAAATAACATGAAGCTATTCTTTCCGTTCGATCTATCCTAGTGTTCGTACTAGAATAACACCTTAAGATACAAATCAACCAAAACCATAATGTCACCTAGATACTCGAATGCCACCTCAAGTATCCGTGGGTATGATTATACGATATGCATCACACAATCTCAGATTCATCTATTCAACCAACACAAAGTACTTCAAAGAGGGCCCCAAAGTTTCTACCAAAGAGTCAAGACGAAAATGTGTGCCAACCCCTATGCATAAGTTCACAAGGTCACTGAACCGACAAGTTGATCACCAAAACATACATCAAGTGGATCACGTGAATATCCCATTGTCACCACAGATAAGCACATGCAAGACATACATCAAGTGTTCTCAAATCCTTAAAGACTCCATCTGATAAGATAACTTCAAAGGGAAAACTCAATCCATTACAAGAGAGTAGAGGGGGAGAAACATCATAAGATCCAACTATAATAGCAAAGCTCCCGATACATCAAGATCGTGCTGAATCAAGAACACGAGAGAGAGAGAGAGATCAAACACATAGCTACTGGTACATACCGCCCAAGGGTGAACTACTCCCTCCTCGTCATGGAGACTGCCGGAATGATGAAGATGGCCAGCGGTGAGGGATCCCCCCTCCGACAGGGTGCCGAAACAGGGCCCCGATTGGTTTAGGGTGGCTACAGAGGCTTGCGGCAGCGGAACTCCCAATCTAGGTTATTTTCTAGAGGTTTAAGTATTTATAGGAATTTTTGGCATCGGGAACAAGTCAGGGAGGTCTCTGGGTTGTCCACGAGATAGGGGGCACGCCCGGAGGGGTGGGCGCGCCCCCCACCCTCATGGGCAGCTCGGGACTCTTCTGGCCCAACTCTTTCACTCCAGGGGCTTCTTTTGGTCCATAAAAAATCATCAAAAATTGGTATGTCAATTGGACTCCATTTGGTATTCCTTTTCTGTAAAACTCAAAAACAAGGAAAAAACAGAAACTAGCACTAGGGTCTAGGTTAATAGATTAGTCCCAAAAATCATATAAACTAGCATATAAACGCATATAAAACATCTAAGATGGATAATATAATAGAATGGAACAATCAAAAATTATAGATACGTTGGAGACGTATCAAGCATCCCCAAGCTTAATTCCTGCTCGTCCTCGAGTAGGTAAATGATAAAAACATAATTTTTGATGTGGAAGGCTACCTGACATATTTATAAATATAATTCACCTTATTGTGGCATGAATGTTCAGATCCGAAAGATTCAAGACAAAAGTTTAATATTGACATAAAAATAATAATACTTCAAGCATACTCACAAAGTAATCATGTCCTCTGAAAATAACATGGCCAAAGAAAGTTCATCCTTACAAAATCATATAGTCTGGCTATGCTCTATCTTCATCACACAAAATATTTAAAACATGCACAACCACGGTTTCAGTCAAGCAATTGTTTCATACTTTAGTATTCTCAAACTTTTTCAATCTTCACGCAATACATGAGCGTGAGCCATGGACATAGCACTATAGGTGGAATAGGATGGTGGTTGTGGAGAAGGCAAAAAGGAGAAGATAGTCTCACATCAACTAGGCGTATCAATGGGCTATGGAGATGCCCATTAATAGATATCATGTGAGTTAGTAGGGATTGCCATGCAACGGATGCACTAGAGCTATAAGTGTATGAAAGCTCATCAAAATAAACTAAGTGGGTGTGCATCCAACTTGCTAGCTCACGAAGACCTAGGGAAATTTGAGGAAGCCCATCATTGGAATATACAAGCCATGTTCTATAATGAAAAGTTCCCACTAGCATATGAAGGTGACAACATAGGAGACTCTCTATCATGAAGATCATGGTGCTACTTTGAAGCACAAGTGTGGTAAAACGATAGTAACATTGTCCCTTCTCTCTTTTTCTCTCATCTTTTTGGTGGTCTTCTTTGGCCTCTTTTTTTATTTGGGCTTCTTTGGCCTCTTTTATTTTTCATAAAGTCCGAAGACTCATCCCAACTTGTGAGGGAATCATTGCTTCCATCATCCTTTCCTCACATGGGATAATGCTCTAATAATGAAGATCATCACACTTTTATCTACTTACAACTCAAGAATCTTAGAACAAAATATGACTCTATGTGGATGCCTCTGGAGGTGTATCGGGATAATGAATCAAGAGTGACATGTATGAAAGAATTATGAATGGTGGCTTTGCCACAAATACGATGTCAACTACATGAGCATGCAAAGCAATATGACAATGGTGGAGCGTGTCATAATAAACGTAACTATGGAAAGTTGCATGGCAATATATCTCGGAATGGCTATGAAAATGGCATAATAGGTAGGTATGGTGGCTGTTTTGAGGAAGGTATATGATGGGTGTATGATACTGGTGAAAGTTGCGCGGCACAAGAGAGGCTAGCAATGGTGGAAGGGTGAGAGTGCGTATAATCCATGGACTCAACATTAGTCATGAAGAACTCACATACTTATTGCAAAAATCTACAAGTTATCAAAACAAAGTACTACACACATGCTCCTAGGGGAAGGGTTAGTAGGAGTTAACCATCGCGCGATCCCGACCTCCACACATAAGGAAGACAATCAATAAATAAATCATGCTCCAACTTCATCACATAACGGTTCACCATACGTGCATGCTACGGGAATCACAAACTTTTAACACAAGTATTCCTCAAATTCACAACTACTCAACTAGCGTGACCCTAATATTACCATCCTCATATCTCAAAACAATCATCAAGTATAAAACTTCTCATAGTATTCAATGCACTTTAAATGAAAGTTTTTATTATACCCATCTTGGATGCCCATCATATTAAGACTAAATTCATAACCAAAGCAAATTACCATGTTGTTCTAAAAGACTCTCAAAATAATATAAGTGAAGCATGAGAGTTCATTAATTTCTTCAAAATAAAACCACCGACGTGCTCTAAAAAGATATGAGTGAAGTACTAGAGGAAAATTATCTAGCTCAAAAGATATAAGTGAAGCACATAGAGTATTCTAATAAATTCCAATTCATGTGTGTATCTCCCAAAATGTGTCTACAGAAGGATGATTGTGGTAAACTAAAAAGCAAAGACTCAAATCATACAAGACGCTCCAAGCAAAACAAATATCATGTGGTGAATAAAAATATAGCATCAAGTAAAGTTACGGATGGACGAAGACGAAAGAGGGGATGCCTTCCGGGGCATCCCCAAGCTTAGTTTCTTGGTTGTCCCTGAATATTACCTTGGGGTGCCTTGCGCATCCCCAAGCTTAGGCTCTTACCACTCCTTATTCCATAGTCCATAGAATCTTTACCCAAAACTTGAAAACTTCACAACACAAAACTCAACAGAAAACTCATAAGCTCCGTTAGTATAAGAAAATAAATCACCACTTAGGTACTGTTGTGAACTCATTATAAATTCATATTGGTGTAATATCTATTGTATTCCAACTTCTTTATGGTTCATACCCTCCGATACTACTCATAGATTCATCAAAATAAGCAAACAACACATAGAAAACAGAATCTGTCAAAAACAGAACAGTCTGTAGTTATCTGCAACTCTCGAATACTTCTGTAACCTCAAATATCCTACCAAATTAGGAAAACCTGCGCACTTTGTGGACCAATCTATAGCAGAAAGAATCAGATCGAAATCACGTTTCTGTGCATTATCAAAACTAATTTACTGGGTGCAAAAGTTTCTGATTTTCAGCAGGATCAACACAACTATCACCGTAAGCTATCCTAAAGGTCTTACTTGGCACTTTATTGAAAAAAAGCTATAAAACATGATTACTACAGTATCATAATCATGTGAGCACACAAAAATAGTAAAGGTAAATATTGGGTTGTCTCCCAACAAGCGCTTTTCTTTAATGCCTTTCTATCTAGGCATGGTGATTTCAATCACTAGTAGAAAAGGGGCCAATGGTCCAGGCCGGTCCAGCCCATTAGTCCCGGTTCAACCCAGAACCGGGACCAATGGGAGCATTCGACCCTGTTCGTGAGCCCCGGGGGCCGGCCGGGCCACGTGGGCCATTGGTCCCGGTTCGTCTGGACCTTTTGGTCCCGGTTTATGGGACGAACCAGGACCAATGGTCCTCGCTCCTGGCCCACCACCATTGGTCCCG
This sequence comes from Triticum dicoccoides, assembly GCF_002162155.2. Lineage (NCBI taxonomy): Eukaryota > Viridiplantae > Streptophyta > Magnoliopsida > Poales > Poaceae > Triticum > Triticum dicoccoides. The sequence continues at coordinate 74,857,492 of NC_041393.1, forward strand.
GTTGGTGGCATGAACCGGGACCAAAGGCTTCCCTTTAGTCCCGGTTCATGCCACCAACCGGGACTAAAGGGTTGGTCCTCGTTGCGGTCAGAGTTTAGTCCCACCTCGCCAACCGAAGGGGAATCAGACCGGTTTATAAGCCCCTCCCTCTCTGCCTTGTTGAGCTCCTCTCAAAATGAAAATAGATGCCCTTATACAGGAAATTTAACCTAAATTCATATTGAATTTCTCTGAAGTTAGTAGAAATTTATTATGAATTTAGGTTGAATTTTCTCTATAAGCGCATCTATGCTCATTTCTGAGTAGGATTTTAATATAGTTTTTTTCTTTTCTGCTATATTTATTTTTTTCTTTTTATTTCTGAGTTGTAATAAGTCATTAAAAATAAGCATATATGCTCATTTTTTAGTTAAGTTAATCACAACTATTTTTTCTTCTATTTATTTCTGAATTGTAATAAGTCATTAAAAATAAGCATCTATGCTCATTTTTTTAGTAAAGTTATTCACAACTATTTTTTCTTCTATTTATTTCTGAGTAGTTTTTTATATAGTTTTTTTTCTTTTCTGCTATATTTATTTTTTTCTTTTTA